>NW_006300372.1:1414427-1439552 GCF_000327345.1 Myotis davidii | reverse complement strand
ATGGCTAAGCCAGTGGGCACATTCTCTGACACGTACGCCAAGCCACACCCACATCGCGATTACATGACCAAAGTATGCAAGGCTTCCAGACAGGAGCGCTCGAAAAATTCAGACCTCCGGGTGCTGGGGTGGGAATTCCAGGCATTTGACCAAGTACACATTTTTCGGAGACCCAAGAGGGCAGGCACCCACCTGATCCCACCTCTCAGTCCAAGAGCTCTCTCTGTGCCCCAGCAGAACGCAAGCCCGGTGCTGTCTCTCGCTGTGTCTATCCACACCCCCTGCTGTGTCTTCCTTTCTGCTCTGGTGACTAGCACTTTCCCTTCCCTTCGCTACAGGGATTGGATTGTTTATGAGTTCACTCCACAAACACCAGTGGGAGGACACGAGCGTCTGGGCAGAGGGCGAGCCAGGCTCTGCGTGGGGATGAGCCAGCCCGAGGGTGGCCAAGGGCTGAAAAGAAATGGGCTTTGCAGAGCGGTGTCTAGCGAAGGGCTGGCCAGCTGTTTACTGGGGCCGTTAGTGTGAACAAGTGTGGATTTTGGTTCAGACTGTGATTCATAGTCACAAATTCCCTTTTCCTTTGTTTTCTTTGTGTTGGTCACTGAGGGCTTCCTAGGAAAGTCCCCTTCTGAGATTGTGTGTCTGAAGGCAAGATCATCAAACCTGCTGCTGAGGGCAGCTGGTGGGCTGCCCTTCTCCTGCAGGGCCTGCCTTTATTACCGGAGTAGATGGATTTGCAAATGAAGTACTTGATCAACAGCAAAGTTAACACACAAAAAATGAAGGGAGAAAACACTGAGCTTCTTGTAAACTCCTCCTAAATCTGGTGTGCACTTACCCGTATGTGGCTTGCCTGGTTCAAAAAAAAGGATTCAAGGAAGCAGAATTCAGTTAAGTGGTTTGAGTTTACGACAGCACCAACCATGATGATCATATTTTCAGTGACGATGGTGGATGGACACCCATATGCTCCTCCCACTCCAGCAAAGGGACAGACAGACGTCTGATCCCAGGACAGAGTGTGTGCTGGTTCACTTTGCTGGTAAGCATTCTGCAGACCCCGAATCAACTACAACAGCTCATGGAGCAGCCAGCCCTGTAGTACTAGTTTCCGGATGAGGGGTCCTGCAGAGTGGAAGGTCCTCATCTAACAGGCATGCCTGGTGAAGGCAATATCCTCGGTTCAAGATATGGGAAAGATAATATTCAGTCGTTTCTGCCACAGACATAACCCTGGTTTAGGTAAATTTAACACCTATACATGACATATAAATTGGACGGGAATGAGTATCTTTTCCTCAAGAAAGGATCTGCTAATCAACAAATATTTATTGAGTACTGACAAGGTGTCCCAACTCAAGATGTGACAGCATCCAGCCCACTCAACCATAGAGAAGGGAGGGGACCTACCTGGGAGAACGAGCTGGGCTGGCAGAATGTCCAACTCAGGTGGGAAGTGAAGGTGTCCAAGATATAGGAGTAAAGACAAGCACCGGGCCAGTGGCCTACAGGGAGAGAAGAGGAAGAGTGTGAATACTAATTATTTTGATTCCTAAATTTTATTATTTAAGAAAGGCAGCATAACATAGCAGCTGAGTGTGTAAATTTTGCAGCCAGACTCTCTGAGGTTCAAATTCAAATTCTGACTCTTATTAGTTTGGTGACTTCGTGCCTCAGTTTCCTCATCTGTAAAATGGGATAATAAAATACCAACCTTGTTGTTGAAAGGACCAAATAAGTAATGCTCTTAGCACAGTGCCTAGTTTATAGTGATTACTATGTATTTGTTATTATTGTTTATTGTTGTTATTACTAGAGGCTCGGTGCATGAAATTCATGCATAGGCAGGGTCCCTAGGCCTGGCGGCAATGAGGGCCAATCTGGGCCTTCCAGCTGCCGGCCAGGGCCTCCCTTCATTCTGCGCTGCTCCCTGGTGGTCAGCTCACATCATAGCAAGCGATCAGTCTACCAGTTGAACTCCCACGGGGATAATTTGCATATTAGGCTTTTATATATATAGATTATTGAAAGGTGAGCACTGAAAAGGCTGCCGACAGGTGGATTTGTTCCAAAGTCCACAATGACACTCTGCGAGTGACCACTAGAGCCACATTTTGGGCAGCCTGGAGGTGCTGTGTGGAGATTTGCGGATTATCAGCGTTTCTTGAGCCCTTGCTTTGTGCCAAGCACTGTGCTTGACTTTACGTGTATGACCTCACCAAATTCTCATAACAACCCTATGAAACAGGGGTGTTGTAGCTGCAGGAATTACGGCTTGGTGGGCTGGACCATTTGCCTAAGGTCACACGGTCACCAAGTGGCAGAGCCACACCTCACACCAGGCTGTGTTCCTAACCGGTATGCCAGCTGTGTTCTGGGGGAATCACTGGAGGTGTCTTAAGAGGTAGGTGGAGTTTGGTGACAGGAATTCAATAGCAGATGATATTTGAAGACCTAGAAAGGAGGCCAGGGTTTGAAGCCCTGCCTAGAGGCCCAGGACACCAGCTTCGCCCACGGGCAGAATTGCCACCTTGAGGACCTACAGTCGTTGGGACAGGTCTTCAGGAACAAGACATGAATGCAGGCAAGGTGGCCTCAGGTCCTCCTGAACCAGACAGTGATGGTGTCTGAGAGGAAATGGTGCCTAACAAGAGACAGAGGCACAGAGGGTGCTGGGCCAGGGCTCCTTATCCCTCAGGCCTAAGGTAGGAGGTCATCTTGAGCTAAGCCTGAGGTCGAGACTGGATGACTCCAGTTATGGAGGGAGGAGAAATAGACAATCCAGAACTTAGTGTCTGGGTGCAGTGAAGTTTACACGGATATAAATGACTTGACTTGCCAATGCAATCCCTCAAAGTAGAACATTCAGAATGTGATTTACAGAAATTTGTTTTATGTATAATTGCTCAAGACCACTTCTCTGACTCCATCAGGAAGGCGTTCCCACCTTGCACTAAGGCTGTGTAGATGTGGGGGTTTCTAGTGGACAAGACTCACCTTTGCCCCTCTAGGACCTGTGGTCCAGTCTGGGGGTTTTCAAACTTCCATGTGCATAAGAATTATAGGGAAGCTTGCTTAAAAATTAGGTTTCTGGGTCCTGCCATAGAAGTCTTAATCCAGCTGGGTTCCTGAGGGACCCAGGGTTCTGCATTTCCTGGGTATGGGGAGTGTCTCTGATGCTTTGGTCCACAGACCACCATTGTGGATGCCCAGGTGTCATTACTGTTAATGAGAACACAGAGTCGTGTGGCCTGAATACATAACAGTTAGCCTCTTTGTTGTCATCACTTTTGTCCTGAATTACCACTTTTCTTGCACTAGACCTCTACTTATAATAATAACAGTGACAGCACACCTACTGCATACTGAGTTATCATGTACCTGGCACAGCACTAAGCCCTTCACATATGCTATCCTCTCATTCCATGTTCACAACCATCCCATGAATGAGGTGCTGTTATTATCCACATTTTACACGGGAGGGGAAAGGTCTGACTGCTAGTGACTGGCGGATTGGGGATATGAACTCAGGACTGGCAGATGACCAAGGCGCAGGTGTGCAGCCCCTAGACTAGTCTGTGAGAGTAGTTTTTGTTCTTTGTCCAGTCAACTCTTCTTTCTCACTTGTGGGTGTTTCTCCGGTTCACATTCCTAACTTGTTCACCCCGGTTCCCAGACGCCCATGCAATTTCTTCAGAAGATGACGTGTCCCTGTGCTTTCCTACTTTTACCTCATTCAGGAAGTCAAAAAGGATTGGGGCAATGGGCAGTGGAAGGTAGGTATTAGGGGTTGAATGATGTCCCCCCTCAAATTCATGTTAAAGCCCTAACCCCACAGTATTTCCGAATGTGACCTTATTTGGAGATAAGAGGTTATCAAGTTTACATGGGGCCATTAGGGATGCCTGGTGTCCATTTGAAAAGGGGAAACTGGGACAGAGAGACACACATGGAGGGAAGATGACATGAAAAGAAGCAGGGAGAAGATAGATCTCTGGTACTTGTTATGGCAGCCCCAGAAAACTACTACGGGAGGAACTTGGGTTCCCTCTCTAGGCCCTCACTTGGGGGCGATGAACTTGAAGGCCAACGCATTATGCCAAATTGTGGCAACTTTTCTTTTTCTTTAACTTTCAGTGCTTTTCTGTTGGCTTAAAAAATGTTCTTTGGAGCTACAGGTAGGCCCAAGGCCTAGGAAGGAAGAAGGAATGAATAGAAAGGATGAAGAGGAAGGAAGGAAGGGCAAGTAAAGGAAAAAAAGGAGGTAGGAGGAGGAAGAGGAGAAAGAGTGAGGTCTGGGATACCTGAGGGCCATTAATGACCACTTCAGGTTCATTCAGCTCTTTTGTGGGCACCTTCCTACATGCCGGGGAGCATGCTAAACCCTGGGCTGCAACAGAGACTGGAACTGTTAGTCCCAATCTAATGCAAGTTTGAGGCCAGATGGGGTTGCCAACATCAATCACACAGTAACTCTACTGAGTGGTCCACAGTAGCACATGCAGAAGGCCCGACCCAGTCAGGGGTCTGAAAAGCTTTGGAGAGGAGGGGTGCGATCTGGAGGGTCAGGAGGCATCAACTGGGTGAGGGCAGACTGTTTCAGGGGGAGGGAAGAGCACATGCAAAGGTTCATGGTGTGAGGAAGTGTGTCATCCCCAAGGAAGCAGGTGTGTGCGTGTGTGCGTGTGTGTGTGGGGGGGGCGGGGGAGGTAGTCGGAGCTCTAGGGGCAGGAGAGGCCAGGCCATGGCAGCTACAGCCCCCAGGACACCATGATCTGCTTAGTTATATTATTCATGCTGAGAGATGAATAACTTATTTCCAAAGAGGCCTCCTGGCAGCTTTCTCACCTTCTTGAAAATAACCTCTTCTCCAAAGTGTGGCTGATGGGCATCAAAGGCAAAGAAGCGATGCCGAGAACCCAGCAGGGAGTCATTGATGTAGGGTGTTCCGGCCCTCGCACCCATAGAGGCAGAGAGAGGGCTCGCCTCTGCCCCCCTCATCAGTCTGATGGGAATAGCAGAGGCAGTTGGCATTGATTAATCAATGTGTGCAAAGTGCTGCACCGATACCTCTGGGGACATAAAGAGCTTCTAGAAAATGAGGCTCTTCTTGTCCTTCCTCAGAACTTCCATCAGAATTTAGAAACTGGCAACTGGGGGAAAGCTGAGAATATTCCAGAATCACTCCCTGGAGTCTACACAGCAGGAGAACACCTCCCTGGTTAGGAGTCACAGGCAGAGTGGGCTCAGGTTTCCTGGCCTGCAGTGAAAGGGCAGTGTCCACAGGAGCCAGTGTTCCTCCTAAAAGCCTCCATCCGAGGGTTTTTGTGTGTGTTTGTTTCTTGATGTTTGAGGTGATAATGGAGATGCAGGTCAGCTTCAGAATAGCTTCTTCCCAAGGATAAAATCTCCAGTAGGTTGGCCACACAAAACTTGGTGCCCTTCTCCCAGGTCGGTCCTGAATGTCTTTGCTGAGGGCTCAGGAAGTAGCAGCCAAGTTTGGAAAGAGAGCTGACAGGGGAGACCAGGAATTCTCTTGACAGTTCCAATTTTGACCCAACTCCCATTACCCTGTCATGATTTCAGAGTGACGGTCTATGGGATGTATTGGCAGGACAGCATAGACCTGAGAGCATGGGCCCTGGGGGAAGACTGGGTTCGAATTCTGGCACTCAGTAGCTCCACAGCCCTGCCAAGTTACAAAGTTTCTCCATTTCTAGAAAATAGAGATAATATGGCACCTGTATCCTAGGGTTGTTGACAGGAACAATAGGATACAGGGGTGAGTTGATACAGGAGAAGTCTATAACGCATGTCAGTGTCATGTTATCAGTGTTAGATGTTGCTATCCCACAGGGTTGGCTTAAGAATTTAGTGAGATAAGACATGTAATAGCTGTAGCTCTGCCGCCATGTCTCAGTGCACATGACCAGGTTTCCGGCTCAATCCCCAGTGTGGGGCATGCAGGAGGCAGCCAATTAACTATTCTCTCTCATCATTGATGTTTCTATCTCTCTCTCCCTCTCCCTTCCTCTCTGAAATCAATAAAAAATATTAAAAAAAAGACATGTAAAGCACCCACGATGTTTTAGTACACAGTGCATAGTGCAGAGTATTTTCTCAATAAAGTAGTAATTATCATGACTCCTGTCAAGCTTTGCAGTCTGGCTAAGGTTGTTTGGAAGCCTCCATATGAATGCATTTAAAACAAACAAACAACAACAAAAAAAGATCCTGCGACATGAAGGTCACCCACTGCCCTGCTGTTCCTTGTTAGTCTTTTTTGTTCCAAGGGACAATGACCAGCCTGTGCTTTTCCAGCACTTAAAATCCTCATGTCAGGAACCTTGAACTAGCAAAACGGCAAAAGCTCCTTAAAGAGTTGAAGCGCGGAGCAGACACCGGTTCCTTGTGCAGCAGCTTTAAACTGCAGGCGTTTCCAACCACCAAGGAAAGCAGCGTGAACTTCAGCGGGCTTCTCTTACTGGGCTCGCAAAAAGGCTTGGGACTCCCAGCCACCCATCTCTTCAGGCTCTCACCCCGGCCCTAGCCCTGGGTCTTGAGTTTAAATCATTTGAAAACGGACTGCCGGGATGAAAGGGATGGTCGGCTGTGGGTTGTGGAAATTGCACGGACATTTAGCATGTGGGCTGCACCGTGCTCCGCCCCTCCCAGTGAGCTTGGATAAGGAACTGATCCTCTGGCACTTTGGTTTCCTTCTCTAGGGAGAGTGGAGAGCGCTTTCTCAGGGGTGGTTGTGGAGGTTCCCTAGAGGTGGTATGAAGGCTCCAGCTGTCTCTCTCAAGGTACTTGTTTATTTCCTTCCCTCCCTTTGTGGCCCTCCTGACTGTCACAGAGCTGCGGGTGTGGGGAGAACCTGGTGGTGACCACTGGTTTAGAGGCTGTGAATATTCCCCACACCAGGTGACCATGAGCAGATCCCCTGGCTTCTAGAGTGGCACAGAGAGCTGTGTGGGAAGGGGTCCCTGTCACAGTCTGGAGAGGGGGTGCTGGCAGCCTCACACTCAGCTCCGCCCCTCCCTGCACCACCAGGTCAGGCTCAGAAATGGGTTGTCAGCCTGCTGCTCGCCTGTGTCGCCAGACCTCTTACAAAGTAAAGTCTGAAGGTTGATGGTCTCCCATTAAGGAGGTGGACCTCTTCCCGACCCATCTGACCCTTCCCAGAGGCCTCCCCACCTCCCACTGAGGCCTGAGGGTTAAGCACACAGCTGGTTCTGGGTGGGTCCGAGTACAGGCAGTGCGAGTGGGGGAGAGCGTTTCCAAGGCGATGTCCGAGTTGTTTCTGGTGACCCATTGACCCGATCCTCCCCGCGTTGCACCGCCCCAGAACTGAGCCAAGCCCTTGGAAGGCGGCTACACCTTGGGATGTCTGGCTGGGGCTCCACTGTGGTGGGAGGTTTGGATCCCATGCTGGGATGGACCCTGGGGAAGGTCAGGGCAGGCTGAGCCAAATCAGGCTGCGTCACCTCTGTTACCTCCAGGCCTCTCCCTCTTCTTCTGACGGCATGACAGTCAGATGTCGGTGTAGAGGTCCCTGTTTTAGGAATTGTAAAGAACACCTTTTAAAAAAACAACACAACAACCTCTAAGCACATCTGACATTCGTCAATCATAGCCCCAAGTCATTACGCTCCCCCTGGTCAGGTTCCTTTCCCTTCCTGGCTGGTCCCACATCCTGCTGGGCCTGCGTTGGCCGCTCATGTTTCTCATTATCTCTCTCCCATCCTCTTTAAAGGCTTCCCACTCCAGCCAGGGTTTTATTTTTAAACTTGCACAGTAATGCTAGGGCTGAGCGGGACACACTGCCCACACTCACGGAAACTGGGCAGCCTGGAAAAGTAGCCCCCTTTTCGGAGACTGCCTTCCTTCCTCCCTCTCTTCCTTTCATGTTTATTGGGCACCTTCTCCTTGAGGGGCCCTGCCCTGAGAATTCAAAAACAAAGGACAGATATGGTCCTTGCCCTAGAGAAGCTTACATTCTACTGGGGCAGTAAAGAGGGGACAAAGTGCGCGCGCGCACACACACACACACACACACACACACACACACACACACACACTAAGCCAACAAGTAAATAAAATAAGTAGAAATTGTGATAAGATCTAGTTTATAAAGGTAACAAACTAGGCATTGGAACAAGAGAAGCTGTTAGAAATAGGTGGAGAGAGAGAGCCTCTCTAAGGTGACGCAGACTGAAGACCAGGATAACGAGGGGCGCCCTGCCTGCAGAGAGGAGAGGTGCAGACGATCTTCGTGGAGGGAAGAACATGTGACAAGGCCCTGAAGTGGACATGAGTGTATGTCCTGGAATCCAACAGAAGGCCAGGATACCTCAAGCAGAGTGGGCAAGGCTGCGGGGAGGGGGGTCAAGATGGGGGTGAAGAGGTGTGCCAAGAATTTGGAATGTGTTCTGAGTGCAGTGAAAAGCCATTGGGGGATTAGAATCCGGAGGGGACATGCCAGGATTGACATGTGAAGACCCTCATTTGGTCTCGGGCAGACGGTTGACTCTAAGAGGGCAGGAGGATGGCAGAGACATGAGTTGGGAGGCCTGGGAGTCATGCAGAAGGGAGGCAATGGCGGCGGAGGCTGGAGGAAGCAACGAGAAACAGACTGGCTCTCTCAGGAATTAGCCTGCTACTAGACATTCTCCTTCCAAAGAGCTCATAGCACAGTATCTCACGCTTATAAACAGAATAGAACACTCCGGCCCAGAGTTATAGCGTTGGCCAGGATAAGCAATAGAGTGGAGCTATCCTATTGCCTGGAACTAGTCATATTTATTAGGTTTCCAAACACAATTAAGATCTTTATCCAATGTTGGCTCCCCTGGTTTTCTAAAGGTGCATAAACACTCCAGTCTCTCTTTGAACCATGGCAGCTCTCTCTGTCCTTTATGGCTTTGGCTGGGGTATGAGGCCAAATGGCTGTGACTGAGTGATCTCACCTACGTGCAAAACTCACAGGTGACTGTATGTGCCTGGATGACCTGAAGTGGTCCCTGCTCTCCAAGAGAAATACAACTGTGCTATTGCTCTTCTGAAGGAAGGAGATGGAACATGAACTAGTCCAGCAATGCAGCCATTCTACATAGAGTAATAACAATAATAATAACAACAACAATAATGATAGCAGCTAATATTGTTGTGTACTTTGAGGCACTTTACTTGAAGTAATTCATTTAATCCTCCACAAAGCTGATAAGGGAGGTACCACTCTTAATCCCTTTTACTGATGTCAGAGCTGAGGCTGAGAGGGAAGTCAATGACATCAGTGGTGAAAGAGGCAGTCAGTTGGCCTCCATTGGAGCGACGCCTCAGTATGTACCAGGCTCAGCTGCTGTCTGCTTTCATCACTACTGTGTCTTTAAACCTGCCCAGATAAGACCTGAAGGAGACCATCCAACATGTAATGACATTGTTGAGTTAATGAGTATGTGTTACTTAAAAATTATTTTACATACTTAAGTAATATTTCATTGCAGGAAATGTAAGCAATGATAAAAATGAAATTTAAGAAATTTTTAAAAATGAAAATTTATCCATCATCCAGAGATCATCGTTGTTAAAATGTTGGTAATATTGATGCCTTTCCAGTTATTCCTCTTGTGTTTTTTATGTCTGTCTGCCTGTCTATCTCCCTATCTATGTATATGTGTGTGTATACAAAAACGTGGAATCATACTGTATTTATAGACTTTAACTTACTTCCTCACCTAGCACTATGTCATGGGTGGGCTCCATTCCTCTAAAAATTCTTCTAAGATAGAAATTTTAATGGTGGCAGCACATTCCTCTATAATGTATTTAGTAAGTTCTCTATTATTGGATATTCAGTTTGTAGTCACTATCTATAATAATCTATAATAATAAAAGCATAATATACTAATTAGACCAGAAGTCCTTCCGGATGACCTTCCAGATAAAGCTGGGGCTGGGAGGGAAGCCCGGGTCCCGGGTGCCAGAGGGAAGCTGATGCCGGCACCCAGGGGAAGGAAGGCCTACTCTTGCATGAATTTCGTGCATCAGGCCTCTACTTATTAATAATGCTGTATTGAATATCCTCAAATCATTTATGCATAGCTTTATCACTATCAAAGACAAAAGAACATTAAACAATATACTGAAATACAAAAAGGAGAAAGACACTTAATTTTAGGGTTCTCTTGGGTAGGCCAACTAGCATGTTTCTTGCATGTATCCTTCAGTATCACTTACATCTTAAGCGATGTCATTTAGAGTACTTCCCATTTTCCCAGGTCCTTGTCATTACTCACCTTTCAAATATATTTTTGGTGCAATTCTACCACAATGCAAATGAGTTAAGAAAAATCCCAGTTGTGGCTAAAATATGGGTCCTGAAGTTATACAACTGGGTTTAAATTCCAATCCTACCTCTAAGCAGTGTGTGGCCCCAGGCAAGTTCATTTATTGGAGCCTCTGTTTCCCCATGTGTAAATGGCACACACCTCAGAGGATGTAAGGAGGTAAAAACCTTACAGCTCTTCTGAGTACCTGCCCAGCCCGGAACAGATGCTCAGAAACACTGATGACTATTGTTATGAAGGTGAAGGGAGATTTCCTCACAAGCACAGTGCTTTGGACAACTCCCTCCCAACCTACACTGCGAGGTCTAAGGGAAATGAATTTAAAAATCACTCAACATATGCTCTGGCTATATTACCTTTGTGTGTGTCTGTGTGTGTTGAAGTCTAAAGTGTTAAAAAAAAACCCCAATTAAGTCTTTTTTCCCTTTCTTGCCAAGAACCAGGTTTGTTGGAGTAGAGAGACTATATTTAAATTCTGTTGTTCACAGCTGCATAAGCAATGTAGCCTTCCTTTTCATGTAGCCAGCTGTGTTTTATAACTGTCTACCCTAAAATAAAAACAAAGCAGGCAAAGAAAGCAGGACTGTCTGCATCAGTTCTGAATTGCTCTCAGTTTTATATAACAAAGTAAGAAATATATAACCCCGAAAACAGAGGCCACAGGAGGAACTAATCTGACTCATGTAACCTACGCCGTTTGTTAACACAGATTCCCTACTGGCACATAGTAGGTGCTCATTGAACCATGTGGACCACATTTCTGGAATGTATGTTTTCCTTATAAACAGCAGGCTGGTGCGAAATAAATCAGTATATTCATTTAATCTCAATACTGTCGGGGCCTGTTCAGAGGGTCAGAAAAATATGATAGATGATTAAGTGAACCGATGCTCTTTGAGTTTGTAAGTTGAGTGTTGGGAAACTTTTTCCTCCTAATTCATGGCTCTTGAAATATGTGCATGATCTTAGTGGAATTGTGTAGGGATTTCTCTAAACTGCCATCATGGGGAGCCTATATGAGAAAGTACTTCTGATGGCCAGGCCAGGTTTTTCCATTTCTAACTACAGAAAAGGCTCAGAAAAATCTGAGTATATGTGTACAGTGTATAAAAACGGCTCTAAAAATCATAGATAACACATCATTGTAAGGCAATCCAGCATTGGCACCTGTGAATGCCAGGTGGCATGCTAAGTGCTCTACTGGAGTTGCTTCGTCGCATCCTTATGCCCTACATGTGGGGCGGGCACTGCCCCTGGCTTCATTTTACAGGTGGAGTCATTGAAACTGAGAGGTGAACTGACTTTCTGGACTTAGGTCCAGGAAGCATGACGTCAGAGCCCACACTTTGGACCACAACTCCCCCTTTATTTCCTTACTGTGTCTTGTCAGGTCCCTTGTGCTGAAAGTCCTCAATAGGGGTGGCTCAGTGGAGTAACGGGGACAGTGAAGCCCAGAGCAGGCTCCTCAAGGTCATATGCAAATCGTAATTGCTGAGAGGCGGCCGCTTGTGTCCTTACACAGAGTAACTAGGAAACAGAGGCACTTTCCAAAAGAAAGCTAAACATTTCAGACTGAGTCAGTGGTAAAGGATTAGATGAAGGCTAGTTGAATCCAGATTAATGTAATCTGATTTGATCTGGGTGGTGACGTGCCTCATTCACACAGCCCTGTCAGACCAGGAGTCCAAAGCAGAAAACTTTCCTTTCGCACACAGCCACTGCCTCTGCCTGCGCCTGCGAGGAGCGAGTTAATGAGGGGAACACCCTCTCTCCGCCTCACTGGACTGGACCCATTGGTTTCCTTAAGGAAGGAAAGTGGTGTGGAGCCCAGGCCCTACCCGTGGGCCTGCCCTGCTCTGCTCCAGACAGACCTGCCTTTGTGAGCTCAGGTGGGCAGGACCTCTGTGGCATCCCAAGGAAGTAGAAGAGAGCCAGAGGGGAGAACTGAGATGGGAAGGTTGGCAAAGGGAAAGGGCTGGTTTTCCAGAGGGCTGTACCCAGGCAACCACCACCAGGCCAGCCAGGGTGCTTCCTTCATTCCTTTCTGGGCATGAACAAGGCAAGAGCCATGCCCAGAGAGCCTGTAGGAGTGATGGCCAGGTTCCAAAGTCTGACAGCATGAGGCACTCTGACCTTCCAGAGACCCCCCAAAAGAACACACCTGTAGTATAGGACATTTGGTAGTGGGAGAATGTCTACCCCTGCCATCTGATTGCTTCTCCCCAGTGACTCAGGAGGGACAAGGAAGGGTGGCTTTTTCTCTCTTAATTTCTTCACTTGGCTGGAGTTTGGCTTGTCTTGCGATCACGTAGATATCTTTATATGCCACCTTGTCCTCCATACCCTGGCTTAAATTCCCCAGGTTATTTTCTGAATAGGTCAGAAGATATACAGACAGGCAGATAGACAGACTGATAAGTAAATGTGGGGGATCTTGTCTAACACGCCATGCTTTCTACCCTGATGCAACGGTGCCACGCTGTTGCTGCTTTTCATGAAACCTTACACCACCCCATCTAGCACTTTGCATCCTGTCCTTGAGATTCTTAAGTGAGCAGAAAGGAGTTCTGAGAAGCTGAGAGTTTTTGGCACGTTCCTTCGGCCATGAGCGTCACTCTGTTGTGTTACACATCCAGCGATAAGTCCTATTTCCACATCCTCCCCAAAGGACAGGGCCCAGATGCTGCTCCTGATCCAACCCTGTGACACCAGACCTTGAAGGTGAGCCAGCAAAATTACAGATGAAAGTCTGGGTTGGGCTGACACTGGGCTTGATGTGGCACGGCAGGACAGTTATGAAAGGTAGGTTGCAGAAAAGAAAGGTTTGCCAGAGAGCCACCCTGGGGAAAAGTCGGGAGTTCCATCTTCGGTGCGATTAGCGCTCAAGGATGGACTTGGCAGAGCCCGTTTACCCAGGAGACTCTGCAGTTTCCCGAAGCAAAGCCTGTCGCCTGTCTGCTGTGCTTGCCAAGGAAGGCTGGGCAATGGTCTCAGGACCACGGAGAGCTTTGGGAGGGAAAGACCAAGGGGAACCTGAAGAAATGGTGAGATTGTGGGTGTGTGAGTCGTTAATGTGTCAAACAGAAAGCTGGATTGATTTTGACACACAGACTTATTAGGCAGAGGTAAGAGGCTTTGAGAAAAACATGCCGTTTGCATTTGGGTCACTTGTGTGTACAGGGGACTCCAGCAAGAACAGAGGCAGAGGGCTGGGGGGAGCGATCAAGGGCACCAGAGGAGACAGGGAGATGAAGGGACAGAGAAAAGCCTTGTTGGAGGAGGTCTTGGGACATTCATTGCTTGAGAAAACCCCAGCCAGGGTTTGTGGTGGCCTTTTCCAGGGGCAGCAGCCAACCTTCTTTCCAAGGCAAATAGTTCCTGAAGGAAAGTGTCCAGAGTCCTGAGGAGGAGAGTGCTGGGCAGATGGAAAGCTAGCTCAGAAAGGAGGGTGGCAGGGCAGAGGTGGGGAGGGGAGGCGTTCAAGGGGAGGCCGGGGAGGCTGCAGTCCTAGACACCAATGAGCTCAGGAGGGCTGATTTGGGTTCTCAGGTCCCTCCCCATTGAGAGTCAGAGGTGGATATTTTATAGTGGGGCTCCTGGGGTGCCTGGGGAATAATAGTACCCCTCTTTAGGAAATGCCATCTTGTTATGTAATCTTATTGTTTATTTGTATCATCTTCATTTAATGTTTATACAATGCAGCACCATGCTAAGTAAGCAATTTACATAACTTTATCTCATTTATCTTCACAATAACCCTATGAGTGAAGGTAACCTTGTTATCCCCCTTGTGGAGGGGAGGAAAATGAGGTTCTAAGAGAAAAACATGCCTTGCCTAGCTCAGGTCTCACGACAAGTAGTAGCCGAGTCAAGACTTGCCCTCAGCGGGGTTGACTCCAGGGCCCAGGCTCCTGTCCCCCAGAGAAAAGGCCCCACCAGCCTAAAGAGCAGAAGGAAACCCCAGACATGAGCCAGGAATCTAGCACAGGAAACACAACCACACAACACCTCAACCGCCACTTACTGGATGTCTACTTCCATACTTTATCAAATCTAAGACACCATACCTTATAAGATATGTAAGATACACCATTATTTTATGTGCCACTAAGGGAAAAAAATGCTGCACATCCTGGTTTTAGAGCTGTTAAAATACCAAAAGAAAACTGCCTCGGAGGCTTGGTGAAATATTTTAAGTGCTATTCTGTGCCAAGAGGTCTGCCTCTACGATCTCATTTCCTCCCAACATCAGCCCTTTCTCAACACCCCTGCAATCCAGATGAGGACACAGTGCTCAGAGCAGCAGAGCCTGTGCCCGAGGTCAATGAGACAGAGCTAGAGAGCTGCGAGCCTGGATCTGTCCTCGCAACCGCCTGCACCGAGATTCCTGTCCTTAACCACGTTGCCGTTGAAAGGGATGGGAGGACACCTTTGTCATTTGTTCCTTTTGGTGGACAGCCTGCTGGGCCAAGCAGAAACACAATGGAGGCACCTGACTCCAGAGAAAACAAAACCCTGCCTTGTTCCACTTCACAGCCTCATCTGTGACTGGGTTCACTCTGAGTCCCAAGCTCCCCCTGAACTCTGGGGATGCATCTTCAGGTTACAAGTTCAGGATGATCTTTTCAGCTCTGCCCATCCACTTCCTAATTCATAAGCTTCTTCTGACCCATTTCTACCCTTTTCCAAACTGTAGTTGGTGATTTGTGCCAGATTTTGTAACATCATCCTTGACCCTGAACTTTCTTCTCCCACATCTTCCTTGCCTCCTCCCATGTCTTAACTCTTTGGCTCCACCCTGGCTTGTTTAAGAACCATCTTTGTGTATTAATCACTTCCCCAGTCCTATTTCACTCTTCTTCCTCATTAAAGTTCTTCTAGCATCCTTGCTGGTTAAAATAAAAGTAAGGGGAAAACAAGGAGGTTGTATGTGTGGAAAAAGCCAATGGACAAGTTTTCTTGCTTTAATTTTTAACCTCAAGATCTCCATCATCCACTGTGTGCTCTGTATCTGCAAGCTGGCCTCTTAGTTTCCAACTTATGTCATCATCGCGTATCCCCTCGCCCTGTCTTGACTTCTTGGCTGTCCTTCCCATAGTTTTCCATCGTGAAGAAGGCAGTTGTATTTAACAAAACCTTCCTCATCTCTTGGAAACACCCCTGCTCCCTCCCCTCCCCGCCACTGAGTCACTCTTTCTCTTCACGTCTCTTCTCAAAGGCTTCCCGGCACTGGAGATGAAGGATGGGACTTGGCACTTTCCTTTCCCAATATTACTCCCCACTTCAATAAGAAATTAAAATCACAGCTTGGAAATGCCTCTTAAAGGGCAAAATTATTCTATTGGGACACGCCCACTCTCTTCACCCCCCCACCCCCATGACCCCTCTTCTCACTCCTCTTCTATCCTTCACAATCTCTCTTCTTTTTCTTTGCATGACTGTCTCAACTCAGCCTAACTTCCCACCAAGTCCCACTAAGGGGAACTTAAACAAAATTCACACTTTCAGTATCTGTAAACCCTTATTGGATGTTTCTTTTCAGTGTTTGATCAAAGTGCTAACCAGCTCAGTATAGTTTTCTTTGCTCTAAGTTCCCCCAGGGCAGATATGTCTGCTTCACTCATTCACTCCTTACACGGCAAGGCTGTTGTCATAAATATATGCTCTGTGAATGAATGACTAGCAGGCATTGATGGGCTTTTGTGTCCATTTGGGATGGGAGCTCCATGAAGGCACCCATTCAACAAATATTTACTGAGACCCTACTGTGTGCCAGCACTTGGTTAAGCATGACAGATAGAATAATACACAAAACAAAAATTCAAGCTCTCTTGGAGCTTACTTTCTCCTACAAAATGACTGTGTAAAAAAAATATTAAATTGATGTCTAGCCACCTAGTCTTAGATGCTAAGTACGTTGGAGAAAATCTTGAAATGACTAAAAGTTGAATTCATATCTGTCCTAGAAGCGCTAAGAAACTGGGAAGAATAGTTGGTTAGAGAATGGGATGAGAACATGTTTCAAGAGCTTTATAGAGATATAATGTACACGTCATACAATTCACCCATTTAAAGTGTGTAATTCAATGGCCTTTAATATATTCACAGAGTTGTAAAATATTGCCACTATCTGTTTTCAGGACATTTTCATCACACTAAAAAACCCCACACCCTCTAAGCCAACAGTTCTCAACCTGAGGGTCACGAACAATGAAAATACATCCCGCATATCAGATATTTACATGATGATTCATAACAGTAGCAAAATTACAGTGATGAAGTAGCAACGAAAATAATTTTATGGTTGGGGGTCACCACAACATGAGGAACTGTATTAAAGGGTCACAGCATTAGGAAGGTTGAAAATCACTGCAAGCAGTCATATCTCATGCCCTCCCCTCCCAGCCCCTGGCAACCACTAATTTACTTTCTGTCTCTATGGATTTGCCTATTCTGGATGTTTTATGTAAATGAATCATACAATATATAGTATTTTGTGACCAGCTTTGTTTACTTAGCATAATGTTTTCAAGGTTCATCCATGCTGTAGCATGTTCTTAGTACTCCATTCCTGTTTATAGCTGAGTAATATCCCATTGTATGGCTATATCACATTTTGTTTATGCACTGATTGACATTCTGTTCATAGCAACAATATTCACATTTCTGTGTGATATGTTTTCATTGTTCTAGGGTCTATCCACAGGAGTCGGTTTGTTGGGTCATATGTAACCCTGAATAATCATTTGAGGAACTCCTAAAATATTTTCCAGAGTGGCTTCACCAATTTTACATTACCACCAGCAATTCCAGGACTCTGATTTCCCTACATCCTTGCCAACACCTGTTATTATCCAGCTTTTGATTATGGCCATCCTAGTGGATGTGAAATGATATCTCACAGTTGATCTGCATTTTCCTGATGGATGATGATGCTAAACATCTTTTCACGTACAGATGACCACATCCGTTTTATACCTTATTCCCAGACAGCGCCTGCATATCATGGATGCTCAGTAACCACTGTTGAAGGAACATAACCAAGAATGAAACAAAGAAACGTGCCTGGAAGGACATTGGTTCTATTAGCTATGACAGGCCTGGAAAGGGAACGGTTGTATGAGGGAGAATATTTTGCAAATATAAAGCAATGTATTTTGATCCCTTCCACTCTATCCTGCTGCCTTTAAACCATGTTCCATTTGGAGCCTCCCTTCCTAGAGGCTGGGCCAGGAGGCCTGTTGCCTGGAGCCTGAAAAGGAAGGGGAACATAGAATAAAGAGAGAGGACAGTTGGCTCAACCGCCCAGATTTGCGGAGACATTTGCGAAATTGCTTGAGCTCCCCTTTAGCATAGTGAGGGCGACTCTGGCAGACAGACCGTGCAGTTTCTACCACTGTTATGGGGGCATTTGAGGGCAGGGCAGCTGGCCCTGTAACATGGGGAGTCCCAGAGAGTTGAGAGGGTGGATGGGTGTGATTTGGTGGCAAGTGGTTGTAGTTTGCACTCAGGAGTTCCTGCTGTTCTTGTGTGATGCGGATGCTGAGACAAGAGCCAGAGGCCAGGGGCAGACCTGGGTGGGGAGGCAGAGACCCAGCGGGGCCCACAGCCAGCAAATGCTGGTCAGCCAAGGAGCCGCCCTTGGCCCTGACCAAGCCATGAGAGACCAGGACCTCAACTTGAACCATGAAGGCTGTGGTGGGCAGTCAAAGGGCTCCACACCAAGACCTTGGACTCCAGAGGCCTCTGAGTGAGGCTCTTGACTCCTCCAGAGAGAGGCTGTTACCCCACTGCTCTTACAGCGAGATGATACTCAGAAGAGGGGCTGGGAGACAGGTCGTAGATGGAGGGATCTCAGGGGCAGAGCAGGACTTAACAGGCTTTTTAAATTCTTGCACTGGATAAAACTGAAGCTGTTTCTCAGCTACCGAGTAGGTGAGGTCTTGTGAGGAAGCCCAGATTACAGACAAGCGAAGAGGAACGGCAGTCATGTTGTGTGAGAAAGTCGGTGCCCCACCACTGGGGCCTGTTTTGGGCTGGTTAGCACAGCAGTGAACTAGCCCAACACAGGGCAGTGGGAGAGGGACATGGTCGGAACCTGACCTCAGCCTGAGAGTGTGGCTGTGTCTGTGCCCAATTCTAGGGCCTGCTATGGAGTCAGGGAGCACCTGGGCAAGAGAATGTCTCTCCTTTAATCAGAAAAACAGCTCAAAGTGCATTCCTTTGTCACCTTTGGCTATGATTTTTAAAAATATATTTTTATTGATTTCAGAGAGGAAGGGAGAGGGACAGAGATAGAAACATCAATGATGAGAAAGAATCATTGATCGGCTGCCTCCTACACATCCCCCACCTGGGAACGAGCTTGCAACCCGGGCATGTGACCTGACTGGGAATCAAACCATGACCTCCTGGTTCATAGGTGGATGCTCAACCACTGAGCCAAGCAGGCCGGGCTGGCTATGATTTTGAAGAAGCGTCTGGAGGCATTTGGGTGGGCCAGGCTAGAGAAACATCACTCCTCTAACAGTGGCACCACCGGTTTGTTTTAGGTGCTGTACTCACTATGACCTCCTGGCAATGAATTCTCCAACAACCATCTGCTGTTAGTCATATTTCATAGATAAGGAATCAAGGGCTTGGTGAGGCTTCCAGCATCTTCTGTGGGTAAGTGGTTAGAAGTATGTGAACATGTGACCTAGCTGCTGAGGCTGTCTCGTGGCACTGTGTACGCTGCCTCTCACTTCTCCTGCCTAAAACTTCCCCGTGGAATCGAAGCAAGAGCTGGCTAGGAGCTTTTATTGAAGAAAAAATTTTAAAGGTTATTGTTCTGTATTTGTAGAAAAAACAAACTCTCCCATTTCACAATAATAAGGATGGTTAAATAGAAACATGACATGTAACCAAAGTAGGAAACCCAAGTGAGAACTCTGCATAGCCAGTCTTCCCCCAGCACAAGCCAGCTCCAGTAAACTCAAGGCCTCAGCTTTGCTAGTTAAGCAATTGTTTCCAAAGACATTATACTCAGCTCACCCCAAAGCATATGTGCTTCCACTCATCCATTTGCCAACCCACCTCTCTATCCATTCATCCACCCATCCATCCATTCATTCACCCATCCATCCACTCATCCATCCATCCATCCATCCATTTAGTTTTTCATTTCGCAATTATTGAGCCTGCCACATACCAGGCACTAGGGACCCAAATAAATCAGGCAGTTCTTTCCTTTGAGAAGTTCACACTTGGGGCAGAAGCACCCCCTTAGTACAGTATATACTGGTTCAGCGTGTATGAGAGTAGAGGACCACAACTTTTTTCACAAAAATATTTCCAAGGCCTGACATAGGGTGGGCGCTCTGTTTGTTGACTGAATGAATGAAGGTTTGTACTTTGGCCTGCAGGCAGTGACAAATAATGAAGGATGTTTGAGCAAGAAAGGGACATGATCAGATTTGTGGTTTGGGAGGACAAGTCTGGAGATGTTGTGGATGAGGTGAGGAGAATAAGCTACACAGAGAAAAATTAGAAACACTTGCCTGGGATTGCTATCCCAGACAGCGGAAGTTCTAGGCAAAATCTCCCAAATGGTAAATGTCAAATCAATTAAGAACAAGATTCTGTTGGCCTGACCCAAGACATTGATGGTAGGTAGGGAAGGAAAGAAATAAAAATGTAAGGGATATTTAGGTTGAATCATTAGGAGATGCCTGTGGGCAGTGAGGGAAAGGGAATATGACTAAGGTCAGTTGTTTGGGATACTCTGTAACCACCGTCCCGTCATTAATTAAGGCGGCGGCAATTTGGGATTTGGGAGACATGGGTAGAATCTGAGGTAGACAAGGGCACCAGGGAGAGAGAGTGCACACACTGCTGAGAGGACAGGCTATGAGGGATGCTGGACTGCAAAGGGTGGCTAAAGGGAAAGAAGCCAGGACAGGATGCCACGCAAGGGCAGTTAAAGAGACAGAAGACCCAGAAGCCAGTGCTACTGTTGAAACCAGATAGAGAACAGCCTAGAATGGGATTAAATGCAGGGAAGTCCATGAGAGAGGGGTGTGGAGACCCCAGTTCAGGCTGCAGCATCTCCAGCCATGAGGAAGGTGGGTGCAATGGGCCAGATATCCTGGTAGTTAAAGAGAAGCCAGACAGCGGAAGTTCTAGGCAAAATCTCCCAAATGGTAAATGTCAAATCAATTAAGAACAACCACAACCAGTGGTGGCTCCAGCAAACCAGATAGCCTCCGGCCACATCTGGCTCCCGGGTCATATGTTTACAACCCTGGTTTTGTCAGAGAGCATGGCCTAGCTTTTCTAAGGAGAGTTTTGGTGGAAGGAGTATGACATACAATTTTTAGAACCAGTTAAGGGATAATTCATGCATATTATTCTAGAGCTTCTTTCCCCCCGCTCCTCTATGCACATATACATCTAGCTCTGTTTCACGGCTGCCCAGTATTTGCTTGGCTGTAGCATTCACTTTCTCATTTCATTATTGATGCCACAGGGTTTCCAGGTTGTTGTTCTTGCACACAGTGCTGCAGTGAACTGCATTCATTGATCTCTGGGCACTGGTGAGTCCTCCCACAGGACAAATTCTTAACACTAGACCTGCCAGTCACAGATCTGCGCACAGTATGCTGTTTTCTCAAAGGACTTGTTGAAATTGCTCTTCCCTCGAGCCTGCGAATGAAAAATGCAGGGAAGATGTATGTGTAAGGAAGCTTGTAAATGGAAAACAAAGCTTTAAAGGATCTCCACCTGACAAATATACAGGGTGGGGCAAAGGTAGGTTTACAGTTGTTCATGTGGAAACTAATGCAATAATAAATAATAATACAAGAATAAACTCTGTGTTTTGCATACTCACAACTGTAAACAGACTATTGCCCCACCCTATAGCTTTCTTTTTAATCAAGATACCTTAATCAATAAAGACATTTTTTTAAAAAGATGTTGTGGGTAGGGCTTTATTTATGAATAGGTAACTCTTAGTCACGAACCAAATAACTAGAGAGAGAGAACTTTTACCTCTACCCTCCTTTGGCCATCCATCTTCTAGGCCTAGAGTCAATATTTGAAGAAGGCCGTGACTCCCTAGGGCCCAATGAAACATGTGAAAAGAGCCCTGGTGTGGGAAATTTGTTCACAGATTTCAGGGAGATCAAAGGTTAAAGTCCATTAAATTTATTTTTTTAAAACATGATTATACCCCTGGGATTTGGTATTTAATCTGTGAAATCATCGGTTTGATTATATTTTCAGAAGTTCATTCTTTGCCACCTGAGAGGGGAAAACCCCTCTCTCATCCTACAGAGAACAAAAAAACACACAGGAGAAGCTAAGAGGAGGCCTCAACAGCCTCTCTGCAGGGGCCCTGGCTTTCAGCCCCGCAGGCGGCACACTTAGCTCAGAGCGCCCTCTTCTGGACTCGGGCTCCACTGCACCTGCCCGGGCCTCGCCCACCAAGGCATGACAAGTCTGATTTTTAGTGTCCAGAAAGCTATTCCAATTCTAACTTCAACACATCTTCTGCCTTAGCCACTGAAACCCCAAGATGGTCTTTTTCAACATCTGTGCTATCTTTTCAGGCCTCGCAGAACTTGTCTCCTCTTTAAAAATGACTCCTTGGTTACTGTTTTCAAAAAATAGCCTCCTTAGATCTGAGTTAAGTCACTGGATTCCAGTTACTTTTAACTGTCGGGAATGCATTCATGATTTTGGACAGGTGGGAACTAGGTCTGGAAGCCACAGGAGAAGGGCAGATAGTTCTGGGTGTCCTCACCCAATGCATTTGAGCAAAAAACATGGTTAAGATTGAGGTTTTCTATTTCACTCTAGAATGCAGTCAGAACCTTCAGTCAGCCTCATATTTCCTCTATCCATTTAACAAATATTTGCTGAGCACCTATTATGTGCCAGGGAATGTGCTAGGAGCAGGATCACAGTAAGGGACAAGATGACGACAGTGGCGCTTTAATCCATCGTGTGTAATAACTACACAGTGTACTTATTGCAAAATGCTTGGAAACCTAAGAGCGTCATAATGGGTTATTGGAGCCTCAATAAGGTGCTTTCAAATTACGTGTTAATCTTTCGCGTCCTGCTCCTATTAAATTTAACTAGCTTGCTCCTCTCAATTCAGAAATGGCTTCTTTCTAACTTCTTAAAAGGGGCTATTCAATCCTCCAAGCAACACGCTCATAATCTGTTAGGATAGGAAGGAGGAGGCAGAATGAAAGAAAACAGCTTTTCCAAACAGCTGCCTGTTTTGCTTGGAGCCAGGGTGGGCAGTGCTGAGGCCGGGCCCTGTTTGGATGTGGCAGCCTGCGGTTACCTGGCACAGGCTTCTCAAACCCTGCTGGGGGAGCCCAGCCTGCAGCCCACAGCTCCCTCCTCACCCTGCCCATCCTCTAGGCAAGCGGGGGCCTCTTCTCTCTCGCATTGGGGTGTGGGAGCCATTTCCCAGGCAGAGGGGCATCAGGTCCTAGAAAAGGCCGGCCCCAAAAAGGGGTGCTTCCTGCAACCTGACCACCGCCTTTGTGGAGTTGAAGACAGCAGTGACAGCTGGGGAACCCTGCAAGGGCATCCCAGACAGATAAGGGGATGACGCAAGGTCAAGGGCTGTGAAAAGTCAAGTCCCAACACAGCTCCCAATGAGATCCACTGGTTATGTATATTCTCTCTGACTTTTACTAAACTTTAGATGAACTTGGAGAGGCAGACATCCTTTCTTCCCCGCTTCTCTTGTAATATGATGCTTCTTTGGAAAGTCATGGATCCTTCCAGCCTGCTGTCCAAAACACCCGCGAACTCGGCTTTTAAAAAAGCTAACCTTCTCTCCAAAAACACTCCTGGTTTCCAAAGCCATGGTTCTGAACGATTGCATTTTATGGGCTCGCTCCATCAAAAGTTCTGAATTTTCAGGTGCTCTTTCCCCAGTTACACTGTTCAATTAAATCCAGTTCATTCAACTCAACTCAACAAATATTTACTGACCTGAGCACTGTGTTAGAAAAAGACCCAGACATGCGCTCAGGAAATTCACAGACCAAGGGATGAGACGGATGAATAAATGAATCCTTTCAGCCCAGTGAGGTGAGCGCAATGACAGAATCATGTACAAGGCGGCACTTGACGGCCTCCGCTCTCGTGGAGGTATGGGCTGGAAAAAGGACCAGATGAGAACTGCCACCTGAGTTTGAATGGGGCATCTGGCCAGGGGGTCCAGCAGGACGTCCTTGAAAAAGTTGCTGTGGTGATTGAAAGATGGATCAGGGCAAATGAGCCGCAGGGTGGAGGGAACAGTGGTCCAGACGGAGGTGGTGGGGTAGGGTGGGTGGATGGAGGGCATGTGCAGAGGAACTGTGGCAGGAGGCCACAGGCTGTAATCAAGAGACCAAAGCAAAGCTGGGGCCAGAGCCTGGGACTGGAGGGGGAGAGCTGGGTGGCTGGGCCAGAGAGGTCAGCAGGGCCAATCCCATCCAAGGCCTCGTCAGCCACGGCCTTCACTTCTGTCCACGCATTTCCTATCGGTGCGAAGGGGATCAGAGCATTGTCTACCCTGTGGGAGGGAGTGAATCCCTGTAGCACTAAGGAGGGTGCTGTCAGTATCAGCTGTAATTATCATCCTCATCATCTCACCAGGATGAGTCTGTGAATGAGGGCCACGCTGGCCCAGGTCACATATGAGGTCTCAGAGGCCACAGAAATTAGCATAAACTCCTATAAGAGTAACCATGGGCTTTCTGGAGACATTCTGAATGAGTGACCGGCTGGGCTGCTGACCACAAGGCTCAAAAACAACCACCAAGAGTTTATCCCCAAATACCCAGAAAAAAACGAGACAGAGGAAGGAGGACAGCGCCTCCCGAAGAAGGCTGGCTATAAATGGAAAATTACCCTGGGAGAAAACACATCTTATTTGATGTGAACCCATTTTTGACTCTGTCTGGAAATCCAGGGCAGAAGGAAGTGGAGGGGACAGGGGTGAGCAGGGGTGCCCAGGCCGAGGCTGCCTGCCCGGGGACGATGAGGAAGGGCTGCAGCAGCTGCCACGGCACCCACACCTCATGCCAGACGCTGAACAGACCTTGGGCTCCTGGGCTGTGACATGTGCCCAGGGCTCAATGTTGGCCCACAGCTGAGATGGGGAGCGGGAGCTGGGCTGGGAAAAAGCAACATGGGAGAAGCCGCAGGGGAGTATGGGAAGCAGGGCTGGCGTTCCTGGGCCACTTCTGTTCCCTAAAATGACTTGTCGCAGCACTGAGTGAGATAACTGATCCAGTAAGCACCCAATGAATGTCAGCTTATAAATTAGTCAGTCCTCTCTTCCGAGCAACTTGGAGGCTCCATTATCCTTGGCTTTTAGCGCCAGTTCTACAGCCCATTTGCTGGGCGGCACTGGGTAACTTCTGAACATGTCAGTGCCGAATACTTCTCATTCGAAAAGAATTGTGACCTTACCATTTCAATGCCTCTACTTCAAAAATGTTAACCATAATAAAGGGCAACATTTGATGACATGTTTCACTTTGTGCCAGACACTGTTAAGAACCTTCCTGGGAGGTGAGAGCCCCGGTACTCAGACCTGGAGTCAGAAGGCCTGGGTTCGAATCCCAGACCAGTCCCTTCCAGGATCTGTGACCTTGAGCAATTCCTTAACCTCCCTGGGATTCGGTTTCTTCATCTGTGAAATGGGTTTGGTCATAGTACCCAAGTCACAGGGTCCCGGAAAGACTGGATGAGGAATAGCTCAGGAAGAGGCAGCAAG
>NW_006300372.1:1412331-1414116 GCF_000327345.1 Myotis davidii | reverse complement strand
CAAAAGAAACAAACTACCAACTCTATAAACAGACTTGCAAAGACTCACCAGACCTTCTAGTAACAATCATTTCTAAGAGGAATTGCCAGACCTTCACGTGTGGGACGGGGGGCATTATGGGAAATCTCTACCTTCCTCTTAATTTTGCTGTGGGCTAAAACAGCTCTAAAAAATAAAGTCTATTAATTTTTAAAAATCAGGTTAAGTGGCATAGCTCCGGGAGGTGGAGCTGGGACTCGGATACCTTCCTCTTAATTTTGCTGTGGGCTAAAACACCTCTAAAAAATAAAGTCTATTAATTTTTTTAAAAATCAGGTTAAGTGGCACAGCTCCGGGAGGTGGAGCTGGGACTCAGAGCTCACCATGTGTGTGTGTGTGTGTGTATGTGTGTATGTGTGTGTGTGTGTGAGCTCAGCCAGGCTTCTGTCCACTTCCCTCAGCTGCAGGGCACATCAGGCTCCTGCTGGCGGAAGCAAGTCACAGGAAGGAAGCAGGTGGAGACTCAGGAAGGAAGGGCGCTGGACACCTCTGTTTATCTTGGTGTGTCCGTTGGTCTACAGGCCATCCCCGGCCCGCGCAGCAGCTTCCCCTCACCTCTGGTCCCCTCACCCCTCTGAGCCCAGGCCCTGCCTGAATGAGGGTGTCTGTGGGAAGGAGGTATGGGCAGTGATGCACCATGGCCCCTCCACTGACACAAACTCAGCTCCCAGGGGGAATGGCTTGCCCTGTGTGCCCGTTAGGAATGAGCGTGTGTGTTCAGCTATATATTTACACTTTAAAATGTTGATCCTTCTGACTTAGCCCCCGTCACCCCCACCAGCATAAGAAATTCCCATGTTCCACTTTAGTACAATTCAGAACCTGCGTCTTGTAGCTGATGGTATGTGTTGATCCTATTTTCCCAGGAGAAGAATAGAGTGATTGAGGGCTACCTATTTAGGATCTCTATCAGTAATGTGATATTAAAGCAAAATCTAGTGACTATAAACCTCGGCCATAGTTTCAAATGATGAGGCTAGGAGCCAAACTATAAAATGTATATGCAAGTTATGTGCCTTAAGTAATTTGATCCTCACGGAATTTTTTTGGAGGTGGGTGGTATTATATCATCATTTTGTAGATGAGGAAACTGAAGCTCAGAGAGGTTATGTGACTTCCTAAGGGTACACAGCCACTAAGTAGTGGACTCCATAGACTGTTCACCTTTGCTGACCTTTTGAACCTTTTGCACATGTTATCTTGACAAATCCTCATGGTCCTCTCCCTCCTACTTTAAATGTCATGCCTAGCACAGTGCCTGACAGTGTGGCGCTGTCCATTAATGCTACTCTCCATCCCTCCCCTGGCACACTCCTCCCATTGCCTATCTGCTTCCCAAACTGGAGGATGCCTAAGAGTCACCTGGGAAGGTTTATTACCATGTAGATTCAGTAGGTCTGAGCCAGGGCCCAGGAATTTGCATTTTATAACCAATGTCCCACAAAATTCTGATGTTTTTGTTCCCTGGATCATACTTTGAGAAACATTAATCTGTGGGCTTTTAAAAAAATCATTTTTTTCTGTATTTAAATCACCTGTTAAAAAGTGAAATAAGTCAGTCAGAGAAAGACAAGTATCACATGATCGCACTCATATGTGGAATCTAAGTAACAAAATAAACTGACGAACAGAGTGGATCCAGAGACATGGAAGCATGGAACAGAGTGCGGAATCTCAGAGGGAGAGCGGAGGGATGGTGGGTGGGTGGGAGGTAATCAACCAACGACCTTGTATGCATATCTGTTG
>NW_006300372.1:1404748-1412283 GCF_000327345.1 Myotis davidii | reverse complement strand
ATGGTCTGGGGCAAGGAGGAGCGGGGGATGAGGGCGGCTGGAGGGGGGCAAAGGGGGGAAAAGGGGTATATGTGATACTCTCAACAATAAAGAATTATTTAAAATAAAATAAAATAAATGAATATGGTAAAAAAAAAAAAACAACAGATAGTTCAAAAGAGTGGACAGTAAAAAGTAAGCCTCTCCATGTGCAAGGGTGTTCATGGCAGCAGTTTGGATAATAGTGAAAAGCTAAAGGCAGCATAAGTGTCCATCCCTAGAGAATGCAGGCAAATACAATGTAGGCAATTGGGATGGTCAGAACTTACATAATTTACTTATACAACAAATATTACAAATAATAGCCTCAGATATAATGTTTCGTGAATAAAAGCAAATTCTGGAACTATACATACAGGGCACACTGCTTGTGTGTCTTGGCCACACACACACACACACACACACACACACACACCCCATAATAGTAGTTGCCTTGGAGGAGGAGATAGAAATATTATGAAAAAGAGAAACAAAGGGAACTTCAACTTTCTCTCCAATGTTCCATTTCTTTTCTATAAAAAAATCTGAACTAAATCTGAGAAGACGTTAACATTTGTTACATCTGGGTAGAGTGCACACAGGTGTTTCTCGCTACTTCTTTTTTGTTTTTCTTAGATAAAAGGAAAGCGGACCCTGCCGTGCCACCCCTGGTCATCGTTTCCTTCCCTGAAGGCAGCCCGATGTTATTTTAGTTGTGCCTGCCTAGGTCAGTCTGTACCTTAACAAGCTTGGAAATCTAATCTGATTCTCCCCACCCTCTCCAGGACCTGGTCTTACAATTAAATTATCTTTTGATCTTCAATTGATCCAGTCCCTTTCCTGTAGGTTTCTTCTTATTGACAAACATCCTCAGGTCTCTCATTTGAGAAAATTCTCCATTCTCCAGTTCTCTCCATTCTTACTTCCTCAAGACATGATTTTCTCTTAGTGTGACTGACCACAGTCCTTCCCAGGAGGGTGGTGTGGACTCGCTGCCTCCGATTCCTCATCACTGATTAAAGCATTTCCTCCCCTCTCCTGGCTTCCCCATCCAACCATCTGTGGGAGCAGAACTCAATGATCATTTCTTGATCTTTATGTTTTTTGACTCTTCTGCAGATTCTGATACTTTTGGTCGCCCCTTTCTTGACCCTGTCTCCTGCTCTGACTTCCATAAGCATTCTTTATCAGTCTCGTTCTTTTCTTCTTTGACTCAGCTCCCCTTCTCTCACAGTCATATGGGGAGTCCCCACGCCCACCAATTCTGTCCTCTTCTCTCCACTGATGACCTCACCAAGCCCCTGCTCCAACCACAATGAGCACTTTGGTGAAGATACTCATATCCTCTTGAGTTCTCTTCCTAAGTGGCTTCAGAACCACATTTCCAACTGTCTGAGGAGCACACCCACCCCAATGTCCTGCAGATACAGCAAGCTCAGCCTGCCAAATCCAATGCACTTACTCTTCGGGAATTCTGTATTTCAGTGTGTGTCAAATTTAATAATATCCATACGGGTCACCTGGGGCATCTTGCTAGCTGAAGCTTCTGGTTCTGCAAGCCTGGGGTGGGGCCTGAGATTCTGCATTTATAACAAGTACCTGGGTGATGTCTATGCTGCTGGTCCAAGGACCCCACTTTGGGTAGCAACATGCTAGAGAGGTTTCCATTCTCCTGGTCAGGGGTTCTTAACTCTGCAAATCAGAACCAACTGGGGATTGTGCCAATTGTAGCATGGTTTAATAAATGTGCATATGGCCATGGAAAAAAGCGTGGCAGTTCCTGAAAATACTAAGAATAGAGTTACCATATGACCCAGCAACTCCTCTTCTTTTCTACCTGAAAAACTCAAAAACATTTATTTGCAAAGATATATGCACCCCTATGTTCACTGCAGCATTATTCACAGTGGCCAAAACAGCCAACGTGACCTTCGATAGATGATTGGATAAAAAAAGATGTAGTACATATATACTATAGAATACTATCCAGCCATAAGAAAGATGAAATACTGCCTTTTGAGACAACATGGATGGACCTTGAGAATATTATGCTAAGCAAAATAAGTCGGTCAGAAAAAGCTAGGAACCATATGATTTCATTCATTTAAGGGATATAAAACTGAAACTCATAGACACAGACAACAGTATGGTGGTTACCAGGGGGAAGGGGGTAGGAGTAGAAATTGTAAAGGGGGCCAAATATATGGTGATGGAAGATTATTTGACTTTGGGTGGTGGGCACACAAGGCACTATGTAGATCATGCATCATAGAAACGTACACTTGAAACCTATATGATCCTATTAACCAATGTCACCCCAATACATTTAAATTAAAAAAATAATAAAATAAAATATCACAAATAAGTATGAGGAATCATCTGGCATCTCGCTCATTCTATAGCTGGACAACTTAGACCTTATTCATCAGGCTGCTGAACTGTTCCTTTTTCAGGAATAGAAATGCCATCCAAAATTTATCTGATATCCTTGTTGCTAACTGTTGTGGCTTGCTGAATCAAAGCAGCTGCATTTATTCAATATTGTTTCCTTCAAGAATTAACTCATCTTTTTGGATTTGAGTTACTGAACAAGCAATGCCTGACCTCATCCAAACCCTGTAGATGTATTTTTTGCTCAAGAAATTTTTTATTTCAACAAGAGAAACATTCTCCGGGATTACGACGATGATGGGGAAGTGAGCGTACACAGACCTCAGCTTGTAATGGAAGCCCAGTGTGACACCCTTGATCCTGTTCTGCACATGACTGCAGTAGTGTGAACGGTAGCCAGTTCCTTCCTATTTCCCCCCCATTTGTCAACCCGGAGCCTCTTATTTTTCTTTCCTTGGAGACTGGGTTCTACATTGATGTGACTCAAGTTCCGTCACAGGGTGCCTCTGAGGCCCTTTGCAATAACTGCGTGTCCCATCCCATTTTCTGGGACGTCGACAGTTGGATTGCTGAGAGTGGTCTTTGTTCTCACAATAGATATGGTAGAGCTTACCGTCCTATTTTTAAACTGACTGACTTTCTGGATGGTGTTACTTGGCATAAATAACAGAATATTGAGGGGGGAGGGGGAGAGACAAGCAAAAATGTGTATATGGTAAAAAAAATTTTTTCAAATAAATTACCTCTTTTTTCTGCCTTGTCCCAACCCAGACAAATGAATCAGAATTTCTGGGTATGTGGCCCAGGCATATGCATTCCATAAAGAACTATTGAGTTTCTGTTGGGCTAGGTTGTGCTCAAGACTGAAGAGATGGTAGTAAATAAGACAAAGCCTTATGGAACTTACATGTTAATGGAAATGATGGTGATAAAATAGAAAAATAAACAAATACTGGAAAACATTTCCAGCAAGTGCTATGAAGAAAAATTTTGACTTCTGAGATAAAGAAAATCTGAGAAGGGGCAGCTTAATCATAATTTTAGGAAAGATCCTTCTGCAGAGATGACATTGGAGCTGAAATATGAACCCTGAGGAGATGGACACACAGAGGTCTAAGAAAAGAGAAGCATTTCAGGCTGAGGGAACAGTGTTTAAGGCAGAAGGAACAGCAAATGCAAAAATGCTATGGCAGGTCCATGTTTGGTGAGTTCAAGGAAGAGAAGGAAAGCCAATGATGTAGGTGGAGCACAATGAACAAGGGAGGGAGTGAGTGGGAGGAGGCCATGGAGAGGCTGGAGCCTGATCATGAACCTGTAGGACACAGTCTTCCTATGGATAGAGCAACAGGAAGTCACGAGAAGGTTTTAAGCAGCGAGGGGTGTGATCTGACTTAAGCAATCTGCTGTAGGAGGGCAAAAAATTGAAACAAGGAGGCAGATATGAAATAATTATGGTTTGGGACATGGTGGCAGTCATGGAGATGATAGAAGAGGTCAGACAGGATATATTTTGGAGATAGAACTAATGGACTTGCTGATGAATTGAATGGAGTGAGAAGGAGAGAAAAAGAATGAGTTCTCCGTTTGGGGACTGAGGCACTAGGAGCATTTATTAAATTTTGAAATGTTTGAGAAAGAAAAGCCGGGAAATTGAGTAGAAGGAATCAACAGTTCTGTTGGGGCCATCTTAAGTTTAAGATAATTATTGGGCATCCATGTGGAGATGTTGAGCAGGAAGTGTGTTGTAAGACCTGGCTATAAATGATCCTTTCAGCCTTATCTCCCTCTCCCATGAACTCATCATATATAAGCCATCCTTAATTCAAAGTGTACTGCTTCCTCTTCTCACCTCTTCTCACCCAACTCTGTTCCTTGCCCATGTAGTGTCCCCTGTCCAGTGTACCTGCCAATCTTGGCCCTTTGAGACCCAATCATGTATACGAACCATCTCAAATAACCGCTCCTCCCCTATATCTCCATCCTCAGTGCTTTGCGCCTCCTGGGAACTCCCATTAAAATGTGATGTCTTATTTGCAACATTCATCACACCTCCCCACCCAGTGTATATTTGCCTCCCCTGCTGGGCTGCAAGTTCCTGGAGGGCAGGACTGGCATCCTGTTCCTTAGAACATCTTCCATGATATCCACAAATGTGCCCAGCACATGAAAGGCTATTCCTTAAATGTCTTGAATAAATGAGTGACTAGGACAGGTCCTGAGACGATAGTCTGAGGTTAACCTAGAAATTGGTGATCAAAGGTGGGAAGTTTTCTTAACCCTGGAGGATCTGCTGATTGCTGAGTCTCTGGGTCATTGGCATGAAACCACCTAGTGAAATGCTAAGAGCCTTGACCCATGTATATCATTGTGTATCTCCATATAGTATTGTCCGTAATCTGCTTGGGGCCCAGAGTATATTATTTTAAAAAAATATCTGAATCTTATTTATGAACTCACTAAAGAACCCATTATTAGAAAAGCTGGCCGTATATTCTTTCCTAAGGAAAATGCTTACAGTGTAATCAGCACCACTGCTGCTCCATGCCCCCATGCCCAATTTTGATCAGCTGCACTTTGGTCTACTTTGCTTTCTGTTAGCGCATGTACCTTATGCTGGGGCACCGGAAACTGGTGTTGAATCCTGATCATTTTATGTCCTTATGCCCCATCTGTCCATGAGCATTGATTAAAATCAGACCGATTTATTCTAGTGCATTTTGCTTCACTGTGTGCCAGGTCATGGATTCTGAAGTGGGGAAGAGACAATGACAGGTCAGATATTGGGTAGTGGGGCTTTGTACGCAAGCTGACGGGCACCTAGAACGTGAGAGAAAGATGAGATAGAAATGGAGAGTAGTGACTTTGGAAGGAGGCCGGGGTGTGACCTCAGCTCAGAAGGGTGTGAGAGGGAAAGGATGAAGAAGGAAGGGTATGAAGGCTGAGTGAGATTACAAACGGTCACTGACTTACATTGGTTTGACTTAGGACTTTTCAACTTTATGATGGTGTGAAAGTGATATGCATTCAGTAGAAACTGTACTTCAAATTTTATATTTTGACCTTTTCTGGGCCCAGGGATATCCAGTACAGTACGTTCTCATGATGTGGGATAGCAGGGTCACCACTGATGCTCTATAGCGCAGTGATGGCGAACCTATGACACGCGTGTCAGAGGTGACATGCGAACTCATTTTTTTGGTTGATTTTTCTTTGTTAAATGGCATTTAAATATATAACATAAATTTCAAAAATATAAATCTTTGTTTTCCTATGGTCGCAAATATCAAAAAATTTCTATATGTGACACGGCACCAGAGTTAAGTTAGGGTTTTTCAAAATGCTGACACGCCGAGCTCAAAAGGTTCGCCATCACTGCTATAGCGTATTCACTGTGTGTAATGATTCTACCCAACTGTAGGCCAATGTAAGTGTTCTGAGCACATTTAAGGTAGGCGAGGCTGAACTATGAATGTTCAGTAGATTAGGTATATTTTCAGCTTATGATATTTTCATCTTACAATGGGTTTATTGAGATGTAACCCCATCAGAAGTTGAGGAGCATTTGTATAAACATAAAGAATAGAGAAGATATGGAGGCTGTTGCAGGAGGATGGTAGAAATAACATTATCAATACCAGCACTTAGGCCGTCCCTGATTTGGTTCAATGGGTAGAACGTTGGCCTGCAGACCAAAGGGTCCAGGGTTCAACTCCAGACAAGGGCACATACCTTGGTTGCAGGCTCCTCCCTGGCCCGGGCCCTGGTCAGAGCGAGTTCAGGAGGCAACCAGTCATTGTGTTTCTCTCACATAGATATTTCTCTCTGTCTTTCCCTCTCTCTAAAACATCAATGGAAAAATATCCTCGGGTGAGGATTAACAACAACAACAAAATACCAGCACTTAGCACCTACTAAGTGTTGGTTACTTGCCAGGAATTGTGATAAGGGCTTTATACAGATTGTCTGATTCACTTTTCCCATGGCCTTATAGTAGGTACTACTATTTAATCCATTTTGCATATAAGAAACTTAGGATCAGAGAGGTTAAGTAATTGGCTCAGGGTGACGGAGCTTGTAAGTACAACAGCTGAGATTCAGACCCAGATCTGTTGGGTGCCAAAGTCTATGTTTATAACCATCATTTTATGCCACCTCTGATGTTGATTCAGGAACATTTCCTACCTCCATGCCTGCTGGAGGGTGAGAAACTCAATGTCTCTCAACACCCCCAGAGAGTGAGGTGCCGGGTGATGAACTAAGTCGGAGGTGTAGTTCAAAAGCCCGACCATGACTGAGCTGTCTGCCAGTCCTTCGAGCACTCAGGGCAGAGATGCTCATCACCGCTAGAGAATACTCACTCCATTGTGTCAGGCCCCACCTACATGTTTTTTTATTGTCTGCTCTTCGCCATGAGTAATGCCACTTTCCATTTTAAGCCGGGAGCTTCATGAGATGACCACGTTCTAAGCCAGGATTTAAAGCTAAGTGCTGCCTGGGGGATTACTCACCCACTTCAAGACGGGGCCAACATCACCCTCTCCTACTCAAGACGCTGCTGGAATATCTTATTCCTTGCCAAAGGCTAAAGGAAATCTAGTTTCCCTGGAATCAGACTAGGAATGGTGCCAGGTTATCCAGAAGCTGGCGAGTTAACTGGTCCTCCAAGTGGGACTACTGTGGTTGTTCTGGTTCCCGCCTGTATAGTAAGGTTTAATGGCTCATTCATTACCTTAATATTGGCAGAGGGCCTACTATGTGCCAGGCACTCTGCTCCATGATGGATATACTACAGTGAGCTAAATGGCTGTGTGGGCAAACAGTCTAGGGGAGGATGAGCAGACAATTATAACAAAATGCTATAACCAGTGTAATACATGATATGACATGGGAAGCTCAGCAAGTTTGGGGGATCAACAGCTGAAAGATTTATGCCAAAGGAGGTATGAAGGACAAGTAGGAACTGGCTAGGCTAGGTTTCTTAATTATAAACAGCCAAAGTTGACTTTGACTGATGTAAGCAGAAAGAGAATTCAGAGAACCTGGGTTGCCCACAGAATCACTGGGAAGGCGTAGTGGCCTAGCATCACACTGCAGGAATGATCAAGCCAGAACTAGATGTGTGTGTG
>NW_006300372.1:1404474-1404728 GCF_000327345.1 Myotis davidii | reverse complement strand
TGTGTGTGTGTGTGTGTGTGTGTGTGTGTGTGTGTGTTGCAGGGGTGGGTATCCCTCATATAGGGGAGGGGGGTTTCAGATGCTGGGCAGTCAAAGGATGACAAATGCCCAGGACAGCAGGTAGAAGTAGGGAATGTGGGGAGGCTGTCTCAGAATGACCTAAGATCTTCTGAGTCAGAGAAACCAAAAGGAACAGCTAAAAGAGAGCGCTGACTGGCTGAGGCAAGCAGCTGAGGCAGGCAGCCAGGCTCGCA
>NW_006300372.1:1398994-1404394 GCF_000327345.1 Myotis davidii | reverse complement strand
GGAAACCAGCGGTGTGACAGCAGGTAAGTAGGAACAATGCTTTAAGTCCTTCCTTTCATGCTAGTGTTCCTAGGCCTTTCTGGAAGGCCATTGTTCTCAGTAGATGCCTTTATATTACAGGGCCCACCTAAATCAGAAGATATTTTCTCCACATAAGCGTGGAAAAGTTGTTTTGGATAATGATAATAGCCAACCTTTATGGCAGTGCTCACATGTGCTTAGATGCATTATTTCAGTTAATCCTCATAATAAGCCTGTTAGTTTACAGACAAGCAGACAGAGGCACAGAGATTAGAAATGACTTGGCCAAGATCTTAGCAAATTGTAGAGCTGGGATGCAAATGGAGACCTACTTTATGGTAACTCAGAGTCTGATGACAGAAGACAAGAAGTGAGGATCAGATTTTAAAAATGGTCATTAGAGAGGGAGAAAACTATTGTTTCTATGCTAAGTACATGATGAGGGATCGGAAGCCTAACCCCAGCTATTACCTCTCTCATGGGCACCATTTTGAATCTTAAGGTCAGCGATTGCTCCCTACGGGGAAATTTCCAATTCTATCCAAGGAGAAAAGCCCTATTTTCCTAGAGGGAGCCTTAAGTGAGAAACTTTTAGCATTAACTCAGGCTATTGACCCCTGGACTGCAGCAAGAGGTATATAAAGTATTTAACATTTATCTTTATTGTTGAAAGTATTACAGATGTCCCCCCTGCCCCCCGCAAGGCCTTCACAGCACTAGTGTCTGTGTCTATGGGTTATACATATATGCATATAGGTCCTTCGGTTAATCTCTTCCTGCTGCCCCTCTCCTCCCATCTTCCCACTGAGATTCATCAGTCTATTGCATGCTTCCATGTCTTTGGATCTGTTTTGTTTGTCAGTTAATTTTGTTCATTGGATTCCACATATGAATGGGATCTTGTGATACTTGTCTTTCTCTGACTGGCTTATTTCACTTAGCATGATACTCTCCAGGTCCCTCCATGTAGTCTCAAAGGTGCCTCCATGTCTTTTTTACTGCTGCATAGTATTCCATTGTGTAAATGTACCACAACTTTTTTATCCACTCATGAACTGATGGACACTTGGGCTGTTTCCAGATCTTAGCTATTATAATTTTGAATGGATTTTTAAGATAAAAATGTCTCTGACTATACAAATAATATATTCCACTGGTTAAATAAACTAGGGAAATATGGAAAAATATAAAGAAGAAAATAAAAATCCTTGTAACTTTACCAGCCAATGATGGCTGTTGTCACATTTTCGGGTGCGTGTGTGTAATCTGTAGTCTTTTTCCAAAGCAGATGTATAGGTATTCTCTTTTAAATTCACAGTTTTGAAGATCTTAAATAACTGTTGTTTTAATTTCATCACTTTCCTCAAGGGGGAATTTTACCACAGGATGCAATTTTGCAAATCTACTAAATGACTATCAGTAGAGTAGAGCATGATAGGGAATGCAAGTTACTTTGTTCAAATGAGTGGGCAGATGACATGACGCTCCCTGGGGTGCACTGGAGATAGGGTATGTGCCTGGTTCTTTGAGGAGGACTTGGTTTTTCACTATTTATTAATATTTCTAGCTGGTAAACATTACCTGAGAAAATGTTTAACATAATGATAACCTAATCAAGCAATCATTTACTTATTAGGGAGAGATTTATTCCACAATCTACCATGTGGATGACATTCAACAAGTTATGCAGACAAAAGTAGAAGAGCAGTTTCTAGGACTGAGCGCCAAGTGGAATCTTGGTTCTGATCCCACTTCCCCTTCTCTGGCCTAGGGGACCGCAACTCTTTCCACATCCCGGTCAAAAGGCAGCTCAAAACCCCATGGTCCAACACACAGTGATTTGGCCTTCTCCAGAAAGAATGCAGTCTAGCCTTTACAGTCCCCTCTGAACATCTCTTCTCGGAGCCCATGTGACTGAAGCCAGCACAAAGCTAAGTCTATTTGGTCACTGCTGTTGTCAACTCTTGTCACAGCCAGTGCCAGCCATCTCCTGCCGTTTTCCCAGCTCATCAAAACCAAGTCCTACCAGTTCAGGAGCCCTGCGTGCTTTCCCTGTGCTGCCCAGACATCTGTTTTATGTTGGGAGTCAGGGGCCGGTCAAGTGCTTGCACAACGCAGCTGGATTTGCTGATGTAAACAAAGTTGCTTGCATGTGAGTTTTCTGACCCTGAAAAGGCCCCAAAGAACTATACTCAGGCCTCTAGCCGGACTTTACCCTCAGTCCAAGGGGACAAGGAAAACGAACTTGAATTTAGTTAATCAGTTATAGCCAAGAGGAAAGCAAAGCACCTGGCTCCTCTCTTTCCTTCTCTGTCTCCACGTAACCCTTTTCTCACCGGGCCGTTCCTCGTCCTGAACTGAGGTGATGTCATTGCCAAGTGCATCCATGTGGTGACCCAGGAAGCCAAGGGGTAACAGTAGATGCTCTACCTCATACCCCTAGTTCAGAGCTCCTTTCTACCCTTGCTTTTTTTGCTTTGTTTTTTCATTCTTCTTTAGATTTTATCTTTACTTACAAAGTAAACAGTTAAACAATACATAAGTGTCTATTATAAAAGTTAATATCTCTCCCTGGCCAGTGTGGCTCAGTTGGTTGGGCATCAGCCCATGCACCAAAAGATTGCCGGTTCAATTCCTGGTCAGGGCACATGCCTGGGTCACAGGCTCGATCCTCATTAGCGGGTGTGCAGGAGGAAGCCAATCGATGTTCTCTCTCTCTCTCTCTCTCTCTCTTTCTCTCTCTCTCTCTCTCTTCCTCTCTCTCTCTCCCTAAAAATTAATCTAAGGATCTTTAAAAAAAGATACACATACTTGGGTTCAGTTTGGCAATTGGCAAATTAGTATGGCTTCCCAGGCTTTGGTTCCTGAAGGGACTTCTAACTGTAGAGCGTGTCTTTCCAGCAAAACTAATAAGCTGCACAGCATAGCATGGATCAGCACTCCCCCTGCCCACCCTGCCTTCTATCAACAAATATTTATTAAGCACGTATTATGTTCCAAGCCTGTGCAGGACACTGGAGGGAAAAAAAAGGACAAGGACTCTGCCCTAATGGAGCAAAGTCAAGGGGGAGAAACAGTCCACTAATAGCTCCAGTGAAATACAGAGGGGTTGGGGAGCATGGCTGGGGCGCTGGGCTGGACCTGGGGCCGATGGACAGGAAATTATGTCTGAGAAAATCTGAAGAAGTAGGAATATCCTGGGGGCTGGTAGGGCAGGTGGCAATGTTGGCCAAGGGAGGTCCAGGCCAAGGGAAAAGCAAGTCCCAAAGCCTGGAGGTGAGAGTGAACCTGGCACATTTGCAAACCGGAAGTTCAGTTCTGTTAGAGGCCAGGTAGATTCAATGCCAGGGAACTCTTGGGCCTTCTTACTCAATACTAAGACCAGGAGAGCTTGGAGGCAGGGTGGGCCACTGGCCGTGCCTCAGGAAATGGCTGGGATAGAAGCTCCACGGCGGGAAGGCTGCGGACTTTGTTCACCATCTGAGAATGGGGACAGGAACATAGACTCTTAATAACCATTTGTTGAGTGAATGAATGAAGTGCCCTGAAGTGGACCTCAGCCATCTCCTCTGATGTCACCAAGCCCCACCGAATCATAAGGCCAGGAGGCACATGAGAGCCTGCTGTTCCCCTCCCTTTCCTCCGAGTGTCTGACTTGCCCTCAAACCTCCCAGAGATGACACTGTCTTGTAGGGAGCATGACTCGGAACTTCAGTTCTTAAGGTCAGACACATGCAGCCGAGGGACAGACGACTTGTCCAGTCATCTGGTGAGTCAGGAAAGGATGGAGAAGAGCAGGGACAAGAGTCCTTACTGCCCAGCCCGGAGGTCAGGCAGAGGGGAACTCCGGCTCCACAGCACTATTTGTCATCTGTTAAGACACTGGTGCCTCACTTCCAAACCTGCTATAGCAGATGAAGAAGCCCACACTCCCAAAGCAGCACTATCTCACCTGGAAATTCTATTTCCCGGCATATGTGGTGGCGGGGTTTTTAAATCCCAGTTTAACTCTTCTCCTGGGACTGTGCACTGACTGAACGCTGCTGTCTCTCTGAGAGAAGGTCACTGGGCCCGTCTACCCCAGATACCCTGGCGGAGGCTGTGCAGAGTGGCTAGCACCTTTGGCCCACACCCACATCTACTGTCTTATCTAAGGTCCTGCTGCCTCTTACTTGGACCATTGCATCATTGCTTCTAGTTTCCTTGCTTTCACCTCTCCTCCAATACTTGCCCATGCAGAAGCCAGAGTGACTTTTTAAAAACGCATTTCTGACCAGGTCTCACCCCAGCCTGCATTGTTCAGTGGTTTTCCACTGTCCTATAGATAAGGACCTATAGGGCTCTGCATAGGTCCCTGCCCATGTCTCCAGCCACAGCCCTCTCTTCTCATCCCTGGTGGATCATTTTCAGCTCCCCAAATGAAACATGTTCTTTCTAGGCTCAGGGCCTATGCACATGCTCTTCCTGATAACTGTTCCCTCTTCAGTAGGAATATAAATGTCCTTTCCTCCAGGAAGTCTTCCCATCTCCCAGGCTTTATAGGTCACCTATTATCTGGCTCCCATGGTGCCCTGGACTTTACCACAGTGACATTCAGTTCACTGGGAATCCCTTTATGGTGGGTCTTCCCCACTGGAATGTGAACTTCAAGAGGGCCTCATCCAGTCTGTCCTGTTCCCCACTATATTCCTCATGCCTGGCACATAGTAGGTCTCATTAAATATGTGTCAAGTGAATGAAGGAGTACTCAGATCTTTGAAAATCTGGGAACAACTTTACCAATAAAATAAGAGGCAGAGAGAAACACAAACATAACAGAACCTCATTGAAATTCTGAGCCATGTGACCTTCCTCACCCTGGAGGCCTGATTTCATCTTATCATGGCCTTGTATATTGCGATTAGATGCCCATTAATTCTCCCAAACTGGTTTATAGCTCAGTGTAGAGAGATTTGGGCCTTCCCATCAGGTGCCACCATAGCCAGCAAATCAGAGCCTTGGAGCCACCCACCCAAATTAAGTCAAGACGCGTTCGAGTGCCTGCCAGAGGCCGGGCCTCTCGCTGCAGAGACAGGAAGCCCTCCTGCCCCTGCCTCACATGGCGGAGCAGGGCGAGGAGCACCTGGAGCCTGCACCCATGTCGCCTCACCTGTTTTCTCTTCTCCCCCCTGAGCAGGGACAAACAATAATTCAGTAAAGAAAATATGAGTAATGGAAAGAAAGAGAAAAAAATAAACACATCAAAATGGGCAGTGTCCCCTGGGCTCCTGCTTTTAAAGAAAACAAGGAGAGTAGATTTGGAGATATTTCCGTGACTCTGCTAAAGGGACGAAAATAATCAAGCTGGCCCTTCCCTTCCAGGCTGAATTCCTTTCCTCT
>NW_006300372.1:1390328-1398932 GCF_000327345.1 Myotis davidii | reverse complement strand
TAGGCTACCCCAGACCAGGACTCTCACACTCTGGTGTGCGTCAGAATCCTCCAGGAGGCGTTTTGAGGCTGCAGGTGCCAGTCCAACCCAGACCCATGTCTATAATACTGACTCAATGAAAGGGGATTACTGAACATAGTTTTGCATGTCCACATAGTGTAACCCTATGCAGCCATTACAAATGGAGGTATAGATTTATGTTTATTAATAAGGAAAAATCCTAATGAATTGAGTAAAGTCAGGTTATAAATGGTCAATTTGCTCAGGCGGTGACCTAGGCTGTGGGGGGACAATCTCAGAACAGGATTCAGAGCATGTGCAGATAATGCTGCTGGGAGGATGACTGCAGAAGGAAGCACCTAAGAGCAGATAAAATTTCTTTGCAAGGTTTTCCCTGAGGAAGAGGCCCTTCCACAGGAGGAAGGTCAAGTCTGGTCTATTTTTGTACCGGCGTTTCAAGTGCTCAGCGGACTTATTTCCTGCGGTCCCCAGGAATCCAGCAGCAGGCTTCAGGAGGATGTTGGTGATAGGGAGCAGGAACTTCATGAGAATCAATAATTATCTCTATATTTGCCTCACTTTTTTTTCTATAAAAATAATCTAGTGGAAAAACACTTGCTTTAGAAGAGCAAAGTTCATTGCGACAGAGAGCAGAATGGGACATGGAAGTAAGTCTCTTAGTGTGTGACAGCATCCTTAGGCCATGACTTTACAGGCTGAAGACGGATCTGTTCACTCATTCCCTTCCCTCCCTCATTCATTCAACAGACAGGTGAGCAATTCCTTTGTGCCAGGCAGCGCTTAGGGACTGAGGAGAAGGTGGTGACTAAACATGGCCCTCCGGGAACTGACAGTCTAGTGAGGGAGATAGACATCAAACAAGTAAATACATGGGTGGATATTTAATGAATAACAAATGATGGGACGTGTTGGAAAGGAAGAGAACAGGAAGCAACAAAACAAAATAATGAAGGCAGAGGGGGGACAGAACTCAGGTCAGGAGGTGAGGGTAGACTGAGGAGGTGGTGCATCAGCTGCCCTCTGAAAGGCGAGTAGGAGCCAAGGCAGTAGACCGTGTTAGGGAAAGGCATTGCTGGAAGGCGAGCAATTTGTATGAAGGCAGCGTGTGGAGAAGACCACCCTGGGTCAAGGATCCCAGGGAAGACAGCAGTGGCTGGTATGCAGTGGGCAAAGGGAGGGAGTGGCAGGAAGGAAGGCCAGACCAGACGGTGTCTTGTAGGCCACAGTAAGGGTTCATGAAAATGGAAAGGCCCAGCAGGTTTTGAAAGAGGGAGTGGCCAATCTGCTGTAGGCTTCTTAAAAATCCCTCTGGCTTTGTGTATAGAAATGATCAGAGGAGCCAAGAACAAAAGAGGGGGCCGTTTCAGAAGTTCAGACAGGAGCGGATGGTGAGCTGCACAGGGTGGATAATAAGTACCTAAATTTGCTAACTCTACTAGAGTCGAAGGGCTCAATATTGAGAGGTTAGAGACACTTAGACTTGTTAAAAGGGCTGGGACTAGGGTGAGATGAGGGAGGTACTTGCTTCAGGTGTAAAATTTACTCAGAAATGGTATTTCAATGCAATATTTTTAAAAAGTCAAATTTCATGCGGAAAAAAAAAACAACCCATGATGAAAAAATATCAAATTAAAAAAAAAAAAAGACAGGATCAGTAACAGTGCTGGGCCAAGTCAAACAATGAGCCTGAGCTAAAAGGAAAAATATCAGTAGTAGGCATTGTGTCTTTATTCAGAACTCTCCTCACTCTTGTCCTTGGCTAGCTGACCCTCCCCACCTGTAAAATGAAGAGGCCACCATATAACCCTCTGCTCTGAACACAGAAATTATGGAAAGAAAGCTGATGACATAAATCACCACAAGCCCCTGGTGATTTAGACATTATCTTTTCTCCTTATTCTGGAGAGTCTGAAATAGAAGGTGCATAAGAGTTGCTCCATAAATATTTCTGATGATAATGTTAATGGCTAGCATTTTCCATGTTCTTAATATGTCAGATACTTTGCCAAGAACTGTTAAATACGATGATTTCGTTTGATCCTCACAGCAGGTATACTATTACCCCTATTTTACTATGCCTGGCATATCCTTGAGTAACATTTAGTAAATATAGGAAGAAAGAAAGGATGGATAAAGAGAGGGGGAAGTGGCAGGCCTCACACTATTCCTTCTCCCCACTCTATGGATAACCAGTGATTCCGACCCCCTCCTTTGGTAAACACAATTCTCAGACAAACACTATTCACCAAACTGAAAAGGATCTGCAGAAAAGGGAAACTAACCTTAATTATTTCCCTTTTCCATAGGGATTAATTTTTGGTAAATTACTTTTTAAAAACCCAACAGCTTTTTGAGAACAGACTTTTTAAATTCATTTGTTCCCAATTATTTATCGAGCAATTACTATGTGTCGGGCACAGATCTAGGTGGTGACATATAATGTGAGCAAAACAAACCTGATTTGGGTCCTCGTGAGGCTTACCGATGTGTGTGTGTGTGTGTGTGTGTGTGTGTGTGTGTGTGTAGTGTTGTGGAGCGAGACAAACAGTAACAAGTAAACAAACACATAAGTAGAATCATAAACGTTAAACAAGATACAATTTGGGTCTGAGGTAGAGGATGGGGAAATGATGAGAACTATCCTAGATAGAGTGGGTCCGACATAGACTCAGGGAAGCTCATCATAGTCACGCTGCTGAAAATTCAGTGCTAAACATTTTTGAACATCAAATCAATTAAACTCCCTACAGAATGTGAAATTTCACAACTCCGATGGAGGGCAATTTTGAAGTACAATACCTATGTATTTATTTAATGAACAGACCTATAGAAAAGTGATTTACATCCCTGAGGGTTCAAGAATACAGCACCACGAAAAACATTAGGAAATGTCCTGCCTTCTGTCTGCCCTACCCCACGGGCCCATCTAAATGTCTAGGTTTATCAAATTCCAGAGGAGCCCTCTGAAGTAAGGAGGAGCCCAGGAATGCAGAATCTTTAAAAGCTGAGAGCAGTTATGTGCAAAAGCATGGCTGAAGTCACCCTGACATGTCTCCTGACTTTTGTTGCCTAATCTGCTTTCGAAGGCCAATAACGTACAAATTCGCCATTTTTTAAACAACCCCACCCAATACAGTGGTGCTTTGATATAAAAGACATGAGAGAGGAGGAGTGGACAGTGGGGAATATAAATGGCTTGGAAAGGTCAGTGAGAAGAAAGAAATAAACCAGGAGGGAAATCACGAGGAGTTGAAACCATGTTTGGAGCACCCTGCCAAAACCAAGGAAAACTCCCTTGAGAGGCCAAGTTTGACAGATGAGCGTGCTGCCATGGTTATCGGCACCTACCAATCCCAGTGATTTTTCTGGTAAGTGTCATCTTGTCTGCAATGTGTACCACCCTGGAGATGCTAGGGCAGGGGTGGGCAAACTTTTTGACTCGAGGGCCACAATGGGTTCTTAAACTGGACTGGAGGGCCGGAACAAAAGCATGAATGGAGTGTTTGTGTGAACTAATACATGTTAACACTGTTGCTGGTGAAGGAGCGGCCCGCGGGCCATAGTTTGCCCACGGCTGTGCTAGATGCCCAAGGCAGATTTATTTCTTATTTAGCTTCTTGGATACAAGGTTTCAGCTCATCCCTTATCAAACACCATCTCCTTCCCATAAACCCACCTGGTTCCTGCCTACAGCTGGGTTGTGTGCGGAGCCGTGTGTGGACTACCAGTGACATGGCCACGGGACCACGTGAGCCATCGGGCATGCAGAAACAGGGCAAACAGTGCGGATGGGAGAATGGCCGCTTTTGGACTTTTCATGTGAGATCAGAGAGAGTTGGCAAGTAAAGCCTCTAAAATTAGCCAGAGTCCTTAAAAAGAAAAAATGTGAAAGGAAGCAAGGTTTATACTAGTCTAATGTAGACGCCCCAGAAACTAGTCACTAGAAGACTGGCTCTGGGGCAGGTGACTGTTTTCTTCCTGCCCTTTGGCTGTGGCTCTCACTGGGTCCCTCTGCAACCCTGGGCCCTGCCCCGCTGGAGTCCTGCTCTGCGTGCTGCTAAATGCCTCTGCAAGACTGTGGCTCCCAGGCCGAAGCGGGGCCTCTGGGCCCACTTTCAAGAACCAGAATAGACTCTGACATGTGAAATGAGCTCTGTGGAGTTTACATTCCTTCTTTGTATCCAAGCACCTTAAAACCCGAAACCGCACACCAGGACTGCTAACCATTCTTCCAGAGACGCCTGGATATCATCCGTCTGGCAGAAATGTGAGTTCTGTCCTCTTTGTTTTTTAATGTTTTGGTGAGCCTGGGGCTCCTGGAAATGGGGCCGCCCTACAGAGGGCGACACAACAACCTGATGTCTCAGGGCCGAGGGTTTCATTCGCAGCTAAATCACAGATTTGCCCAGCCTCTCGGCTGACAGTTCTCTCAGCTGGAGCAAAGGGAACGTGTGCATCTACCCGTATGCCAGAAGGAGCAGCAAATACAAAATGATTATAAAGCGCTTAATGTAGTGTCTACACAACAGGCACCCGCAGATGCTTGTTTACTCACATAAAATGCTTTGTAAAAGCCCAATTGCTATCAAAACATCAATATTCAACACACTGATACTTCAACAACAATTCCTTCTATTTCCCAGACACTCTCAGTATGTAGGGGCCTTCCTGGGCCTGCCTTGTTCTTTCCTCATGCCCGTGACCACATCAGTACTCGTAGCAGCTTCCTTTGACAGATGAGGCCGCAGAGGGTCAGAAACATTAAATGACTTGCCTGGTCACACAAGGAGTTAATGAAACAGCAGAAGCCAAAACCCAGGTCTATGACTCTCAGGTTGTGAGAACTTGCCTTTTTCATGGTGTTTCCAACCTAGTAGGACCGTTCACATAGTACCCCCACCACCACCACCTCCAGTGGTCTCTGGCCTGGCCCCAGCTCTTTAATGATCAGTGGCAAGTGACTCTAGTGTGACAAAGGTCAAGATGGACTCGGGTGACACTGGGTCATTCAGGGGGAAGCAAGAGAGTGGCAATCAAGAGGTCACTGTACGGCTGTGAAAGAGGATGGTTGTGTGCCAAGGTAGGAACATGCAGACTCCATTCAACAACAACAATATCTCCTTTAGAACACCGTCAACAGGACTGTGTGAGTTATGGAGGCTGGTGGGGCAAAACGCAGAGAGAAGCTAAGGATTACTCAGTCCAGTGGACTTTCTCTTCTCTTTCCCACATTCCTTGCCAATTAAAATCATGGACTCCAGAGTCAGAAAACCCTCCCTTTAGATCTCGGCTCTAACATTCACTTTGCTGTGTACCTTAGGGAAATGGTTGAAGTTCTCTGTGCCGCTGGTCCTGAGCTGCAGAGTGGGGGCTGAGAAAGCAAAGGCCTCAAGTTCAGTTCAGGGCAGCATCTCTGTTCTGGTCACTACACGATGGGACATTGAACCAGCTAGGGTAGGTGACTGAATAGAAAATCTTACTCTATTCATTTACCTCCCAGCCTAAAGACAAACAAACAAAAAAACCAGAGGAAGAAATTTAAAAAAAAAGCAATGTCTAATTAACAGAATTTATTTGAGAATTAAAGTAATGTATGAGACACATAGTAAATGTTGGAGAAAAGGCTACTATCTCATTATTTATGGGCATATTTTATTATTTCTGGTATGTCCAAAGCGGGCTATTGGGAAACATATAGAACAGCAAGCTCTTGGCATTTTCAGAGAGATAACAAACACATACTTCAAAAGACTGAGTTTGGAGAAGCCAACATTTCTGGGTCAGGAGATAAGAAAAATATGAAAGACCCAGCAAACTGACCATCTTCCTATGAGCTGAAAGGTCTGCCGACTCCAAGAAAGAAATGTCCTTGCTGAGCTGGTTCTGGAGATTGTAACTTGGACAACAGATTCAAAGGATTGTTGGAGACACATCAGTAAGAAAGGTTGGGAGAAGGGGCGAGCGCTGCTAGCGCCTCTGCAGAATCACTTTGCATTTGGCTCGACTCTCTGCAGCCCCTCGTCCCGCCCAGAGACCACTAGGCTACACCCACACTTTCGGCAGAGCGCCTCTGCAGAATCACTTTGCATTTGGCTCGAGGCCCTGAGGCAGGAAGCATCGGTCTGCAGGAAGGATATTTCCATTAAGATGTGTGCAGCTCTTCAGGATGGCGGAGAGCCTGCAGGACGCTCTGGAACGGGGGTGGGGGTGGGGGGGGTGAGCATTAAAGTTCAGACAGAACAGAGCACGCACACCACTGCCAGGGAGTGCACCATTTTCCCTCAGAGTGGAGGCTGTTTTCCCTAAGCACTTGGAAGAATTCCTGACTTCGGATTGAACAATGCTGGACTGGGAGAAGTGCTTTGGGAGCAGATAAGCCAGACTGCAGAGAATTAAAGATGCAGAATCAAGGGAGGAAATTCAGGGTATTAGAGGAGAGCCTTAGGGGTGGCAGTTGTCTGCTCAGATTTTCTGCTCTTCATTACGGGGTGTGAGAGCTAAGGGTAGGAGAGCTGCTGGGTGCTACAGTTGGATTATAACCACCCCCGCTCCTGCCAGCTACTTGGCCCAGGCTTCTATGTCCCTCTTTTCTGAAGCATGTCTTGATGAATTTCATATGGCCAGAGTGTAAACTCCTTCAAGGCAGACACTGTGATTTCTGCTACAGGTCCAGAATCCCTTTATCTGAAAAACCTTGGGGGTAGGTCTATTTTCGAATCAGAATTTTGGAGATTTTAGAAAGGCAGTATGGTACACATATTGTATATTATGGAACAACTCCAGTGAGGTTTGGGACAGTGTGCTATAATCAATCAAACATGTTACTAATTCTGCACTGGATTATAGAAATATGAACACAAAGTGGAATACAGATTTTAGTCGGAGGAGACTTTGGGTCATGTTTTGCCACAATTTGAGTTAGGGAAGAACTTCTAGTGTTCAGAGCCTTTTGCATATTATAATTGTGGACTAGGGATTTCAGGCCTTCCTTTTTCCTTTTCTTTCTTTTCTTTTTTAAGTTTCCAGGACATCTGCAGGATTCTACCCATGGCAGGTACTGAATAAAAGTTGTTGGCATTCTAGAGTATGGCATCTTGATCTCCCTCAAATAATATTTGATTCTGGAAGCCAGGGCACAGTTTGTCAGTGACTTGGGATTCTTTAGAATTAAAAGGGTCTGAAATTAAAGAACAGACAAGAAAGACTATTGAAGCCTAGGTTCTCTGTCATCCTGGACAGTAACACACAAAACATGATGAAATATCGTTTTTCCTAGTATATCCTAGTTAGCACCCAAGCAAATGAGAAGAGACCATCATTACATATAAGTGATAATGAAAATTTCTAACCTATACATAGAAAATGATATTTTTTAAATATTGCCAAAATATTACTCAACGTTTAAAATCAAGTCTGTTCAATCCAAAATGAATAGTGCAGATTGACAAAACTAAACAAAATGATACGTGGGGTATGGTAACCAAACTACCATCTATGGAATGCTTACAGGTTTTCAAGTATAGGGCTCAGCACTTTTTGTGTATTATCACTTAACAATTAAAGCAATTCTGTGCAATAGCTGCTGTTATGAAATCTCATTCTGCAGATGAGGAAACCGAGACTGTAAAACTGAGTAATTTGCTAGCAAGTGTCTGGCCAGGACTCAAAGCCAAGTTCAGTAGTATGTTGGTAAACCAGCTACCAGAGGAAATAAAGAAGGGGGGTGGTAGAGGAGGGTAGGGAGAATAACAGAAGGGAAAGAAAGGATAGAAATAGAGAAGGGGAAAAAAAGCCCTGATTTGTTGTATTTTCCAAATTTTGTGGTGTAAATAGTCTCACCAGGGCTGATATCAAGCTACTAATGGTTTAACAACTGGCTCGCAAAAATTCCTGAATATTTAATCATTGGCTTTTACAAACTTGCACACCACTATCAAGCCCATCCCAGGCCACATCCATGGTTTACTGCCAGCTTTGGAAGATGAGATTTCAGCTCGGGGAATAGAACTGGCTTGGGGACAGCACGCTGAGATGCTATCCCAGGCCAGTCAGCCATGGTATGTTCCTACCTCAGACCTGGTACAGATTACGGAGGGTGGAGTAGAGGAAAAAGAGAAAGAAGAACACACTGTCGCCCCCTCTTCAGGCAGACTTTGCTTCACCAGAGGGGTGTAAAGTGGGTGGGTCCCTGCCAGTCTGGCACTCCCTGGCAAAAACAGTAAGACCAGACCACACAGACATTCTCTGGGTCAGGTAAGAAGGTTAGACTTGAGACCAAAAGTCTGAAATCTTCCTTTAGATTCTTAATTTCCATAATACTTCTTTTGAAGATGTAAGGAAGTGTCTTCTACAAGATGGGAACCAGGGTTGGGCCTATTTTTAACGGAGGATGGGATATTCTAGCCTAAGTTTAACCCAATTAAAATGCATTTAGGCTCTTGGCTTAGTTTTTCTATTAATACCTGAGGATTAAGTCTCCTGATAACATGCTTTCACTAGGACCCTGAGAAGGAACTGGCCTGGTATTCAGTCACCCACAGGACACTGATTCTGTGCAGGCATTTGCTAAGTGCTGGGTCTAGG
>NW_006300372.1:1384201-1384833 GCF_000327345.1 Myotis davidii | reverse complement strand
GCTGCCATCTTGGGAAGATGAGATTTCAGCTCGGGGAATAGAACTGGCTTGGGGACAGCACGCTGAGATGCTATCCCAGGCCAGTCAGCCATGGTATGTTCCTACCTCAGACCTGGTACAGATTACGGAGGCTGGAGTAGAGGAAAAAGAGAAAGAAGAACACACTGTCGCCCCCTCTTCAGGCAGACTTTGCTTCACCAGAGGGGTGTAAAGTGGGTGGGTCCCTGCCAGTCTGGCACTCCCTGGCAAAAACAGTAAGACCAGACCACACAGACATTCTCTGGGTCAGGTAAGAAGGTTAGACTTGAGACCAAAAGTCTGAAATCTTCCTTTAGATTCTTAATTTCCATAATACTTCTTTTGAAGATGTAAGGAAGTGTCTTCTATAAGATGGGAACCAGGGTTGGGCCTATTTTTAACCGAGGATGGGATATTCTAGCCTAAGTTTAACCCAATTAAAATGCATTTAGGCTCTTGGCTTAGTTTTTCTATTAATACCTGAGGATTAAGTCTCCTGATAACATGCTTTCACTAGGACCCTGAGAAGGAACTGGCCTGGTATTCAGTCACCCACAGGACACTGATTCTGTGCAGGCATTTGCTAAGTGCTGGGTCTAGGGGTGGTGGCGGGG
>NW_006300372.1:1377040-1384157 GCF_000327345.1 Myotis davidii | reverse complement strand
GGGCGCGGGGCGGGGGGGGAGAACAGCCCAAGGTCTTAGAGACGAATGAAGGAGACAGTCAAGTAAACATAATTAAATTATATTCATTCACTCATTCAACAAATATTTATCAAGTGCCTATTAGACACCAGGCATTTTGCCAGACACTGGGATACCATAGTGAGCAAGACATTGATTTATACTATCATGGAACTGACAAGCCCAACGTAAAGGGAGACATTAATTAAATAACGAAAAGAATGAATGTGTAATTAAAAACTGAAGTAAGAGCTCTGAGGAGGTGTTAAATGGTCTTATGAGAACTGGAGGAACCTGACCCAGTTAAGGAAAGTCAGGAAAAGCTTCCTCGAGGATTTTGGCAATTGAACTAAGACTTGAAGAAAAGTAGGAGTTAACAGGGTGGGTGGGATAGAGAGAAGATGAAGAGGAACAGTGCTGTAGAGAGAGGGAAGAGCATGGGTAAGGGTTAGGGAGCAGAGGGAGGCAGTGATTTCAAGGAAATGAAAGGCTAATTTAGAAAGCGAGTGAGGTAGAAGATGAGGCAGGGGAGGAAGCCAGGGCTGGCTCTCACAGAGCCCTGCAGGCCTTGTTGGAATACCACTAAAGAATTTAAACAGGGACCCTGTATGGCAACTGCAACCAGTGCTGTACTAGAGTAAATACAGTGTGGCGATGGAAGCATTAGGGAATAAACTCATCTAAACTGGTACATGTGGTATGGAGGAAGAGTAGGGAGGTTAGGTTGGGGGGACGTGTCAGACAGGCTTTCTGGAGGAGAGAATATCTGAGATAAATTTTTGAAGGATGAGTATGACTTAGCTAGGCCATGGTTGAAGGGTGGAGGAAGGGAGAGAGAAAGAATGATGTTGGTGTGAGGCTGTGGGGGGACTAGTAGAAAAACAGGTCAGTAAGAGAAAAGGCAATGGGGTTAGGCAAGGAGCAGATGATGAAAGCTTCATACGTCATGATGGGGTCTGGGTTATACTTATCCTTACGGTGGCAGGGAACCCATGGACACAGTCAGAGAGCTTTAGCAAGAGATGGATGGTCAGATTCATGTGTTAAAAAGGCCACTAGCAGCAGGGTCAAAGGGCACTGAAAGAGAGCCGTGCTGAAGAAGGGGACCACTGCTGCCTATCTCAGCAGCCCAGGTGAGAGAAGGTATTGCATCTGAACTAAAGCAGCCACAGTGGGACTGAGGAAGATGATTTTAGGAGACATTAAAAAGGTACAAAAGAAAGGGTTTTGTCACCAATAGGAGGGGTGTGAGTGATTTTCCACTCCACCCAAAGAATAGTATGGACAAAATGGATTCTTCTGTTTGTGTTGAGTCTTGCCTTATGACCTGATACATGATCAATTTTTATAAATGCTCCAGTGGCCTTGAGAGGAATGGTGTTCATTAATTTTGGGGTGCAGAGTTCTCTCATGTTCATTCAATTGGGCTTGTTGTGTATTTCAATCTTCTATATCCTTAATATTTTTTGTCTGTTTGCTCTATTATTTATAAGAGAAATATATTAAAATCTTCCACCGCCATTGTGGATTTGTCAACTTCTCCTTATGGATTTGTCGATTTTTGTTTATATATTTTCAGGCTCTGTCATTATCCCACAAGCTTAGGCTTTCTTATATCTTTCTGTTGATTATTCTACTTATCTCTATGCAGTGATGCCTTTTACCCTTAATCATTCTTTTGGTCTTAGACCTACTTTATATGATATTACTATCGCCATATCAACTTTTAATTTTGTTAACATTTGGTATCTACTTTTCATCCTTTTGTTTTTAACTTTTCTGTATCGTTGTGTCTTAAATATGTCTCCTGAAATCAGTGTAGATGAATTTTTAAAAAATCCAGTAGCTAGTAAATTTAGCCCATTTGCATTTATTGTGATCATAATACATTTGGATTAATTTCTACCACCTAATCTTTAGCAATTTTTCTATTTCTTTCCCTGGATTCTTTTGAATAAGTACAGTTTTATTTATTTTGTTTCATTTCCCTTTCCTTACCAGTTGCTGGTTGGAATTAATGAATACTATTTCTTTTCTTTTCTGTAGTAATTACCTTTAAAATTTGATATTAACTTTAATATTTAATATTAGCTCACATTTTGAGTTAATAAGACCCAGGTTAATTAATATCTATAAGAAATAGTTAAGTTATGAGGTGATGCCATTCATAGAGATAGGGAGGGAAGACTTAAAGTGTACTTGGAACCAAAGGTGAGGCCTGTTTTACATATGCTGGGTTGGCGGACACATCCAATTACCACCTTAACAGATGCCTGTGCATCTACCTTCAGTGGCTTTATATATTTTGCAAAATATCTCCCTTCATGGATATTCTGCATGTGTAAGCAGTGACAGGGGCTAAAAACAAAAATAAAAAATCAGCATTTGTTTTCCATTGATTCTTAGAACTGTGAGTATTCCCTTCCAGCTTAGTGGCCAGGGTCAAACTGAGCACAAACATCTTGTTCCTATAGCAGGCTTCACAAAGGTCACCTCAATAACTGTGGGTAAACTGAGGATTGAGCCTGAAATGGTGACCGGGATTCTGCCACACATAACACTGCTTTCCCTTTGCCTCCTTCATTTCTCTGCTATCTTGGTGGCTTAAATGATTGGCGGGGTGGGGGTGGGGGCTTAATTTCTGCCAAATATGAGAGGGACTAAAAAATTATAGTTTCATACCAGTTTAAAAATTACTTTAAATTAAGCATTCAATCAGGGCTGACCTAGACCACCTCAAGCCTTGACTGGTTCAACATAACCAGTTACTCATATCTCCTACCGGTCAGGTCATAGTTCTATTCTTTCCAAGTGCTGTCATGACTTTTGAGCCCAGGCAGGGTGGGGAATGTTAGGGGACACATCTGGGAAGGGGTGAATGACTCGCCCAGGTTCCCAGAGCCGATTAGTGCATCGAAGGGGCTGTACGGTGTTGCTCACTGTACCACATTGAAAAAGTGACTGTGTATTCCTGGGCAAGGGTGTACACTTAGCATCCTGTTCGTGTGTGAGAATTCACGCTCTCCTCCAAAAGCTACAGCTGACAAAATATGTCAGCCTTTAACATGGATGTTCCAAAGGTTTGGTGTTCTCTTCACTTTGGTGTCACTAATAAGAAAATCTTCAGGTTTTCCCAAAATCTCACTAGTGCCGCAAATTTCAAAAGGCTGGGCTTAGCATACAACAATGGCATGAAGTCCACTTGATCTTTGACATCTCCCAACACACACACAGACACACACACACACGCATGCACACGCATGCACATGCACCCACAGAAGGACAGAGAGGAAGAGAGGGCGAGGGAGAGAGAGACATAACTCCTTCCCCCAACAGCCAACAAGAGGATAGTAATAACAAGAAGCAGAGCTTATAAATTTCCATCATGCTTAATGCCTGATTTCATGGAGTTAATGGATTCATTTATTAGAGCAATTCGTGTAAATCCCCAAGGGCTTGCTAAGGCTGCTGCCTAATGGTTTTATCACCTCATAGACTTCCTTTATTCCTATCCTCTAACAAATACTGTATTGGCAAGGAACTGTGGACCAACCACTGCTTAAAATATTGGTAAACTGTAATAAGACAAAAAAGGGGGGCGGGCTTTTCATGTCTCTGGTGTTTCCTTCAGCAACAAAAGGGTTGTCATTTTTTTAAGTGTCAGCTGATTCATAAATGCTGCTTCCACAGTCTATCAATTTCATGTTGACTCAAGGCTTATTTTCAGGAGTCAGCAGGTCCCCACCGGGTTTCCAGGTATGGATCTGCACTGAGGGGTGATGGGAGCAATCTGAAGCCAGTAAACCATCCATTACTGACCCTCCTCCTGGGGGAGCAGGCAGAGAGCAGAGTCTCAGCCGGGCATAACCGCAGGCTGCCCTGTAATCCGGAAGGAGGGGTGCCTACTGACCCCTGCAGAGGTGGTTTAGCTGGAGAGAGCCCCGCAGTGATGAAGTCCGGGAGGGAGAGCATTAGGATGGTCCTTGGCCAGAGCTGGTGCCTCCAACCTCAGTCCGCCTTCTGTGCATCTGTTCCCCTTCATCCCAATGGGATGGAAGCAAGAATACAAATAGAGCCAAATCCATGCCCAACACTTAGAACATGTCCTAATGGAGACTCTCCATGGCTGCTGGATCCAGAAGGGCGGCCTCCTTAACACGCACAATCAGGGGCACGTGGGACTTCCATTTGAGAAAACCCAGGCACAACAAGAAACAAAAGTCTGTCCACTAAAGACTGACATTACAAGTGGCTATTTCTATAGTTAAATGGCAGCACTAATATACAATTATTATCTCCTGCCACAAATTAAGGATATAACTTAGTAAGTGCTTGGGAAAAAATTGATAAAACAAAGAATATTAATGATCTCTTAGTTGTATTTGAAGGAAGGGGCATCTTGTAATTATTCTGTGCTAATGGGGAGGTGATGGGTGAAGAGGGCCATGTTTGGAAGAACCAAATTGCTTCATGTCAGAAGGGATGCAGAAGCAAGTGGAGTGAGAGGGAGGTGAAGAGGCTGGGTGGGAAAAGGGCTGAGAGAGACTAAGAGAGAGAGAAAAAAACAAAACAAAACAGAGGCGGACACAGAGACGTAGAGGTCTGTGGATGAAAGAAAAGGCTCTGAAAGAAAGAATGAGGATTTGAGAAGGAAATGCAGCGTGCTGTGCAAGGTAAAATCTGCTGTCTTCCCTGTGGAATCAATGTAAACTGAATTAAGTTTCTATCTGTTATTGTACTATGTGAAAGGGCTGGACAGAGTTTTACCATATATGAAGAGCATATCTGGGATGCTCTGACTTTAAATATATGTTTACATGGAATATGCAAAATTCTCTTTGGGGGTTTGTGGAGGGACATCAAACTATTAACTGAAAGTGGGGCTAGTGTGACTGGCCCATGTGGCTGCAGATAGCAGATGTACCAGAAACACTAAAATGCCTAGAGCAGAGAAACAAATGGACGCTTCCAAAATGATCCCCAATTACAAAGTCACCAGGACAAACTATCCAAACTGTTGCCTCCATTTACAGCGGAATTAATTTCTGTGGAGTAGCTCCATGAGGCTGTTCCAGGGATGGGTGGATGGATGGCGAGTGTGGAGAATGGAGGGGGCTGGCTGGCTTTCTGTGACATTCCCAGGGCTCCTGACACCTAGTGATGTGGGTTCCGCTGGGGAATGAGCGACACCGGGAGTCCCACTGTAAGGTTGGCATGGGGGCGAAAGCCGAGACTGTTGGTGATGGTGATGGTGATAACCAACGTCTGGGTCACAAGTAAACAATTTTTGCCTGAAACCACAGACAGCACCACACCTTATACCTGTATACTACGTTTTCCTACATATACATACCTGTGACAAAGTGTAATCTCTAAATTGGGCACAGTAAGAGACGAACAACAATAATGAATAATAATATAGAGCAGTTATACCAATATACTGTAGTGGAAGTTAGGTGAACGGCCATAACGTAGGGGTGACTTGAACACAAGCACTATGATACCACAACAATCGATCTGATAACTAAGACGGCCACTAAGAGACAACAGGTGGCTGTGTGTCCAGCATGAATATGCTGGCCAAAGGGAGACTCATGTCCTGGGAGGGATGGAGCGGGACAGTGTGAGATTTTTTCAGGCGACTCCGAGTGCTGCACAATTTAAAACTTAGGAAATGTTTTATTTCTGGAGTTTTTCATTTAATATTTTTAGACCACGGTTGACCGTGGGTAACTGAAACCACAGAGAGGGAAACCGTGGAGGGGGCGGGATGACTAGAACACTGCAGTATCAGTGAGGTCACTGAACCCTTTCCTGGTGAGTAAGGGCACATTAGGGCTTTGTTTCAAGAGCCCCGTCTGGAGGCTCAGAGACACCACGTACCAGCTGTTGACCTTGGACAGACCACTAAACAGTTCTACGTTTTGGCTACATTTTATTTATAAAATGGGGGAGATTAGTGTCTGTTTCAAAGGGTGGTGTTGAGAATTATATGAGTCAGCTTGTAGCCCAGAATACAATGCTAATGATGATGATCATTATTATGATAAGGCCACCTGATAACCAATGTGTACAACCAGCATCTACTCACACCTACCTACGAAGGTTCCATGTCAGGGTCCTGGTCTCTTCGCCTCTGCCTTGTACAGTCCTTGAGTCACCGGTACGTCATTCTCCTAAACGGTGGGGACAAGTAGATGCTGTAAAATTCTAGTGTTTGTTGGCTTTGCTTTTTAATCCTCAGAGGCATAATTGATACGTTTTTACACTAATTTTACAAATTTGTGGATAGTGGGCATGGAGGACGTTAGAGGATTATAATATGCAATATGGTGGTTTCTGTGTCATCATAAGTATGTCTCATTAGACAGTAATTAGGATGAAGATGGCCTGTGCACAAGGACACCCTCTCTGTGTGTCATGAGGATGCGTGGAGAGCTGTGGAAGCAGGCAACGACTGGCATAGCCTTCATAACGATCTGTCTCAAAAAACTTCCCTTGGCACAGTGTTTGCCCTTTAAAAATCCCATGTAACACCCCCACATAAGGCTCCCCAGTTACGGTTCTGTTCCCACCGGCAAACACAGAATTTTCCTTTACACATTACCCCTCGGCTGTCACTATTGTGGGAGGCCGCCACGCAAGTCCTCCAGGTCTCGAGCCTGGGCTCTCTGCTATCTCTGCACCTGGGCCTGGCGGTGCCCAAATCAAAACCGTGGGAGGATAGAGGGCAAAACCTCAGCGCCGGCCTCTCGCCTTTTGTGGGTTCCAGCCAGACCCTGGGGGTTATTTTAGTGCAACTTCGGTATTTAATTTGAGGATGTGTGTGGATCAGAAGGAGGGACCAACACATTATTTTCTTTTCCCTTGGTCAAATGATTAAATTTAAAGTTCTAAAAATCACACAGCTTGATCCAAAGCCGTGTCCAATTGGAAGTGAGAAATGGCCAGACAATCCCTCCCCTGCCAGGACTATCCGTCCTTAGCTGCCGGCCACCACATGGGCCCATTACCGTGGGCATCACCTGGCCAGTCTGTGGCTCCCAGCCGACCAGAGCCCTGCCCCCCAGGCTCCCTTTCCCTGCCTGTACGTTGCACC
>NW_006300372.1:1372612-1377023 GCF_000327345.1 Myotis davidii | reverse complement strand
CTACAGGTTTGTTCAATTTCTTACAGCCCTGAGAGCACCCTAACCACAGTGGCTGAGCCATGGCTGAGGGGGAAGTCACCACGTTCACGGCCCTGACCGAGAGGTTCAATCTGCCTCTGGAGAACTACAAGAAGCCCAAGCTTCTCTACTGCAGCAACGGGGGCCACTTCCTGCGGATCCTCCCAGACGGCACAGTGGATGGGACGAGGGACAGGAGCGACCAGCACAGTAAGCACCCAGGCATCCTTCTGGGAGCCCCTCCCCGCTCTGGTGTCTTCCTTAGTCAAGGGTGGGGGAAGGGAGGACATCTAAAGATTGGTGCCTTCTTCTCCGGGCATGACACTCTCAAAGGCCGGGCAACAGAAATGTGGGAAGGGTCTGGGTGTGGAAACTAGAGTTGTGAGGGCCACAGCCTGCCTAAACTCTCTGTTGACTTACACAACTGCCTTGAGCTCAGATGTGGCGGCCAGTGTTCAGATGGTCAGATTTCTGTAAGTAGTGAGAGGTCTGTTCCTCCAGGCTGGTCAGGGTCCTGTTTGCTCCATGCGGGGAAGAGCCGCATGGGGCAGGGCAGGTAAACCTCGCACAAAGACATGGGCTCAGGTTCAAGTTTGCCGACTCCCCGCGTTACCTTTCCACTGGGATTGGTTTGAATCGTAGCTTGCACCTCATAAATTATGCAGCTTCCGCTCTGCATATCGTGCAGATGTGGTTGTGGTAACGGGAGGGGTAAAGTCATTCTCCAGACCTTATAGAAATGAGAGCCGGAGAGATTCGAGCCAAAAGCTGAGCATCTCTTCCGGGCTTTCCTGCCAGCCCAGCTCTCAGACGGTATTGATAAATGGAGTTATAACTCCGGAGAAAGGAATCTTCTTGACTATCTAAGAATAAAAATGTCTCCCCTCTGCTTTAGTAGTTCAGGTGTTGGTGTGTGTTGACATTAGGTGTCGGGGTCCTCTGTGATGTAATCGGGAATTCCCTGGGTTACCACTGAAGCATTAGATGTTGCAGAGAAGGCAAAAGTCAGATCTGGTCCCTGCAAAGAGGGTCAACAGGGCCAAGCGTGTCACGAGTCAGGAGAAGGACAGTCTGGATGAAATGAGGAGACACGGAATACAGCACAGGTGGAGCGTAATGTTCCAGAGGACGGCTTTCACATGGAATGCACAGGTTGAGCCGCTGCGGCTCGGTTGGTTGGCCATTGTCCTGTGCACTGAAAGGTTGCCGGTTAGACTTCTGGTCAGGGCACACGCCGGAGTTGCTCAATCCCCGGGAGCAGGGTGTGCAGGAGGCAGCTGATTGATGTTTCTCTCTCACACTGATGTGTCTCTTTCTCTCCCTTCCTCTCTCCCTAAAAATCAATTAAAAATCTTTAAGAGGAAAAAAAATTTTTTTTAATGGAACGCACATCACTGGTTTTGATGTGATGGTTTATATATCAGATAGTCTTCATTATTCATGGAAAATGCCTCATGCAGCAGGATCTAAGTACAAATGACCACTGCACTGTGCTCGCTCTCTACCCTCAGATGAGTAGGCAGTGGGGAGGGAAGCTGGCATTTATGAACCAATTGGCATTGTCCCTTTCCTCCCAGCCACCTTGAGGTGAGGAGCAGGAAGGCGGAGGTTGGGGCTCGCAGCTGCAGAGTTAGATGTATTGGCCCTTGTTTTGATGTCTTGTCTTCAAATGGGCCTTCTGAATGCCTGATCCTCAATGAAAAATAGGCATCAGAGTGGGGCGAAAACGACTCTGTTTAGTATGCCAACTGTACAGAAGCAACATTTACTGACAATAAGTCGACTTAGACTGGAATCTGTGGTGTAAGGCAAGTTACACAATTTGCGTGATCTGCCCCACTCAACATAAGGGGAATGAGCTTTAATTTTCTAAAGTTTTAAACATTTCTAATAAGTTTTACTAGTTTTCTGAACCAATGGAAATGCTCTCTGGTCCACAGACTCTCAGGGGAAAGATAACCTTGGTGAAGCAGTCCTCTGGGTAAAGCTGGCTGCTTCGGGAAACCTTGAATCCTGAGAGGTGACAATGACAACTTCCACGTGCTGGAATTTCTGTGCAAATGGCATATGTCCTCATTGTTGTCATGCCATCATCCACATAGAGACTGCACTCTGAGTGGGTAATACCGGGACTTCTGAATAGTGCAGAGGATCCAGTCGCCTTACCTAAGATGCCAGGGCCCTTGGAATGCAGCATAAGGGAGCCTTAGGGTGTGTATGAGGAGGTCTGCCTACAAGTAATGCTGGGTTAACTATTTGGCAAGTGAACACGGGCAAGTTACTTGACCTTTCTGCCTCAGTCTTCTCACTTATAAAATAAGATTTCTTGCCTCACAGGTTTCTTGAGAGGATTAAATGAGATAATGTGGTGAAAATTCTCGGCACAGTCCTTTGGCCGAGAGTAAGCACGCGTTGGTTAATATTGCTATTGTTGTCATCACCATCGAGATTTACGTACATCTGACCCAGCGTGTGGAAATCCAGTGTAATACTTAGGGCCTTCCCTCATTTTTTTCTCTTCAAACATACTGCCTTCCAGGAAGGCCAGGGGGTCTAATTTCAGGTTTTGATTCAATGCCTTTCTGGCAACATGCAGAGTTGGTGTGTTGGCCTATTTACTGATTCTAGAACTAAGAACAAAGGTCAAGGAGGATGGAAATCAGAGTCGGTGGGGTGAGTGGTTCTGTACCTGTCAGTGCCGGGAGAACTGGATAATCTACACACCCTTGGCAGAGCCGGGGGCCTGGGATTAAGAGTCAGAAAGCTGAGCTCACATTCCCGCGTTGCCCTTTAAGTGGAGCAGCACTGGGCAGTTACTGTTCTCTCCATTTTGCATCAAGTGCTCTGCAAAGGCAGCTTTGAGCCCCCAGCCCCATGACCCTTCCAAACATCCCCTCCCATCTGGAACTGTAGATATCTTCGGTGTTTTCAGCTGTCTGACCTTGTGGAACATATTGAGACTCAGTCTCCCCACCTATAGAATGGGAATCATAACACTGCCGTGTGTACTTGACAAGGCTGAAAACTCATGAGATCCAGCAGCCCAGAGGACTCCCTGGCTTGAATGCACTTGCTGAATGTGGTTACGTCGCCCTCTTCTGCCCAGTGGTGGTACTGCCACAACCCTTGTGAATTTCAAGGATTATTATTCAGAAACATAATTAATCTGGACAGGCATGGAGTGGATGATCCCTGACTAACTGATTAGCACAGTCTAGTGAGGGGATGATTAATATCCCTTGGTCATTAGTTTGAGCACGATTAGAGTCACAGGTAGAGTCACATTCTAAGACTTCCCTCAGGAAGAATGATTTCTAAAAGCCAATCAAATATTTAAATAAATCTACATAAATCATGCAAGATAGAACTGTAGGCCTGCCAGCTCTCCAGTGTAAAAAATAACTCCTTTCACAGCTTCTCTTTGTCCTCAACCAGCGGATCTTCCTTGGGCAAAATTGGGAAGTTTTCAAAATTGGTCTTCTACCTCCAGGAGAATAAGTCCCCAAGTACTCACACAGGGCCCCTCCTGGAGTGGCATGACCCTACAAGGGGTGCTAGTGCACAGGCCTTTGTAATGCAGCCCTGAGTGGAATGTCTCCACTGGTGGGGATCTCGGGCCTGTGGAGAAGATGTTTTGGTTTGCCCCTTTACAACTCCTCACGTTAGATGGTGGATAGGTACCCCTATGGGCTGTGAGCACTAGTTCCATTACCATATTCCAAATGCCAGGAAAATGCAGAGAGCAAGAACGGTTCACTGTGAGAAGGGGCATGGGTGCTGGTTGTCAGAAAATTCATGTTGACTCCCAGGACTTTCCTTTGGGAGATGGGTAGATGGAGATGTCACCAGGAGATGGAGGATTTTGGAAGAAGAACAGGGAAAGACATCTGAGAGTGTCTTGTGCACCAGGCAGCTCTCCTTAGAGTTTTAATTCCACATTTAACTGTGTGACTATTTAATGGTTTTCTCCCCCATGTGGATGAGGACTTAGAGTCCAACAATGCAATTTTAGTGGCTAGCACATTGTCTGACAGTTAATATAATGTCCAATAAACATTAATTTGATTAGTGAATGAACTGCATTGGAGGTAGATAGATCCAAATTCCACAATATCTATATAATAAAAGGCTAATGTGCTAAGTGTCCCTACCGCCTGACTGGTCACGATGATATGCACTGACCACCAGGGGGCAGATGCTCAACGCAGGAGCTGCCATGATGTGCACTAGCCGGCACCATGCATCTGGTACAAACCAACACTCAGCTTCCCCCAAGTGGGACACAGGCCCCACCACCACCCCAGAGCGACACCCCACCAAATTGCAGCCAACGCTGCCAAGACCCCATGGCACAAAATGCGGCCCACAGCTCAGCCTAACCCGGAAACGGTCA
>NW_006300372.1:1344578-1372534 GCF_000327345.1 Myotis davidii | reverse complement strand
ATAGTCAAACACTGCTGCAGTTAAATATTTTACCCTTTGTTCTCCCTGCATCATCTACAATAATAATCTAGTTAGTGATGATATTTACTGCTGTGTGGCTGACAATTCCCTGAAAGAGAAGTTGGGGTGCTTCACTGGGCTGGAAAAAGTTTAGCTAAATCAGAAAGCAGGTCTAATGAAGCAAGTTTATTCTATATCTATAAAAGGCTAAGTTGACTCGCACATGCATGATACATATAAAGCTCTCGCTGGTGCCAATTGCACGTGTGTGTTTCAATCTGTCATTGTTGATCGTGAATTTAGTTGACACTTCTATTAAAGAGAAAGGGCGAATAGCGATATTAAAACATTCTTCTAATTAATTTCCTTTCAATGTGCATGAATTCATGCACTGGGCCACTAGCATTCTATAAATGCCAATTGAGCACCTGGAAGGGCCAGGCTCTGCACTAGATTCTTTTGTTTCTGCCTAGCTAGAAGCCCGTGAGGTTACAGATTATCATCATTCAGTGAACGAACACAGAGCTAACAGGGCCCATCACCAGCAAGTAACTGGGAAAGCTCCGCACAGAATCTTTATGATTAAGGCTCTTTATGATTAAGGCTCTCTCCATATGCCACTGCTGCCCCGACATCAACACCATGACACTGGTCTTGCCCCACAAACATATTAAATAAACATACTGGATTCACACAGCCTGTCCTGTGGGTCAGATGGATGTAGGCGCAGGTCCCATCACCACTTACTAGTTCCATGTCACCTTGAGGATGTCACCTCCTCTCCATGTTCATCAGTTTCCTTAGTTTAAAAACAAGGATGACAAAACCATCCACAAAACTAAAAGACAACCCACTGAATGGGAGAATAGACTCACTAATAATATATCTGATAAGGGTAGATATCCAAAATAAATAAGAAACTCATATAACTCAATAACAAAAAATAAACCATCTAATTTAAAAACAAGTGGGCAGAGGACACGAATAGACATTTCTCCAAAGAAGACATGTAGATGGCCAACAGACATATGAAAAGAAGCTCAACGTCACTAATCACCAGAGAAATGCAAATTAAAACCACAATGAGGTGTCATTTCACACCAGTCAGAATGGCTGTAATCAAAAAGGTCAACAAGTAACATGCATTAGCGAGGACGTAAAGAAAAGAGAACCCTTATGCACTACTGGTGGTGTAAATTGGTGCAGCCACTATGGAAAGGTATTGAGATCCCGCAAAAAACTAAAAATAGATATACCATATGACCCAGCAATTCCATTTCCAGATTTTTATCCAAAGGAAAACAAAAGCACTAATTCAAAAAGATTCATGCACCCCCATGTTCACTGCAGCGTTATTCACCATAGCCAAGGTATGGAGGCAACCTAGGTGCCCATAGATAGATGAATGGAGAAAGATGTGGTACATATATGCACTGGAATATTACATAGCAATAAAAAAAGAATGAAACCTTGCCATTTGTGACAACACAGATGGATCTAGAAAGTACCATGCTAAGTGAAATAAGTCAGACAAGGACAGGCAAATACTCTATGGTTTCATTTATATTTGGGATCAACAAAACAAATGAACAAACAAAGCAAAAACAGACTCATTGAAAAAGAGAGGAAAGGGATGGTTACCAGAAAAGAGGGGGATGGTGGGATGGGTGAAAAAGGTAAAGGGAAGCATAATCAATACTATTGTGATAAGCTTATACAGTGCCAGATAATCACTAGAATTAGTGGGGTGATCACATTGTAAGGTATAAAAATGTCACATCACTATATTGTACACCTCAAAATAATATACCCAATGTAATATTGTATAAGAACTATAGTTAAATTAACAAATTTAAATTTTAAAGTAACAAGGATGACAAGGGTACCCATCTCATAAGAAAGTAGGAATTTTAAGTGTGATAATGTTTGTAAAAGTGTGTACACACTCCTCGTTCTCATCCCTGAGGGCCCCTGGCCTTCCTCCTCTCATCTGATCTTTGAAGGCTGTTAAGTGAATAACTGCTCTGCTCGCTTGCTAGACGGAGGGTGACTCTTCCTCTCAGTGTCTCTGAGACTGTCGAGGTTTGGCACTCCCAAGGCCTGGCATGTGGGTCTCATGTGCCCAGACTGACCCAGCAAGCCCTGCTCGGGTACCCTCTCCCGCAGAGCAAGCATCTCTGTGAAAGTAGCAACAGCTCCCTGTCTGATTTCCACTCCTCCTGCTAGAGTTTCCTGCCTGGTGACGGGGACCATGACTTCGTCCTGGATGGGACTCCTCAGGGGAACGCTCACTGGAGATCCTAAGCTCACGAGAGTCCCAAAGCCGCCGCCTCCGCCTGCAGCCTGCACCCCTCGCCTCCTGAACACGAGCACGGCAGAGGCTGCGTGGGGAGCAGGCAGGCTTACCGGCACCGCTCACCACACAGATGGAAATGTTCTGAGCAAAGTGTGTGCCAATCAAATATTTATAAATCAAACCACATCCTAAAGGCACTAGGGTAGTTGGCAGGCCCAAAGAATGCTACTTTACTGTGCAGCCCTTTCCAAAGGGCAGACTCCCTCTCTCCGGTGAAATCCGCCCGGCCCTCGTTTTCCAGGCAGCCAGACTTCCTTCCTCGGGTTTGCCGGGACGGCACCTACCGGGAAAGGCACTTTGCTCGCCACCAGATCGGGCTGGAAATCAAGGTAGCTTTTCACGTGACCAACGCGGACACAGCGGCCCCCTGCCAGGCAGAGAGCTCTCCCAGCGGGGTTCTCACCTTGGTCGATGTGATGCCAGAAGGCTCCCTGCCCCTCTTCCCCGTGCACCCCTTATCTGGTTACGCGGGAGGGATTTTTCTAGATAAACTTCTTTTTTTTAATATCGCACAGTCCATGGACTGTAACAAAATTTTCCAGGCACCCCTTTTAGACCCTAAAGGGGAAGCAGACGCCTTGACACACTAAGAAAAGCCTTTTTCAGATATATAGGTATTCCAAACCACTGGAATTTTTTTCCCATAAACTCCTTTTTTTTCCTTCCTCTTCACCGTCTTTCTCTAATGTTTTGCGGAGCCCGGCTTGTGGCTACGCTTTAATTATAAATGCCACTGACATAAAACAACCTCACAGAGCTCTGAATGAGGCTGACCTCACTTTGGGTAAACACGGCAAAGGACAGGAAGTCTCGACCCAGAATAAACCAGGCACATAATCTCTTTTGGCCTGTCCTTGGAGAGAAGTGGAAAGCGGGCTCACAGGCCACGGAGCTGCAGCAGCAACACTTCCCCCGGCGCGTCTGTCTCACTAACAGCACCAGTTGTGATCTCATTTTTTAAAATTTCTAGAACGGGGCAGGAAGGTGAGGGTGAGGGCGGCCTGGGGCTGAGACACCAGGTGCAGGGTCCCAAGAGCTCACTTCTCTAGGCGCCGACAGGCTCCTAACACCTTTTCCTTTCTGTCCTTGGAAAGTAGGAGTCACACATCTTACTGCAAATAAACTATCGCTAAGAGCTAATGGAAGGCTCTGGGGAGCAGAAGAGAGAACCAGAGAGACAGGCTTACGGTTGCTCAGAAGAAAAGGTAGAGCACCTCGTTAGGGGCCGGCATCTCCACTCAAAGGCTCAGCTCCCCTTTCTGTAGGTTCCTCTAAGTAAAGACCCCTGAAGCGGTCCCAATGATGCGCAGGGGACAGGGAGGGGCACGATCCACAAGGCGATCTTGCACGTTGCAGTCGATTGACATTTATTTTTGACAGACAGGCCACTCCCACACCTGCACACCCTCGTGTATTTATTCCTAGCAAGGGAGCAGGACTCTGGATTCTATTGACGATACGGTCACAAAGCCACCAAGCAAACGTCTCCCACCTTCTTACAGCACATTTTTGCAATGCTTTGTAAACTGGATTCCTTTAAGAAATTTATGTCTCACACGAGAGTACCTTTTCAAATAGTGCTTTCCATGTCTCCAGCTAAGTCAAAGTCGCTGTCCCCAGGTCAGAACTGGGGAACAATAAGGAGACTATGGACTCAGTGACATATCATTTTTCAAAATGTACTCGCCCCTTCAGGCTTGGGGTGCTTTGGGGCCACCGACCTTCCTGCGCACAGATAGCAAGTCCTAGCTCCCCCGAGGGGATGAAGAGGAGTGGCTCCTCCCTGCTCTGGTGCTAACCTGGTGGAAGGTGCTGGAAAAGGAAACTGAATAGAAAGGTGAGGCTTCGGTGGTCCCTCACCCCTGTCGTGCCTCACCAGCCTTCCTGGGCCCTGACTGCCTGCAAGAGATTCACCTTTATGGATTCCTTTGTTTAGAACTAGATGGTCCCTGGGGTCAAGCCTGAGCTGGGTCCTGGGGCATCACAGGGGTCATCAGGAGCAAGAAATGGAAGTGTTGGCCAGCGCTCAGTGTTTGCCCATTGACTGAGAACTGGGCTTCCTATGTGAATCATCCCCTCAAAAGTACAAAGGAGAATTCTACCAACACCCGCAGCCCCATTGCCCAGAGTTAACCAGTGTTATCAGCTGGCTGTTCTTGCCTCAGAATTGTGTTTTTAAAGAAATGAAGAGCTAGGCCCTGGTTGGTTTGGCTCAGTGGCTAGATCTTTGGCCCAAGGACTGAAGGGTCTTGGGTTCAATTCTGGTCAAGAGCACATACCTCGGTTGTAGGCTCAATCCCTGGCCCCCATCCAGGCACGTGCAGGAGGCAACCAATCGATGTGTTTCTCTCACGTTGATGTTTTTCTCTCTCTGTCTCTTCCCCTTCCTTCCACTCTTTCTAAAAAATCAATGGAAAAATATCCTTGGGTGAGGATTAATAAACAAACAAACAAAACAAAAAGAAATGAAGAGTTAGGATGAAAGGGAAGTTCCCGCTATTCCCCTCCCCAGTCTTATCCTTCCCAGAGCTGCTGCTTACATGAACTTGATCTGTATCTGGGGCACATTTTTCTATTTTATTCCATATGTATTCATGAGCTATGCACATTGTTTTGTATTTTTCATAAGATTTTCATTAAGGATGTACTATAAATATTATTTTTAAAAATATTTTTATTGATTTTAGAGAGAGAGGATGGGAGAGGGAGAGAGAGAAAAACATCAATTTGAGAGCAAAACATCAATTGGCTGCCTCCTGCATGCTGCCTACCAGGGATTGAGCCGCAGCAACCTGGGCATGTGCCCTAACTGGGAATTGAACTGGAAACCTTTTGATGCATGGAACGCCCAACCAACTGATCCACACTAGCCAGGGCTAAATATTATTTTGTAATTTGCTCTTTTCACTGTATATTACGTTCTGCTTCTCCTTGGAAGAAAATTATATCCTATATAATAAATGGGTAATATGCAAATTGTCTCCTCAAATGGGAGTTTGACCAGAGTTTGACCAGGGGGAGGGGCTGGCCCCACCCCCGATCACCCCCCCCACACACACCCTGATCAGGGGCAGGGCTGGCCAGCCGGCCAACCTCCCACGTCCCTCCTGGCCAGCCTGGCCCAATCAGCCCCAATCAGGGCCAGGCCAGCCGGGCCCCACCCATACACGAATTCATATACTGGGCCTCTAGTATATACATAAATGAGAGAATAGGGGAGAGTTTTTGTTGTAGTTGCCGTACTTTTGTTTGCTTTTAGTTCAAAAACAAGTGGGTTTTTTTTGTTTTTTTTTTGCCATTGTGTTGTTTTATCATTCATAGTATCATCTGTACCCCTAACTGGGCATCAGCTCCTGAAGGCAGGGCCATTGTCCGGCATTGAGCTCAGTTCCCAGCACACCACAGAAGGTTAATGAATCCATGTTAACTGAATGGCTTTCCCCTTGGCTCCAAGAGGGAGGAGCTCCGCTTGGCTACAGCCAGGCTGTGTGGCCAGCTCCTCCCTCTTTCTGAGCCCCTTTCTCATGCTCTCTCCTTCCCACTCTTCCTTGGCAGCATCTGCAGGAGGATGTAGGCTTGGAAGACTGGAATGAAGTCACACTAGGGAGCTAGACACCTAGCCGGTTACACGAGTAGCTTGGGCTGGGTGTGACTCCTTCCTGCCAGCCCTACTTGCAGAAGGATATATGTTTAGGAAACTTAGCCAGAAAGAAATTCAGTGAAAATGAGCTATGAAACTTGGACATCCTGGAGAAATAATATTTACAGAGGAAACTCTTGAGACGAACTCTCACCAGTGTAACAACCCTGGTGCTGGGGCTCATGGCCGAGAACTGGCTCGTGTGCCAAGCAGCGCTGGCTCCTGCTCTGTGAGGCCTTCACACAGCCAGAAGGGGACTCCACAGACGGCAAAGTCAACTCGCTCACCCCACAGCAAGATGAATGGGAACTATTTAAGGCATAGAACAGAAATGACCTAGGAAATCAAGAGCTTTATAGAAATCTTCCTAGGTGATAACAGTGTGTCAATGCAGGTTCATCCGTCATGACAAATGTGCCGCCCTGGTGGGGAATGTTGATCGTGGTGGAGGCTATGCATTTGCGGGGCAGGGGGTATATGGGAAATCTCTGTACCTTCTGCTCAGTTTTGCTGTGAACATAATACTGCTCTGAAAGATAAGGTCTATTTTAAGAAAACATCTTCTTTGATTACCTAAAAGGATTTGCCCCTTGGGGTTTCTGTTGCACCTATAATGCGTTTAACTAAATACCGACAAAGGGGGATGCTCGATGGAAAAAAGTCCCAGGGGCTAATGTCACTCCATATGCTATGGCTACAAAAGGGATCATGGATGACCACCGCCATCTTGCACATGTCTGACCTTGAACACAAGGGAGTCCATGAGGGGAGTGAGTACAGCTTCATTTGGACACATGTTTCCCAGACCTGAAGCTCAATGTGTTTTATGAAAGAGAGGATAAAGGAATGCTTAGACATGGCTCATGGTTTTGCCCCTGATTATAAGTATCACACTGGATAAACCATGCTGTCACCAAGCGTAAGTCTTCTCACCTGTAGGACAGAGCCAGTGCCACCTTCCTCCAGGGGATGCTGTGAGGAGCGATGACGTCACCTAAGCACAGTGAAAACGATAGTTAGTCCTGGCACTTTCCATGCATTGGATCATTTCATCCTCACAACTCCATGAAGCAGGTGCTATCATTATAGATAAGGAAACAGAGGTAAATACCTTGCCCCATGATCACACAGCTAACACACAGCTGAGCCAGAATTTAAATCCATGCAGTTTGACTATGGAGCCTACACTCTAATTTGACACTATCTATACTAAGATAGAAACTAGGATGCTCACTGCCTGGGACCTTGTAGCTGTAATAAATGGTTATCTCCTTCCACTGGTCTCTCTTAAACATACAGGATTATGTTGAGAAATTGATAGCAAGCTCTCTGAAAACCATAAATGAAAACGAGGAGGAATTTATTTAAATGCTTTATTGAGATTAAACTCCCACACCATATAATTCACCCATTTAACGTGAACAATTCAGTTGTTTTTCTGACATTCAGAGTATTCAACCATCTCCACAATCAATTTGAGGACATTTTTGTCACTTCAGAAAGAAGCCCTTTACCTCCTAACCATAATTCTCCCTTCTCTCTCCCCACTACCCTCCCCAGTCCCTGGCTACCACTATTTACTTCCTGTCTCTATGGGTTTGCCTATTCTGGACATTTCATTTACATGGAATCACAAAATCTGTGGTCCTTTGTGCTTGGCTTCTTTCACTTAGCATGTTTTCAAGGTTCATCCACGTTGTGGTATGCATCAGTACTTTGTTCCTTTTTATTGCCAATAATACCCTATTGTATACAGTATTGCTATCAACCATATTTACTTGCTTCATAGACTGTTAGAGCTAGGAAAACTGTAGAGACTGAATCCATATACCTCTCATTTTACTGGTGAGGAGACTGTGGCCTAGAGGTTAAATAGCTTGGCCAAGGTCACACAGAGGGTGGGTGGTAGAAGCCTTGAGCCTCACAACTCTCAACTTGGTCCCATCTTACTTCACTCTACAAGGTGTTGTTGGAAACATAATTCAAAGCTCACAGCTTATTGGTGATGGACCAGCAGAGTCATCTCTGCAAATATTAGCAAAACATTATTCATTCAACAAATATATACTAGCTGTCCCCAGAGGGCAGGGCACTGCGTGAGGTGCTGGAGACCTCATTGGGAACAGGACAGACAAGATCCCTGCCCTTTCTCCCAGACAAGATTTCTGCACATTCTCCTGGGGAGGCAGAAATAAATGAGTAACCCTATAAGTGATTTTAAAAAAAATTGTACTTTGTATAAAGTATCATGGAAAAACAAACAAACAAACAAGGGGCAGAAAAAGATGATGTGGGGACCAAGGTAGCAGCGGCAGTGGCAGGGATGGTGAGGTGGGGGGTGGGAAGGGTATCATAGTGTGTCATAGGCTATTTGGGTGGGAAAGCCCTCTCTGAGGAGAGGGGGTTAGGCTGAGGCCTGGAAGAGGAGAAGGGCCAACTTTACGAGTATCAGGGTGAAGAAGGTGCCAGACATAGGGTAGAGCATGTGCAGAGATCCTGAAGTGACAAAGAGCTGGGTGTGTTAAAGGAGTTGATGGATGAAGCGAGTGGTGTGATCTGAAGCTAGAATAGGGAGGGCCCAGGTCACATGGAGACCCTTTGGCCTGTTCTCTCAGAGCAACTGAAGTTAGGAGGACCTGAGGGAAAGAAGGTCCTTGGCTTCCATTTTCCTTCCTATGAATCAGATAGACTATATTTACCTGAGTCTCTGCAGCAAGGATTTCCAAGGACAAGAAAATTGCATCTTCAGTAGGGTAATGTAACTGTGTATCCCCCCCTTGAAGTGAAAACAGGGAAATGAGAAAATACAGGCATATTAATAGGGATGTGGTTTAATGGTCATAGCATAGCCACATAATGGGACACAATTCAACTGGTAAAGAAGAGTGAGGTTAAATCCTTCAGTAATGAAATGGAAAGATTTCCAATTAGTTGTTAAGCCGAAAATCAACCAACCAACCAAACAAATAAAAACCCAACCTGCAGAACTGTGCATCTAGTATCTTACCACTTGTGTAAACAAGAGAAAAAGCAGGAGGTAAAACATGTATTTGCTCATATATGCACCAAATTTGAGTAGAAGGATTCACCTAAAATATACCTCAGAGGGGTTTCCTTGTTGTCTTTGTCTCCCCAGGAGAAGGTTCTGGGAGGAAGGACAAGGGCCTCATCTGTCCTGTTTACTGCTGTCTCCCCATTGGTTGCAAATGGGAGGCTCAGATGGGGTGAGGGAGACTTTTCACGGTCTCCTCTTATATTGCTTCTGGATTTGAAACATGGGAATATAATTCTTATTCAAAGAAGTTAAATAAAAAGGGAAAATAAAAAGTCGTAAGGGGTCTACATGGGCCAACCAAAACCCTGTGTTCTTTCCAGCTTCCCCTGCCCCTCGGCCTCTGACAAAGCTGAGCCTCAGAGAGGCCAACTCATCCTCTGATGCAACCACTGAGTGCTCACTGGTCCCTGGTCTAGACTCCACTCCTAGTCATAGAGATGGTTTTGATGACCAAAGAATTGTCCAGAAGAGTCCAAAATTGATTCTGATTCCCAAGTGTGAACCATCACAGCCACCATGGACAAATGAATCATTATCAGATGACACTGGGCTCCATTTAGGTACCCAGCAGTGGGCAGTTGGTGTAAATGGGGAGAGAGTAACTCAGGGAAATTCACATCCCTGCCCTCAACCTCGAGGTTTCTCAATCTTGGCACTAGTGACTTTTTGGGCTGAATAATTCCTTATTGTGAAGGGCTTCCCTGTGCATTGTGGGATACTACTAAACTTCTGCCTTCTGGATGCTAATAGTACCATCCCAACCAAAAAGGTCTCCACACATGGCCAAATGTCCCCTGAATACCAAAATCGCCTCCAGGTAAGAACTATTGCTTTGTATCCCTGCAATTCCAGGAAAGCGGGTCATTCCCCCAATGAGAAGCCAGGGTTTCCCTCTGCCTCTACCCAGCTGGGTTGCCTCAGAGGATGGAGGGTTGACTCAACCTGTCCACAAGAAGCTCCTATTCCTAGAAGGCCCCGGCTGTAAAAAGACACCCCCAAAGCAGGCTGACAACTGAGGTGGAACACACTCAGGCTGCCCAGTGGCCCACTCTACAGCACCCCCATCGCTTCCTCCCGTGGTTATCTCCCTCCAGGTGACAAAGACAGAGCAAGGAGTGAGGCTCCGTGAAAAGTGCACCCCAGGTGATTCTGTAACAAACGGGGATGGGTGGGCACCCCTGCTTCATCTCTCCTTCTCTCAAGAACATGATTCCCAGTGGACCGCTTTCTTTGGAGGGCAAAGAAAAAGGAACTGTATTTCTATGTTTTGATTAATCTGGGGCTCATCCTTGAGGCTCTGAAATGAATGAGCAGAATTTTCCGTGGCTAACTGTCCTGGCCGCCAGGCCCTGTTGGCAAAGGCCTGGTGTTTATTTACTTTTGCTTGTGTTATTTTTATTCCAGTTCAGCTGCAGCTCAGTGCGGAAAGCGTGGGGGAGGTGTATATAAAGAGCACCGAGAGTGGCCAGTACTTGGCCATGGACTCCGACGGGCTTTTGTACGGCTCAGTAAGTATGAGGCTGACAAGCTCCCAGACTCGGCCAAGGTTTGAGGTTTCCAGAAATCTTGTTATGTTGAGTGATACACACTATAAAGCAACAATTAGTCTCTGTTTGTTATTTTTTTTCCAGTAGGATTCCCGCCCTCTACCCTGCCTTATTTTAGGCACAAACATAAAAGAGTTTCTTGCGGTATTCTCTCAAAATACTCAAACGTATTATCACATAGAGGAGACATTGATTGAAATTTTGGTAAGTCATCCATCACTCATCTCAGAATACCTAGTTCCACTTCACTCATGCATTCCACAAATCTTTCTTGAGTCCCCACTACATGTTATAGGCGTGTCCCCTATGCTTTTTATAAGAACTGCAGGGCCCAGATCCTCGTAGTGAACATGTCACACACAACACTTTGAAAGGGTCTCCTAAATAAAACATTTAATAGCCCAATTGTACAAACATTTATCAAATGCCTCCTGTGTCTAAGTACAGTTAGGTACCGGCAGGGATGTGAAGGTGAATGAACCACAACCCTGCCCTTGAGAGGCACAAAGAATTTATTCAGTAGCTAACATCCTCTGCATCACCTTCTCCATCCCTCTTCTGGTTAGTGCTTTATATAGGTTGACTCTGTTAATGATGGTCTTTGTGAGAAAAGGACAGAAACAGAGGAAATCTGATTTTTCCCTTACTGGTATCTCTGGTAAAAGATTTGATGAGAGCCCTAACTGGTTTGGCTCAGTGGATAGAGCGTCGGCTTGCGGACTGAAAGGTCCCAGGTTTGATTCCCATCAAGGGCATGTACCTTGGTTGCGGGCACATCCCCAGTGGGGGGTGTGCAGGAGGCAACTGGTCGATGTTTCTCTCTCATCGATGTTCCTAACTCTCTATCCCCCTCCCTTCCTCTCTGTAAAAAATCAATAAAACATATTTAAAAAAAAAAAAGATTTGATGAGAAAGGGAGCTGCAGCCAATGGCCCCAGGTCTTGAAATTATTTCTGGATTTCAATGACCCTTTCTCTGTATCCTAACAACTGATAATTAAGGCTTGGCTGTAACTCATAGCCCAAGCCAATCCCCACTGCGGGGCGTGCAGAAGGCAGCCGATTGATGTTTCTCTCTTATCGATGTTTCTGACTCTCTGTCCCTCTCCCTTCTTCTCTGTAAAAAATCAATAAAATATATTTTTTAAAAAAAGATGCATGTCTACAGGACGGCATGGGGGGGTGGGGGAGAGGGTTTAGTCTGGGGTTCCCTTTAACTTATATTGAATTGTCAAGAGGCAGTGGGCATGGGAAACCCTCTCTTGAAGCCATCATCAGCCAGAATTTGGGATGTGAATGCAGTTCAGCTTTTTTCATGCTCCCCTAGGGGTCAGGAGATGGGATCAACAGTTACAGGTAGCCTCTACTAAGCTGTTTACTGAAATACAGATCAAGTGGGACAGCTTTAAAGGGTTTGGAGCCAGGCAGTGGCTGCTACATAGGGAATAGGTGGTGTGTGTTTTAAGGTAGTTCTTCCAATTGGTAATAAAATCAATTGACCAATCAGTCATTCACTTGCAGGCTCATAATTGAATCTCACGCCTCTGCCACTTTGGCAAGTTACTCCCCTTTTGAGCCTTGTCTAAGATGAGGACAGTAATGGACAGTACCTACCCACATATAGGGCTGAGAGGCCGCAGGGAGACAATGAACAGACCGGCCCACCAGCGTGACTGGCTCACGGGAGACGCTCCATCAATAGTGGCTATGAAACATTCAGTTTATACATCCCTTGCCCTCATTATTTCATAGGTTATATGTTAGTTTTATGGCTTTTTCCTCCTTTAAGTCAGTTTTGATGTTTATAAATTTCTGTTACTCATATAAAAATATTGGGGGAGACTCCTCAAATCTGATTTTCTCTAGGCTCCAAACACCCGCTACCTCCCCACCCCCCATCATCCTGGCCGTCACTGTAATTCACCTAAAATATTCAGACGGTGATCTTCATATGTGAGGCATCAACATTTTTATATTTCCCATTGATAAGGACAAGTTCTAACATATCTCAGAGCTCTGCCTCGTACTCTTAACTGATTTTTGGCATCAGTCCATCCTGATCCAAATTTATGTGCGTGTGGGAAGGACATAGTTATTTTAAAAAATAACTTCAAAAGGCTATATCCCAAAACATTCCTTCACTTATCTCTGGAGATGGTAAAAAGCTAACTTTATAACATGTGAATGACTTCCTGTGTTTTCCAAATTTTCTCCAGTGGGTATATGTATGTCACCTATGTAACTGGGAGGAAAGCGTGCTAAATATAAAAAAGAAAATAATGAAAACAATGGCCATGAATCAGCTGTCACTCCCCAGGCCCTCGGCATTGCTCCAGATGCATAACGAGCGCTGACAAATCCTGCTGGGAGGCCAGAGGCAGCACCTCCGATTTGGCCTGCTGACTCCGCCTCTGACTCAGCCGTTCTCTGTGTGTCTGCTGCTGTGGTGGAATAGAGACATCAGGTCGGGGGTGTGGCCGTCCTCTTCTTTGTCACAGAACAGGGGCCTGATGCCCACTGAGGGGTGTCATGGGGTGAGCCCTCCCTACGGGGGAGTGGGCAACCCACACAGGTCCCAAACTGCCAACCTCCTCCCACCCCTGACAATGTGCATCAAACACCGATGTCTGGGTAAGTTCCTGTGGAGGCATCAGAGTCACCCAATTAACTATTACGTCTATGTCCCACCTTGTTCTAAAATGCTCCAGTGTCTCTGCCCGTTGTCACTGCTCTAGACTGCAGATGAATAAGCAACTGCGTGCTTCCTGCTACGGAGTACCTTGCTAATCAGAGGTAACTTTCCCGAGGCCTCTACCGGATCTCAGGAGTCCAATTCAATGCACCACCTCGTTGGTGAGCACCTATTACTTGCCAGGTTCTAAGTCTGGCTGTAGGCAGAGGGCTGACAAGGTCCCATCTCTTCCCTCAGGAGGGCTTGCAGTCTAATAGGCAAATGTGCCCACAAACAGAGAACACTGCACAACAGAAAGGGGCTCCCCCACCACTGTGGGTGAGGAGATAATAGAGACCATGCGACTCGGAATTGGAGCCAAGTCAATATACAGCATTAGTGTTTTAGCTCACCTAACTGGTTTCTGTCCAAACATCATAAATGTTTTCTACAATCCTGACAAATAGGAAGTTCAAATAACTGGGGTTCCTCCCATTCTCTAACAGATGCATTCCAAGTGAAAAAATAATTATGGATAATAACTGCCCTATTGAATATGTTGGAACTCTTTTCCACCTTATAAATTTACAACTGAATTGGATTCCACTGTATGTATGTGCCACTACCTACTTAACCAATCACCTTTCTGTGCATATTTAGGTTGCTTCCAATTTACCATTATATCCAATGAACACCCTTGAAAATATAGTTTTACACTTTCTAACTCTCTCCTAACTGTTCCTAGGAGTGAAATTGCTGGGTCAAAGGTCGTGCATATTGAAACCTTTGATGCACATTGCCCAACTACCTTCGGGAAGTCTCCACCAATGCGTCTCACCAACAGCGAAGGAGAGTGCATGTTTCCTACACTCTCACCAACACTCAGGCGTGTCTTTTTTCTCCTTGCAGATATCATTGCCAACATGTTAAATCATTTTTTAAATTTGCATTTTCTTGCTAGTGAGATTGAATGTTTTCATAGGCTTATTGCCAGTTTTTGAAACAGCAGACATAGTGTGCCATTTTGATAGCATCCTAAGTCTATATCCATCTGGTCTTATCTACTCTCTGTGCGTACGTATATAACGATGCAAGGAAGGGTGCTTATCACCTGTTAACCGTTGTCTATATCTGGGTGGGTGGGCTTTGGGCGGTTTTTTTTCTTTTCTTCTTTCTTTCTTTTAAGTAAAAAAACATTTTTTAATCTTCATTGTTGAAAGTATTACATATGTCCCCCTTTCCCCCCCATTGACCTCTCCCATCCTGTCCCTACCCCAACCCCAGGCCTTCACCGTCCCATTGTCTGTGACCATGGGTTATGCATATACGCATATGAGTTCATTGGTTGATCACTTCCCTCTCCCCACACCCTCCCCTTAAGTAAAATTTTAAGTTTTAAAAAGTGCAATTCTTTTTATAAATAGAAGATAAAGCTACTTCCATTAAAAAAAAAACCAAAACGTTAAGTTCCAGGATATGTGTTGGGCTTAGGCCACATTTTGTGGAAGCACTGATGGTCTTAACAATGCGAAGGTACTATCCTGCTATTGTTAATGAAAATCACCAGGATGAAAAATTATATTAGTAGTTTTTCATTTATTCGTTAAGTCCAAACTTAACAGCCCTCACTGCATCACCATCTGCTTTCACCTGCTTTAGACGTTTTTCATGGCCAAGCCTATCTAGGTGCCAGGCCTCTACAGAGACAAAAGCCCAGCCCCCTCCCCACTTGGGGTGCCTACAGTCATTCAGGATCTCCCCAGGGCAGACTTTAGGGTCCTGAGAACAAGAAATGTAAAGGGACCTTACAATGATAGTAGGTGTACATTGAAGGCTCATTATGTGCTGGGTCCTGTTTTAAGTCCTCATTACCATCCCCGGAGATAGGCTCCATTATTATCCCAATGTTACTGAAGAAGGAACTGAGGCACAGAGAGCCTGGGTAATTTGCCCCAGGTCACACAGCTTTAAGCAGAGGAACCCTGCCTAAAACCACTCACTCACAGCCCTCCTCTCTTTCGGTTGTATCTTTGTAGCAAACACCCAATGAGGAATGTTTGTTCCTGGAAAGGCTGGAGGAGAACCACTACAACACCTACACGTCCAAGAAGCACGCAGAAAAGAATTGGTTCGTTGGGCTCAAGAAGAACGGAAGCTGCAAGCGTGGTCCTCGGACACATTATGGCCAGAAAGCAATCTTGTTTCTCCCCCTGCCAGTCTCCTCTGATTAAAGAGGTCTGTTCTGGGTGCTGACCACTGCAGAGGAGCCTGAAGGGGTCCTCGTCGGCTGACCCCAGATTGTTCCCTTGACCATTGGCTGCGCTAACCCCTGGCCCACAGAGCCTGACTTTGTAAGCAACGCGCTTCTAAAATGCCCAATTCGTTTTCTTGCAGAGCCCTTTACCCCAACACAGTTTGGAACAGAGGGGACCAAATTGCTTCGAGGGGCCAATCGGCTGGCCAGCCTGGGTCTGGTTTGGAGGTCCAGTTGCCTCTGGGCACCTGCTGCAGGCTGAGCCTCTCAAGGCAAAGGTGGGGCCAAAAGAAGTGTGTTCAGGGGGCTGCCAAGTGGGTCTTTCAGTAACTGTATCCGGTTCCCTCCACCGAGTAAAGTTCCCCCAAACAGCGGGCAGGACACCCTTTGTCTTTTCGACCCCCCACGATTATTAGAGAGAAGCTTATGGCTAGGTTAGAGGAATGCAGCGTCCCCTGAGTAGAAACAGGGATGAAGAAGTCCTTTCACGAGAACGGAAGGGATTACACTGGCAAGAGGGGACTGCATGCTGGTGGCGGCTGAGAAGGAAGGGATCTCAGTGCGGAATCGATGGAGGATGGGAGGCTCACACATGGGAAAGCAGATAAACACAGCGCCTTAGAGTGCCCTGACTTTCCGAAGGTTATCAGGCAACAGGGAGCCGCTGGGTGATGTCAGGTGGCCAGCATGAGAAGTGGGTTCTTGATTCAAGGGCATGGGATGCTGGTAAATTCATTTGGGTCCTGGGCGTGGGTGTGGGAGTGATGGGAAAGAAAGGGAAACCGGGCCGAGGGCTGGTTGTCCTCTGAAGAGGATGATTCTAGAAGCAAGAAAGAAAGAGAAAGGGATGTGTGCTTGGCCACCCGGAGGCAGAGGCTTTGGGGTCCCAGGGCAGTGCTCACGCACCGTATGGGGAGCTTGTTTGAATGTAGATTCTGGTTCAATGGGACTGGGGTGTGGTTTTGGCATTTCTAACAAGCTCCCCGTGTGTCGCTGCTGCAGACTCCCACCATTCGTTCAGTTGTGGTCCTAAAAGGATGTTAGTCAAATGAAGGTGGCTCAACCTTCCCACCCCACCCCCTCTCCTCATGCTTAACAACACTGTAGCATTCAGGCACATTGGCCCAGTTATGCCTGTGTGAAGGAGCATGTATTTAAGGCGCTTTGGCCCACTGCCTATAAAATGCCCATTTAGAAGATAAACAAAAGCATACTTCAAAAATGTTAAACCCTCACCAACAGCTTTTCCCAAGAGACCATTTGTGTTACGATTACTTGTATAAATATGCTTCCTGCTTAACGTAAACCTGACCCAAGTGGCTAGCAAATTAGAAACACCATTCATCTTTGACATATGATACCGTTGCCCTGTAAATGCCTTTAATAAGCCATTTAAATTTACTACGAGAGACTGTATGTTTTAATCACATTTAAAAATATATAGCGCAAAGGCAGTTAAACTGATTAGCATCCAGCCACTGAGAATGACAATAATAGGATACGATGTATAAGCTACTCAATTATCCACCACTTATACTCCATTTACCTGTAAAATGAGATTTTCCTTTATTTCCCACTGTGCTGTTAGACATTTTTCTTTGAAAATGGGGATTTCTTACGCAATGATGTGACAATTGTGGATGAAAACCAATGAGAGTGTTACCTCATGTTTTATAAGGAGTGGAAGTGATTATTAATGGAAAAACAATTCCGTCATATGGAGAATGGAAGGAAAATGACAATCTGTGAAGGTTCGAAGCAATAGTGGAATTGAGAACTGAACCGGGTTAAAAACGATTGTAAATAATACCATCCTGCATTTGTTTCTACAGCAAATATATTGCATAACTTTTTTGTTTTTGTAACTTGGATAAGACGATTCCATTTCATATTAGTAAATCTTTGCAGGCAAGTTGGGGATAGTACAGTGTGGCTTAACATCTATTTACTATAAAGATTTGGCCAGGAAAAGGTACCCAGAGAGGAAATCCAAGATATTTATAACGGTCCATAATTTTTAGTATGTGAATCAAATTCAAGTATAACGTTGGCCAAGAAAATGTAAATACTGTTGCTAACAGGTGAGGCAGATGTCTGTGGCTTCAGAGACCCAACGCATTGTAGAAGAGACACTACTGTGACCTCGACCCCCACAGGCCAGTCATCACTCGTGTGTTCGTTCAATGAATACTTATTAAGTGCCACTGTGTGCCCGGCACTGTACAGAGTACTGAGGCCTCAAAGAACCTTGTCTGCCTGGTTTGCTGCTGTCTTCTCTCCAGGGCATTAGATGTATGATGAAAGATGCTGTGGATTCATTAACAGTTCCAGAAACCCAGGTTTGGGAAGAATTAGTAACCTCCAGCATGAGATAAGCCCCTATCAAAGTGTCAGAGGACATGGCAAGGTAAACCTAACATTTGCACCTGTAGAACCACGTCAGGCAAAGAGCCTGTTAGATCTGGTAGGAAGCAAGTGGTCAGAAGTTCCTCACTCCGTCGGAACATGCTCTAGTTCCTTAAACATGGAGCATCCCTTGCTGCTCTCTCTCTTCCTGGAGTCAGTCATGTGGCCACTGCCTGTCACGTGCCTCTCGTGTGGGTTCACCCTCAGGCCAACTCTTATGAGTTGCCTGACATTCTGTACAAAGCATCAGGAGTGTGTGTGCTTTGGGGTGTTTTCAATGTGCTGGTGGAGGTAGAGGTGGTGGTGATCTGTTCCTTGGAAGGGATGATAGCCAAGCCTCCTGTGGCCAGCAGTGTGCACTTACAAACACTGATCAGAGCATCTTGTGTTACTGAAGACCAGGTACTTGCTCTGCATCGGAGGCGATGGAGCCCAAGTCCTCAGCCTTGTAGAACACGATGCTGAGACCAACCATGCTCCTGGGCTGCAGAGCAGACCTCTGATGAAGATGCCTGTCCTTTTACATCACTGCCTCTCTTTTTTTGCACCTTATACGTATTAATAAACGTTCCAGTACGTAATAATGTCTCCGAGTTTCTCTGCATCGCGGTGTCTCACCTCCCTGTGGAAGGACTTCCCTGGCATCCCTGAGGTGTGGCTGCTCTTTCCTAAGGCTGATAGGAAAAGGTAAGGCAGCAACATTTTTCATTTTGTTTGGAAACCTAAGGCAATATTGGTGCTTCCTTAGGGACCCACTAGAGAAATATATTCAGGAAATTTGCCCCCTGAAGAGCCAAGCACCATAAGTAAGTCATTTGACACTTTAGTTTCATAGTATAAATCATGCAAAATTATGCTCCTACCTATTGTAGAGTTGACCAGCTTATGCTTAGGCAAAGGTACTGTGACCTGAAAAAAAAATGCAAAGACATACTTACAATTTTAAGTCAATGGTCAGAGGCGCATCTCAAGAGCCTTGATGTGAGACCATCGATTCCCTCAGCAGGTTTTCTGAAATGATCATACTAAGCAATATCTCCTTAAACTTCTGAATCATATAACTCCTTATTATTAGGAGAAAGTTCAGTTGCCTAAACATCATGGCAGAATCAGATCACACACATGCACACTCACTCACATGTATATACATGTGTACATGTATATACACACTCGCATTTACACATGTGCACTCGCACCCATACGCACACATGCATGTGAACCAATAGAAGAAAGGTGAGCAGCCCTAGCCGGCTTGGCTAAGTGGGTAAGAGCATTGGTTCACGGACTGAAGGACTCCCGGGTTCGATTCCAGTCAAAGGCATGTACCTCGGTTACAGGCTTGATCCCCCGCCCCGGTTAGGGTGTGTGTGGGAGGCAACCAATTGATGTGTCTCTCTGACACTGATGTTTCTCTCTCTGTCTCTCCCCCTCCCTTCCACTCTCTCTAAAAATCAAGGGAAAAATATCCTCAGGTGACGATTAACAACAACAAAAGATGAGCAGTGTTTGCCCACTCTGCTAATTACACACCACAACCAATCCCTTCGTTTCTTTTTAAAGTTGCCTAAAGCCATATTTTTCTCCCTTTCAGAGCTTGATCCACACTAAGAATGACTTTTTCCATCACAACCAGCACATACATACTCTTGTACATACATACAACTGAAACAGAAAATGTCACAAAGCTACGTATATGAGATGCACTCAGGTTTTTCTATTACATTCCACTAAAATATGCTGGTCAAGATGAATTAAATTGGGACACAACAGCATGGGTCACAATGAAAGTTTGAAACATGGCTTCAAGTAAACATTCTCCTTCCCAAAGACAACGAGACTCAATTAGAATCCTATGTGATGATGTTAGTGTTTTCAAAGACACAGTTTGTTCTTGAAGAAACAAGACAGGAAACCTCCTGCTACCCAGAAACCATCTGTCCTAAGGGTTCGGTGAATTCTCTTAGCTGGTTTGCTACGAATCATGCAAAATGAATGCACTGTTGCAGATTCCACAGGCACCCACTGCTGCCTCCACTGCTGGTCCTGGCAGATATCTGCTCTCACAGCCCTGGGGACTTGAACTCTCCTTGGGAATTGTCATCACTTTGGGCCATTCCCTCCCTAACTCCCCTAATCTTCACGTCATTCATTTGTTTTGCCCCAAAAATTCCTACTTCACAACCATTTCTAAATAAGACATGAAAAGTAGACTGAGCCAGAAAAAAAGGCTAGAAAACCAGCCTCCATCACCGTCTGGAAATTGCCTTTTTATCTCCCCTATTACCTACCCAAAGAAGAGGTTTGACCATACATGACTCAGTCATAAGATAAATGCCATTACTACTGGAATGTATCTTAGCCTGCCAGGGATTTAAAAATTATCATCTTTGCTCAATCAACTAAAAAGAGTAACTCCAGGCCCTAATGTTTGAGAGGCTTAGGGTAGCTGAACATTGGCCTCTTATGGATGAGTTGGACCACAAAGACAAAAATAGAAATGAAGTTATCACTTCTCATATCTATCTGGGAGATGTCCTGTCAGCCATGGGGTGGGCAGGGGAGGGCAATCCTGAACCCTTAGCACTTGGGATTGATATATTAACAAGTATGGGAATGATGACATGTCAAACAAAGATGTGTCTTCAACTGCACGTTCACAAATTAACAGAAATTATTTCAGGAATGCTTAAGCCCAACCAAGCAGTGGGATTTGTATATTCTCCATTTCAAGATTACTAGGCGTTTGACAACTGTTCAAATTAAAATGACGGCTCGTAAAAAGTGGTGCTCGCCCTTCCTACTCTGCTCCTTAAATTGTCCTCCACCCCTAGAAAGAAACTCCCTTTGCCATTGTACTTAAAATTGACTCTAAAATCTCAAGAACCCAGAACCTGCGGTGTGGGGATCTGACAGCAGGCGCCCTAGATCCCAGGGATTCACCCAACGTTCCCTCAAGTTACAAGGGAAATTTACTTAACGACTATGGAATCCTTCTGTAATACTCTACCCACTTTGCGGTTGACATATTGACCGTGATATACTGCACTGTTAGCTTGCTGCCCTGGTTAAAAAATTAAAAAGAGAAACCAGGTCACACATGGCCTGCAGCTAGGGGGTGGTTTTGCTTTATGAAATGCATTTATTGCAGGGTCTGGTTTTGGGGTCTTCTGATGGGTCTGAGGATGTTTGTGACGTGAGGAGGAGGTATTTCCCAAATTGCTTCCTTCTCCCTTCGTTTCCCACTATCACACAGGCTTCACATTCGGCAGCTAAACATTGGTGTCTGTCTTATTACATAAACAAGCAAAACCTCACCGTGTCTTTGAAGTACTTTTCTAACAACCTTAATGAAGGGTTGGGCATTCCCTGGGTGGAACTGCGTTCAATTTCAGGATTGGGTCACTTGGCTGCTGTGTTTGGGGTGGGGGTGGGGGTGGGTAGCTGTAGGCAGGCGATTTGTGCAAATCATTACAGAAACACACTTCATTGTGATTTTCATATTTCATGTTTTTCTGTCTTAGGAAAACTTGTTTTTTTTTGGTATGACGCAGAGATACATAAGGGCAAGATGTTAGATTATTTTACTAATATGCCTTCGCCCAAAACTTTTTCTCCAAAGTAAGTTACAGGAATGTTGTTCTATGCTAACTTGTTTTGTGAGCATTGTAAAAGTAGGACTATCTGTAGCCCGGGAATGTCAACTGTTAAGAATTCAGCAATTTCCTATAGAAATGAACAGTAAAATCTATGGCTTTCTCAAAATAGAACACCTGCATTAGAAGCCTTGACTCTGACCTGCGAAGTGGTGCAGGTTTAAGGGTTGGCCAGATTGCTTCTCCTAATATGGGACAAAATCCCGAATCCAGGACAGCTGTGCAGAGAGGAAAAATGAGAGGAAAAACTTGTTTCTCTATTCTTGGTGCTACTGGAATCTGTCACATGATGTTTAATTGAGGTGAAGAAGAGAGATGGATTTTATAGATTGCTTGAAAATGTGTAACTCCCAAGCAACCTGAACATCTGGGAACAGTCCGGCAGGGCAGCGGGCTACCCTGAACAGACTAAGCCTCCAGAATAGTCAGCATCAATAAAGTGAAAACGAAGCCTCTTTCCTCAGTTCCCTCACTGACTCATCCATCCATTCATTATTTATTGAGTGTCTACCATTGTGCCAGTCAGGGTCCAATCAGGAGATAGAGACCACACCAAGAATTTGAATGGGGAAATTTTTTGTGAGTATATGTGTGTCAATCCTCACTTAAGGGTACTCTTTTTCCATTGATTTTTAGAGAGTTGAAGGGAGGAAGGAAGAAAAGCGGGGGCGGGGGGATGGGGGGGAAATATTGATGTTTCTTCCTGAACCCAGAGGGGCGGGGATCAAACCTGCAATCCAGGTACATGCCCTTGACCGGGAATCGAACCTGCAACCCTTTGGTCCACAGGCCGACACTCTAACTGGCCAGGGCAGTGAGTGGAGAAACTTTAATGGGAAGAATGGTTAACTACTAAGAGGGGTAAAGAGATCTCTAAAGAGGGAAGCTGGTATCCCCAAGGCTTAGGAAAGCACTCAAGGAAGGAACAAACTTGCAAGCTGGTCTCCTCTCCAGGATGAGATGCAGACTTCATGGGAGAAGGTGTGGCTGTGGCCCACAGGCCAGGGGAGGATCTCACTGCAGCGCTTCCAGGAGCTTCCCACCGCAGCACCAGCGGAACTCTCCGGAAGCAACCTGCTGGGGCTGTGGACCACTAGGTCTCCCGCAGGAACTGCCCCTGGCCACTGTGTCATAGGAGCAAGAAGAAAAGCACCAGAGCCCCAAAGAAAAGCCCCTTCCTCTCAGTGTCCCTCCAGTGCCCTCTGCTGACAAACCTGAAGTTGCATCAGCTGGCAAAGGAGGGTCCAGCTCCAGTGTCAAAATGTGGCAAAGAAGAACGGATTTGGAGCGTAGGCAATACACCGATAACTGGCGTGACCATGATTTAGTTATTCTGCTAGACACAGTATTAAAAGATGAATACAAGTGGTCCTTTCCCTTTAAAAGCTTATTATCGTGGTGAAGCAAGTCTCTACATGAAATTCAGGACCAAGTTTTTTTTGGTTTTGTTTCCTTTTGTAAAAAGCTACTGTCTTTCTAAGCCCTCCGAGCTTCTCTGAAAACCACCAAAGAACATATTGCTAAGTCATTCCCTGATTTAAATGAACCCAAATCCCTGTAATATAAATATACAGAAGAAGATAGCCCTGGAGCCACACTGGCCGAGTTGAAATCCTGGTTCCTCCACTTATTGATCTTGTAACTTTGGGCAAGTTACTTAGTCTATCTGTCCTCCATTTTCTCCTCTATAGAATAAGGAGACAAATAGTCCCAACCCCACAGGGTTATTGGAAGCATCAAATGAAATGACGGTATGCAAGTATTTTTTTAAATATATTTTTATTGATTTCAGAGAGGAAGGGAAAAGGAGAGAGAGAGAGAAACATCAATAATAAGAGAGAATCATTGACCGACTGCCTCCTGCACGCCCCCTACGGGGGATCGAGCCCAGAACCTGGCATGTGCCCTTGACTGGCATTGAACCCAAAACCTTTCAGGACCTTTCAGGTCGATGCTCTATCCACTGAGCGAAACCAGCTACGGCGGTATGCAAGTATTTTTAGCACAATATCTGGCATGTGATAAGGGTTAACTAAACATTTGCTATTTTTTAGAAAAAATAATTATGCATATTATATAATAAGTTATGGCTAAAAATGATCTTTTAGATTTTCCATTTAGGTTCCCAATGATCAATTTTAAGAATCCATATTTGGAGAGATCTTGCTTCCCAGCAATTCCTTTGAAAGAGATAAAAGAATCTTGGTTGACTCCAAGCTCCCTTTATAAGGCACAGATTGTGGGATGTAATTGGCCTGCTGTAGTTTGAGTTGGCCAGGCCTCATATGGGCCATTGTATCTCATTCTAGATGTTGCCTATTAAATGAAGTTTTTCAAATTAAGAAAAATGTTATAACAGATGAATAGTTAGGGGCAGAAAAACATATACATAAAACAAACAACTGAAGAAACTGGATGTGTTTAGTTTAGAGAAAATTCTAAATGAGATACCAGAGCTCTCTTCAGATAGCTCAAGAGTCACGCTGTTTTTCTTGCTCTGGTAGTCAAAATGAATATAAGTATTTGGAACTTGTCAAGGCAATATTTTTTGGTTCAATATGAAGAAAAAAATATTTCTAACAACTAGAGCATTCCAACTGGTGGGAGCCCCGCCACAGGTAGCGTGATTGGGAGTTTTTCATATAGAGCCTGAGAGGTGGACACCTGTGGTAGACTCTGTGATGTGTCCCCAGCTTCCCCTTCAGAAGCGACCCTCCCAGCTGCTGAGAGCACTACCTGTGCCATCAGCACCCTTCAGTGATGGCCTTGGCCAGGACAGCTGCCCGCCCCTCTGGGGAAGGCATAGGCGCATTACAGCCGGGTCCCTTCGCCTCAGCTTTGGACAGTTCTAAGGCTCTTTCCAGTTTCAGAATTTCTCATAATGTCCACTGAGGCCTCTGTTAAAACTGCCTCAACTTCTCTTTCTGCCCCATCCTGTTACCTTCCCTTCCACAGGTGTGATCTCAAGATTTCTAATCAACGTCCTGCTTGCTAATCTTCATCTCAGAGTCTGCTTCCTGGGGAGTCTAGCCTGTGACAATGCCTGTCGGGGATGCCGGAGGCACTGCTCTGAGCAGGATAACTGCAAAGGTCCCCTACGGCCTTGAGACTCCACAAAGTCTTTGGGTATCTGGAGCTGCATGTTCTAAGTCTACAAAACTCCAACCTGTCTCTATTGTATGCAATCCATGTGGAGGATCCTCAAAAAAAACAGTATCCTTTGTTCTAATGATCTGATCTATGACTGGCCTGGTGTCACTTGCGAGGGGGCCTTGTTGCATCATTAGACTGTTTATTCAATCACTTGTCCAGTCTTCCAACAAATATTTATTAAGGCCCAAATATGTACCAGGCCTAGTGGGTAGAATGGTGCACAAAAAAGCTCTTTCCTGGAGCTTACAATCAAGTGAAGGGAAATATATGAACATATTATTTCCCAAGTTTCAGTCAATTTCATATTGCCTCTAAAATGTTTGCCTCTATTCCCATTGCCTGACCATGGTACTTCTAATTCACATGGCTTATGGAAGGCAGATGCACAGTTTTACCTACTTTAGGCCCATTGTAAGTAAAAATGGTCACAAAAGGATAGGCTACTTACTCTATAAATATTTTTTCTAATACCCATTAAAATAAACATATAACTTTAAAATAATAAAAAAACAATGAACACCTGCATATTATCTGTGTCATATACATATACTACCCTTTGGAAGCAATTTACACAAAGGATCCCATAGAGAAATGTAAAGCTGCAAGTGTGACAGGTGCTTACAAAGGGAAGTATCCAGCGTCCTCAAAATATATAATAGGGGATTGAACTCACTCAAGGGCTTCCCGGAGGAAATGAGCTGATATCTGAAGGAAGAGGAAGAGTTGGCTAGTAGAGAGGTGACTGTGGATTGTGAAGAGCATTCTGGATAGAGGCAGTAGCATATGCTAAGGCCCTATAGCAGGAAGAAACACAATACCAGTGAGACTCAAGTGTGGAGAGCAAGGAGTGGGGGCAGGATGTGAACTGAGGCCAAACAGCAAGGTGGAGGCCAGTGATGGATGAGGGAAGTTAGGTGGAGTCCATTCTCCAACAGCTATAGATAACCAGGTGGAAGCTATATATACATAATCACTCTCTCTCCCCATGTAACTGAATTATAACACTTTCCTAAACCCTCTGCCAAAGGACACAAATAATCAGTATCAACATGCATGTTTTTGGCTTGGGTTCAAATCTGAGACTGTGAAATGTATTCCAGACTTGAAACTTTGGGGGCTGAGGTTATATTCGCTAAATATTTAGATCTTTCCCCGAGGCTTTCATTCATTCCATCCAGCAGGTGGAGTACAGGAAAATGCTTTTTGTTCCCAGTAAATCCCTTATATCCAAAAGGAAAAGCAAGGTTTGCCAGCATAGTCAAGGGTGAGAGATAAAACAAGGAAGCAGTGGTTGTGGAAAGCCTGAACTCAGTAGCTTCTTATTTCTGTGCTTCCAGAAATTCTGAAATTGCTGTCCAAGTTTGGGTAGCTATGCTATTAATCAGCCCAAAAACACATGAAGCGGCTTAAAAAGAATCACTTAACCAAAACCGCATTCTTCACAAGACAGAAAAACAGAAAGGCAACTTGGACACTCTTCTGAGATGGTGCCCTTCTCAGGGTTTGGGGAGGGATCTTCCTGGCTGGAAATGTCTTCATCTGGCTACGAAAGAGATAACATAAACATGTTTACACAGATCTAATGAGAAAAACTCAGTAGCCCACACTGCCCTGCAGTTACTGACTCCTTTTTTTAAAAAAATATATTTTATTGATTTTTTACAGAGAGGAAGGGAAAGGGATAGAGCGTTAGAAACATCGATGAGAGAGAAACATCCATCAGCTGCCTCCTGCACACCCCCTACTGGGGATGTGCCCCCAACGAAGGTACATGCCCTTGACCAGAATCGAACCTTGTATTCTTCAGTCCACAGGCCGACACTCCAGCCACTGAGCCAAACTGGTCAGGGCAGTTACTGACTTCTTAAAGTCCTGTGGTCAAAATTGACCTCCTAGAAAGAACAAAGAAACCGAAGAGACAGAAAGCAAATAGAGATAGAATAGATTATTTTCAGTATTCTGAATTCTGTAAGAAACATGACTGATGCCATTTGACAGCCACTCTGAATTAATCTCATTCCCTTTTCTAGAAGGCACAGGGACTTGCCTTCCTGACAACCAAACAAAGAAGATAGTTCCTGAATCCCCGCTGTGGAAGAGGGACTGCAATCTAACTCCTGAGAATGAAGAACGAAAAGGGCTCTATTGAGGAGTCCACAACATAGCTGGGGAGCGTGGCATATAAACAAATCATTAAATGCAACATAGGAGAGCACTAAAAAAGTCCACACAGGAGCACAGGTGGGAGGAGTGTTTATTATTACTCCAATCAGAGGAGACAGCACATGTTAGGATGCAGAAGAGCAAAGAAGAATGGCGTGTTTAAAGGATAGTGAGCTGCTCTGGAAAATCTGTAAGGTTCCTTATGACAGAAGTAGGCTTAAACTCTGCCTTTGGACAAGAAGAAACCAATGGAGACTTTAACCAGGGAAGTCACAACTCCACATTCATATTAAACTCAGATAGCACTGGCTGTAGTGGAAAGAAGATGAGAAAACCAGCCAGCAGGCTACGGTTAGAGTTTGGTTTTAAGATAATAAGAACCTGCATTGGTGGTGATGGTGGTGATGGTGGTGGTGGTGGTGGTGGTTGTGGTGGTGTAGTGGTGGTAGTGATGATGATTTTTTTAGTGTGGGAATTTTCTGGTAAAATTTCTTGGATAATTCTCTCCTTTCCATTTATTTAGTTCATTCTCTCTCTCTCTCTCTCTCTCTCTCTCTCTCTCTCATAATTGGTTCTATTTCTCCAGAAAATCATATTTGTTAAATATGAAAACAGTAATACTTTTTTTTAAAAAAAGCTTCATTTTTTAACACTACATGTTAAAGTATTTAGGAGTTAAATGTCATGATGTATATAATTTACTTTACAATGGTTCAACAAACACACATACACAGAGAGATAAAAAAAACTGTGGCAAAATGTCAATAACTAATAAATGTAGAGTATGGGTGTACAGGTGTGTATGATACTTTTCTTTTTACCTTCATGCTCAGAATTTCCCAGAATAAAGAGTCAAATTAAATGAGAAAATGAAAAATCAGAGCGGTAAGTGAGAACTGGCAGATTTAGCGTTCACCTCATTTCTCATGGTAATCATTAAATGAGATTTTGAAAGCTCCTGGGTACAGGAGACAAAGTCTTGAGCTGGAGGGTAAGTACAAACTATAATTGAGACTACTGTTAACCAGGATTTTCAAAGAGCTACACTGTCAGTGAAGG
>NW_006300372.1:1330814-1344498 GCF_000327345.1 Myotis davidii | reverse complement strand
GTCTCAACCTGTGGGTCGCGACCCCTTTGGTGGTCAAATGACCCTTTCACAGGGGTCGCCTAAGACCATCCTGCATATCAGATATTTACATGACGATTCATAACAGTAGCAACATTACAGTTATGAAGTAGCAACGAAAATAATTTTATGGTTGGGTTACAAGATGAGGAACTGTATTTAAAGGGCCAGAAGGTTGAGAACCACTGGTCTAGGGATATGGCTATCCTCATCTGTTTATCATGAAAAGGAAAGGAAAGGTTTCTCTCTAAGAATGTAAAATCAAGAATCTGTCCTCGAGTAGAATTGGGCTATAAATTTATATTACCTTCCTGGCCTAGGAACTCCTAGCCTTAGAAATTAATAAAAGACAATGGTCTCTGATATTCTTTGGACACCAGGTAAAAGCAAACAAACACCTCTCTGCAGATTCAACCTCCCAAATTAGGAAGTATGGTTTTTCCATATTTAATGCACTCATAATCCCAAAATTACTTGCATGAGAAGAGTTAGCAGATACAATAAATGGTACCACTGAACACCTAAGAAATTCACATACTGAAATTATTGAATATTAACTGGACATAGACTATAAAATAAGTATGTTTAAGGTAATCAAATAAATTTTTCAAAAATAACTTATGTGAGCAATAAAAAGACTATCATGAACACAAAGCACATTTAATCAGAAAGGAATTAAACAGAACTTCAAATGAAAAACAGAAATATTTAAATTAAAAATCTAATGGATAAACTACTTCCAAAAATGTCAGAGGAGTGAAGTGGTCATGAAACCCACCCAGAGAAAAAAATGACAAAAAACAAGATTTAAAAAGGTGGGTTTTTTTTGTTGTTGTTGCTGGTTGTTGGTGTTTTTTTTGGTTTTGTTTTTTTTTAAAGAAAAATTATTGAAAGACTCTGGAGAAGGTCCAAACTCATACAGAAGCAGAAGGAAAGTTTAATCTCAAAAATCTGCCACAGGAAGGGGTAAGAATTGAGTTTATGTCTTCCGGGCCTGACAGTGATGCCCAACTCTTACAGCCATTGCTATAAAAATAATAGCAGTGGAAAACCACAGCCTTACCAGCCAAGGTACCAGATATCAGAGTTCAAGGCTGAAAACATATCTAAAAATCTACAGGAAAAGTACCAGCAGCAGAAAACCCACAGAAAGAATATTAAACCCTGAGTATACACTTTACCCAAATCTTAGGCCAAGAGCTAAACTACACATGTGTGGGAGGAGACCATAGCAGGCTTGCTGAAAAAATGGGCAGAAATTAGAAAGAAATCAGCTATTGAATAACAGAGTTATGTGTTGCCCTATTTGTGAATTCACTGCTTTTTTTGTTTTAATCCTCACCTGCTAAGTTTTTTTTAAATTGATTTTTAGGGAGAGAGAGAGAGAGATAGAGAGATTGGCTGCCTCCTATGTGTGCCCTGACCAAAAATCAAGCCTGCGACCTAGGAATTGAACCCACAACCTTTTGGTGAATGGAACATTCCAACCAACTGAACGCTCCCACCCAGGGTGCCTTGTTTGTTTGTTTTTAAGCTGAGTAAACTTTCCAACCATGCACAAGTCAGGTGCCAGAAAGTTTTATCTTACAGACTTGAAATGTCAAAGACAGAACTCAAAATCAAACAGCTAAAAATTAGGGAGAGGGGAATCTCTAGAAAAAAAAATTTTTTTAAAAGTGCTTTTCATCTCTGTTAAAATCCTTGAATAACCACCAAATTACACAAAAACAGGGAAAACTTCCATAGGGCCAGGTTAAAAAAAAAAGATAGCAATAGGACACCATAGGACAGAATTATTAGCTGCTGCACATCAAAGGGTGACAAAGTTTGCAATTAGAGTCCAGTTAATTATATATGGAACAAAGAAACAATTAACCTTATAAGGAGAAGAAGAATCTAGAGTTGCCATACGTATTATCCACATGGCCCAATTTTCAACCAGAAAATTAAAGTGTGGTCTATACTCAGGTGTAAAGGCAGCCAATAGAAACTGACCGACTGGCTCTAGATGTTGGATTTATCAAAGAGTTTAAAGCAGTTATTATAAATATGTTCAGAGAATTAAAGAAAAATATGGCATTGTTTTGAATGAACAGTTAGGAACTTTCAATAGATAAATGAAAACTAACATTTAAAATAGAAATTCTAGAGCTGACAAGTACAAAACTAAAACTTAAAAGTTCACTAGATGGGCTCAATGACATATTGGATATGGCAAAAGAAAGAACCAGTCAACTTGAAGATAGAGCTATAGAAAAGTCCAATCCAAACAAGAGACAGAATAAAGACTGAGGGAAAATGAGGAGAACCTCAGAAACCTGAGGGAACAATATCCAAATGTTCAATACACACATAATTGGAGTTCCAGAGGCAGAGGAGAAAAATAAAAAATATATATATTTGAAGAAATAATTACTGAAAATTTCTCAAAGGGACAAAAGAAAACTCTTAAGAGTGATGGAAAGTTTTATATTTTAACTGTGGTTTCAAGCATGTATACATTCATCAAATCACGTCTAATTATACAATTTAAATGGCTGTGCTTTGGTTAAAATGGAAAGATGAAATACACCCATCCCTTCCACTAAAAATACCTTGATGGATGGGTTAAATATTATATTGGATATATCTAAAGAGAGAATAAGGGTAACCAGAAACTTTAACTGAAAGAAATTAACCAGAGTGTACCATGGTGCAAGCAGTGAGAGGTCAAGAAACACACACAAAATAGAATGAGAGGAGTTGTAATGTAAAAAAAGAGCGGAAATGTGGACCAATGGTGTTGGGAAAATTTTTCGGTAAGAATTTTTCAGTTTTGATGAAAGACATGTACACTAAAGTTCGGGAAGTACATAGAGTTCTATGTAGTATAAATTACACTGTATCTACATCTAGACGCACAGTTTTGAGGATGGAGAATGCCATAGAGAATATCTTAAAAATAGCTGAAGAAAGAGAACAAAAACACTAATTCAAAAATACATGTGCACCTCTATATTCATTGCAGCATTACTAGTAATAGCCAAGATATGGAAGCAACCTGGCTGTCCAAGAATAGATGAATGGATAAAGAAGGTGTGGTATATACAATGTTATTCAGCAATGAAATAGAATGAAATCTTGCCACTTGGAACAACATGGATAGACCTAGAGAGCATTATGCTAAGTGAAGTAAGTCAGGCAAAGACAAACACTGTATGATTTCACTTACATATGGAACCTAAAAAACAAAAAAACAGAAACAGACCCACAGATACAGAAAACAAGATGTTTGCCAAAAGGGAGGGGAGTGGGGAATGGGAATTTAAAAAAAAAAAAAAAAAAGCAGTTAACCTTTAAAATGGCCTTTATACTGGCAGCAGACTTTTCAACCCAATAGTGGGCAAGAGAGAGGAGAATCTGGTCTTCAAAGTGTTCCTATAAAGTAAATGTCAACTGCTCCCTATTGGTATCTCATAACCAGTGGCAGAGCCATTACTGAACAGCGCTTTCTGTTTGGAGACTTCCTATTACCTCGTCATTCCCAGTCTATCAAAATATGTCCAGTCTCTTAAACTATTAAGGGATTTTATTTAAAGTAAACAGTGTTAATGTGTTGAGGGTGTTAATGACTTAATACTGTGGACTGCCAGTGTTGACCTAAGCCATTTTAATTATAATATTACGTAAATATGTACAAATATATAAAACTAGGTATAAATGCGTTTGCTTATAGTTCTCATACAACTATTACACCAAAACAAATTTATTTGTTTTTACATATAATTTACTTACAAAAAATTAAAAACAAAATTACCATAAAATAAAATACAAAATATTGATATAAATGTGACAGATGATGCTATTTTGCTGAGGTTAAATGACTGCAATTGTGCTTAACAGCAGAAAGATGTAGGTATATGTCTTCTGTTTCACAGGGCGGAGGCTCAGACAGATGCGTTTGGAATCAGACTTCCTGGGTTGAAATCCCACTGTGTGATTTTGGCAAGTGACTTAACCTCTCTAAGTCTCCAGCCCTCCTCTGTAAAATAAAGATAGTGAGTACCTCCTTGTAGGGATGTTGTGATGATGAAGTGCAGCAATGCAAGCAAGGAAAGTACTTAGCCCAGTGCTCCAGCACATAAAAAGGGCTTTATATGTTACTGTTGTTGTAAGTTGTCCCTTTTGATAAATTTCATTTCATTTCTATTCCATTATTTTGAAAGGCTAATCAATTTGAGGAGGTACCCCCAAATATAATATCACAAAAGTTCTATTTAAGAAAAAAAAATCCTAATGAACTTGGAACCTATAAAGCTAACCCTCTGTTGCATCTTCACGAGCAATGAAAAAGGTGCCCATCACACCAGGCTTTTGCGTTTGGAATGCTTCTATCAGTGGGAGCCCCTATGACTCAATTGGCACACCATGTTTTTTCTTCATTCTGCTCTGCGATGGGATGGCAATGGCCTTCCTTAGGCCCCAGAGTGAGCATCAACTCCCATGCAAACCTGGGAACTAAAAGAGTGAGGCCAGACTGAGTCACGGGGTTGTTAGATTTAACCACTTCCTGGAAATGTGAAGGGTTTGAGCCAAAGGGGTTACTCCCGGGGTGAGAATTAACTCAGTGGCAGGCTGTGGAAGGGAGCGGGTGAAGGGTAGAGCTTGTCAACCTTTAGGAACAACAGAATGCTTATAACATTTTTTTTTAAATCCACTATATGTTCAGTCTACAAAGAGGGCAAGTCAGTCTGTAGAGAATAAAACCTTATTAGTTTTATGGGATGGCAATTTAGGATAAGAAAGGTTGGGCTGCACTATCTCTACAACATATATCAAGAGAAATGTAATAAACAAATGAGCAACACCGAAGGAGAAGCTTTTCACTGCCTAAACATACAAGCATTTTTAAATGACATGAGCCCCAACTGTGTACAAAGGCAGCTACTTAGAAATAAACCTGAGATATCTCTTAATGAAGGAGAGTCTATTAAGCGCTTGGTCTCAAAGGTGTATCCTTGAAAATGATCATAAATTTCTTATAGTTCAGACTCATCTTATTTCCAGTCATTCTAAATGGATGAGGGATCAGCTGGGTTGCCTGAGTCTGGGTAGGTTCAGGCATGTCCTATATAATAAAAACCTAATATGCAAATTGACTGAATAGCAGAACGACCAGCCACAATGACTGGTCACAATGATCGGTCGCTATGATGCGCAATGACCACCAGGGGACAGACGCTCAATGCAGGAGCTTCCCCCAACCCGCAGGCCCTGACTAGTGGCAGCGATGGGAGTCGGGGCCATCAAGAGGCGGCACCGGGCCATCAAGGGGCGGCACCAGGCCAGCCAAGGCGGGTGCCAGTAGGGGCTCCCCAATCGCCTGCCAGTTGCCTTCCACTGCGGGGTGTCTGGTGGGGTGATCGGGGACCCTCACTGGCAGCACCAGGCCAGCTAAAGTGGGTGCCAGTGGGAGGGCCCAGTCACCTGCTGGTTGCCCAGCAGATTGGCCCTGATCACCGGCCAGGCCTAGGGACCTTATCTGTGCACGAATTTCATGCACTGGGCCTCTAGTTCTACAAATAAAAGCAGATCCTGCCGAGTGAGAAAGTTGCTTCTCACTGGCTACTTTTTGCCCCTATCCTTAAGTCTTCGCCTGATGGCACAGCATGCTCTGTGGTGAAATATGGCAAAGGCCAGGTAAAGCAGACCATGTGAAATACCAAAGACTACTCCAACCCAAGCAAGCCATTCCACCACACCCTGAGAAAGCTGCACGCACAGAGGATAGCTCCACGGACGGGCCTAGCCCACTTGGAGCCCACTTTCCCCATTCCCGAATTGTGACTGCCTTTCTCCTTCTCCCGGGATACCAAGGAGACTAATAAACAAAGAACTGGTGGGATTCCTCTAATCTCAATGAGCATCAAGTACAAAGAACAATGACCAGATTCAGACAAAATACTAGATTCTTGGAAAATGGAATTTCCAGGCGCATATCCTCCCCTGCCTCCACCCCGCCCAATCAATTTAGCTTAAAAAGGGAAGGTGGCCAAAAACTTGAAAGCAGGGACTCAGATACTTGCACACCGTGTTCATAGTGGTATTATTCGCATTAGCCAAAAAGCGGAAGCAACCCAAGCGAGTGGATAAACACAGCGTGGCACGCACATACCATGGACACGTGTTACTCGGCCATGGAAAGGAACAAAGTGCTGACACATTCTACGGCACTTGGAAACACTGTACAAAGTGAAATAATCCAGACACAAGAGGACAAATATGGTCTGCTTTCATTCTTATGAGATGTCTGGAATAGCCAAATCCATAGAGACAGGAAGTAGATTAGAAGTTACGGGGGGCTGGAGGGAATGCCGCATTATTGCTTCGTGGCTACACAGTTTCTGTGCATAGTGGCTGAACACGCTGGAAACGGATCATAGTGAGGGCTGCACAACATTGTGAATGTAATTCATACAATAGAACTATACACTTAAAATGGTGAGTGTGGCAACTTTTATGTTATACATATTTTACAGCAATTCTTGAAAATGATGTACTGAAATCCCTAGAAACGACACAAATGTCCTTCAACAAATGATGGTGCATCCATATGTTGTAATGACATGGAGTAAACTATTGACACATAGAACTTGGATTAATCCCGAGGGCATCATGCTGAGTGAAAGAAGCCAGCCTCCGAAGGTGACATACTGTATGATTGCATTTATATGACAATCCCCAAAAGACAAAACTATAGGGATGGAGAACAGATGAGCAGTTGCTAGGGGTTGGGGTGCAGGGGAGGATGTGCTTATACGGAGACAGCACAAGGGGCTTTTGGGGGTGCTGGGACTATTCTGTACACTGATTGTGCTGGTGGTTACATTAATCCATACCTATGTCAAACTTCGGAACTAATCAAAATTCCTGAAAGTCAAAGATGGGGGGAGAGGAGAAATGACACTAAGGCTACCACTGCTCTTGTCACCACTGGTCACATCTTCCTCTCTCAAGCCCCCTTGTGTTTCCCATGGATTTCTCTAGCTCTTAAAATGTCCAAAGATCAGTCTGGAAAACATGTTTTTATAAAATGTAAAGAAAGGTCCATATTTCTATTCCTGGGAGGGCTTCTCTCCCTGCACTTCATCCATGCACATATAATCACTCTGGGCGTCTTTCTAGCCTTGATGCCTTTCCTGGAAAAACCTTGGCTCACTTGGGAAAAAGAAACCGGCTGTGTCCCAGTGATAACGTCCGTGGGGTCCTGGGAATTATTAGAACACACATCCATCACAGCACAATGAGGGGAACACTCAGAGTGCTTCCTCTGAGGAATACACTTGGCAAAATGTGTGTCCTCCCAGTGAAAGTCCCCTCGGTCGTTTAATAATAATGGCCCCAGAAAACCTTCTGGTTTCATGCCTGTGAGTACCTGGAAGTCGCCAGTCCCACAAAGATCCAAATGCAAGGCCTCATCGAATAAACACACAATTACTCTGTGGGGAAACTCTGGGTCCAAACCAATGGTCTGCAGGAGAAAAATGGTGAGCTCCCAGCTATCTCATGTTTCCATGGTAATTCCTGTCACACTGGCAGCTGTGGCCTTTGAAAGCCTCTGGAAGCCCCAGGATATTATTTATGGCAGCTCCAGGTCATGGACAAACTTGGGAGAAAGCAGACATAGATGGACGGCCCTGTTTTATCTCATCATGTATTTCCTCACCTCTCCTTGCTGCGCAAGGGTGGGGGTGGGGGGTGATGAGGGGAAGCAGGGGGGAAGGGGGTGTCAGCCAGTGAAAGAAAGAATATTTTATAAGCGAGCCATTCATCAGGACTCCTAATTAATAAGTTGAAAGGCGTAGCACTGGAGCTGGTTTTGCCATCTTCTGACACCTCATTAACCTCATCACTGTTCTTCTGTTGAAGGCAGGAGTCTCAGGAATTACCACATAGGGTGTGTCCTGAACCCTCAAGCAGAAAAAAGAGATAGCAACTTTGCGCCTGAAAAGTACCCCACCCCACCCCCATCTGACCTCAAGAGTTGTGCCAGATCACGAACAAAACAGGAAGGACATGACAAGGAGAAGATCTACTTGGACTTACTAAATTTAGGAATATGCACCTTTACCCAGAGGAAAATGCAGTAGGAATAATAAGTAAGCTATTTTCATAGGCCTTTCTAGTAAAGGGGAAGATGTTACCCAACTTCTCCCTGAAGGAGACAGCTTGGGATTTAAATCATCCTGTGTACCCCAAACTGCACAGTTTTTGAATTTTGAACTGAGTCCAACTATTCCTTTTATTTTTGACTCAAGGGCAGACTAAACTTATTTTATATGCATAAATAAACCCTAGGGGTACAGTTCAAACTAAAACCATGTCCATTCATTTCTCCTAACCGTTGAGCTGAAATATGAAAAGATTCACCCAACCAAACCAATATTTCTATGTGTTTGAGTCTGCCGGTATCATGGAAATTGGAGGCAAATACTTGGCTCTATCGGAGCAAAGCATCCAACTCCATCTTGTTCCTGGTAGAATCTGCTGAGACTTAGGGACATCGTCTCAATGGGTCTCACAAAGGCCAAGGGCAGGACCTAGGTCATATCTGAATCTCTGACATTCTCACCTGATCACAAGAACTAGAACCTCTGCCTTTGTTGCTTCCCTACGAGAAGAAAGTTACAGCCCAGCTGGTGTGGCTCATTGGTTGAGTGTTGGTCTGCCTAAGAACCAGAAGTGTTCCATTCCCTGTCAGGGCACATGCCTGGATTGTGGGCTCGATAGCCAGTGTGGGGCATGCAGGAGGCAGCCAATCAATGATTCTCTCTCATCATTGATGTTTCTCTCTCCCTCTTCCTTCCTCTCTGAAATCAATAAAAAAATATATATATTTTTTAAAAAGAAGGAAGTTACAGAGTCCATTTGTTCCAATCACAATAAAAAATTAAGAGTCCAAAAGATAGATTCTAATGCTTACCTATTATCTTTGGCCTAGAGCAAGTTACCAGGGCTGTCCAGTCACTTGGATCCCTTCCAAAAGGTCTAATGGGTACCTTTCAATCTGCACAGGACAGAAAGATGCTAAATGTGGCCAACACAGCAAGGCCAGATATTTATCTCACCTCGTTAGCAATTAATGGTGCATGTGGACAGATTGCTAGACAAGCAGAAACACTAATATATCCTGGAAACATTGACATCCTAGACACAAAATATCAAGAACTGGTGACAACTGGTGGAACAAACAGAGGGCACCCGAGTGAGCCAGAGGCTGACTCCTCAGAGAGTGAAGGACAGTGACCCAGGCCTGGCCCACAGCCCTGACCATCTTTTGCAATCTCTTTTGGCTGTTTTTTTCTCCTCTTCTCTTGCATGAGGGTCTGCTCTTGGCTCCTTCCATTCTCCTTGGGTCACTACAGCTGTTCCCTCGCTTTCCAAGAGAGCCTGCTCCCTGATGACTCCCAGGCTGTGTCTGTACTTCTGTTGGGGTCTATGGGCCGGTAAGTTCAACTGCCCACTGGATATTGCCAGGTGGATGATTGGCAAACATCCTGAAAGTCATCAGCTGTCCCTTCCTCAGACCCAAATCCACTCCTCCTCTTGTATTCACGTATGAAAATTCTGAGCTCTGAAGGAAAAATTACTCCAGAATGATTCCTGGGATGCTGTCTCAGTCTCAAAACAAACAGATTTCTAGCAAGAAGGTGACCAGAGGGTGACGCCTTGTGTCAGATATGCCTGCTCTCCCTGAGGCTGGCGGGCGGGTGTGGGGAGGAAAGGGGAACAGGGGTTGGGAGCAGTTCCCAGGAGACAGACGTGATTCCCTGAAAGTTGGGGAGGTTGATGGAATGATATATTGCAAACTCTAAGAGCTGTCAATATTTCTGTTCAGTATAATTGTTTGTAGGACCTACCTTACTGGTTATAGGATAAGGAAAATTACAACATTTATGTGGAATTTGCTTAAATCTTGGGGATATCTAGCTTTCTTCAGTAAAGTCACCGTATGCTTAAATAAAATAAAAAATCTTCTAAAGAAAGTGAGAAAAATCCTCCAGACGAAATGAATGAGGAGCAGTCTCTGACTCTTGCCCCCTCTTTGAGGGTCTTCTGCTGTTCACGGCCCCTGCCTCTAATTGAAGCTTAGACAAAATTCTCCTTCCTTTGTTTCCACTTATAACATCTCAGACCAGCTGACAATTTTATAAAGAAAATTATAAAACAAACAAGCAAACAATAATAAAGAGCACATGTCCTCACAGACAGTCTTAGGACTTGAAATCTAGACATACTCTAATCACCAACCTCTTTAACTTTCTTTTTCTAAATGAGGAAACGCATGCCCAGCCAGAGTAAGTGGAGAAGGCCCAAGGCCACAACACTGCAGTGTGGCAAAGGCTGACCTGAACTTGGTCACTTTCCTCCCCATCTTATGGACTTTTCATTCTCTCAGGCTACTGCTATTAAAAAGGCCTCGTTCCTTCCCTCCATCCTAAGGTTCATGGCTCCTGAGCTCCCTACTACATGGCCTCCCAGCACCATCTTGGTTCCTTGGTCCCTGAGGACTGGTTCACCCAAATATCTTGCTATGTTCACAATCAGACGCCACCCCCTCTAACAAACCAATGTATCCGATACACTTTCCGCTCAGTTCTGGCTTCCTATCTAAGGAACATGCCCGGTGTTCAATGGAGTTACCTGGTAATGGGGACTGGCATCCTTGAGTCTATGAATGGCCATGGTTCAGGTAACTTGTTCCGGCCTCTGTAGGAGTCTAAGGTGAGCCTCCCAAACAACATTCTCAAGAAACTTATGCCTTAATCATATGCACATGTATGTGTGTTTATACACACACAAACTCACACAATAAGAACTGCAACCTGCCCTGGCCAGTGTGGCTCAGTTGGTTGGGCGTTGTCCCACGCACCAAAAGATTACTGGTTCAATTCTTGGTGAGGGTACATGCCTGGGTTATGGGCTCCAGCCCCAGTAGGGGGCATGCAGGAGGCAGCCGATGGATGTTTTGCTCTCACATGGATGTTTCTTTCTCTCTCTCTCTCTCTCCCTCTCCCTCTCCCTCTCTCTCTCTCAAAAAAATCAATAAAAAATCTTTAAAAAGAATTAGAAGTTATATATTGAGGATGATGACTCTTGCTGTAATATTTGGCCAAAAATATCAACAAAGGCACTTGAAGAGCATGGGCTTTTGCACAGCATGATGCCGTAAACTCCATCCTGGGCTGGAAGTCATCATAATGGTTCCTTGTCCTGATTTTGTTAGGCAGACTCAGAGCCCGATCTGCATGCCGGCTCAGGATATCTGGGGAATCAGCCTCTGTCAGCAGTAATTTTATTTGCCTAGAGCCCCCAGTACCTCATAAAACAGTAGTTCAAATATCTCTGGCTATGTCTGAGGGATGGAGATGAGGGACAGCCTCCACATTTGTGAAGAATAAATGTCTGAGGAGGGACATTGTATGATATGTAAAATTCCTTTCCTGGAAGTTTATATAGGGATCTAAATTTTCCTTGGTTTGACAGAGAATGTTTCAGAGGAGGAGTAACTTTTTCTTGAATTTTTGCTTCTGGGTACTTACAATGGAGTATTGTGTCTCCTTTCCCCATTACTCTCAGTCCAGGCCTGGACTTGTTTATTTTATTTTTTAATCCTCACCCAAGCATATGTTTTTATTGATTGTTAGAGAGAGGAAGGGAGAGACAGAGAGAAACATCAATCAGTTGCTGCCCGTATACACCCCGACTGAAACTCTTGGTGTAGGGGACAGTGCTCCAACCACTGAGCCACCTGGCCAGGGCCTGGATTTGTTTCTTAAAGGTGTGAGCATCCTATCCCTCTCCTCATCCTTTCCCACTCCCCTCCCCTCTCTCTCACTCTTCCTCTTACAACGAAACTGCTCTTTCTATTTAGGAGGACTGTATTCGATGGAGGCCTCTGCCTTGTACCAGAGAAGCAGAAGCTGAAGCAGCCAGACTCGAGGGTGGCTGAAATCCTTTGGAAGGTCAGGGTTTTTGAGATTTGGTGTTGGACCATCTGTGCCCTGCTGACATGCCGTACCCCAAACAGGAATGAAGAACCGCGGCTAAGCCACAAAGCTCCGAGAGCCCTCCCTGTTGAAGGACTTCTCTGGACCTCTTGGGGAAACAATGCCCAAAAATGGACAAGAAAAGCCATCTGGAAATAGCAACAAAATGTCCCAAATACTCCTCAACTCAATTTATGAGACCAGTATTACGATGCTACCAAAACAGACCTTTAAGAAAATTACAGACCAGGGCCAGGCCAGTGTGGCTCAGTGGTAGAGGTTCAACCCATGAACCAGGAGGTCCACATATATGACCTTGTTTAATTCTCATAACTGTGCCCTTTATAGGTGGAGAAATGCTTGCTCAGAGAGGTTAAATAATTTGTTCAAGACCACACAATATGGGGGTGGCAGAGCTGGGGCTTGAACTCAGGTCTGCCTGAGACCAACTCAAGACTCTTAGCCACTTCACCACATGGGCTCTCCAGACTAATTAGCTAAATATAAGTAGGTTCCTCATCTGAAAAGTAGGGATAATACTAAGCAGGAGAGTTTGGAGCTTGAAGAGGAGCATCAGTCCCTTCAACATTACGGCTTTAGAGTCATCAGTTTCTACCAAGAGAATCCCATATTTTCTGAAGTGGAGAAAAGTATGTCATTGGTCATTTGATGGAGTTTTCTCCGCTCCTCCCAACTTAGTTGACAAGGACTTGTCATTTTAAAAGATATGAGAGCATTTATATAAGGTCTGATCAACAGATTACATCTTTAAATGAAAATTGTTAGTGTTTTGTTGTTGCTGCTGTAATTGCATTCAGTGTTTAGATCTTTAAGCCGGTGACTCCAAGAGTTAAGGCGCCTTCTTCAATGTTTAGTTTCTTATCCAGCAGTGTCCTTGGCGCTAAGAAAAGAGGAGAATAAAGTACTGTACATGTTAAACTGTGAATTATCACTGAATAAAAACATTTCCAGGCCTTTCAGTGTAAGTTTGTTCTAATATACTACAACCTGAGCAGAAACAGCCGGGCACCATGATTTTAAAAAGAGACTGCCCATCAAAACAGTACAAAGTAGACAAGTTTTCATTTATTTTCTTTGGAACAGTCCTGTTGGCAACCGCGCCCATTTGGTTAATGGAATATTTCTGACTCATTAAACAGATTCATTTAGGGAAAGGAGCCACGGGGCCTGGGGCGGCCTGAGGAGACACCCTTGCTCTCCCGTGGAACACTCTCCAAAAGTGGTACCTTTCTGACGACTCTCAAAGACAATTTGTTGGCATGATGGTATTAGAATCACGATGAAAGGCATCAGAGAAAGCAGCAAGAAAACAAGACAGCGAGTCTCCGTGGCAAGGAAGTTAAAGGGCGGAGGCTCTTTTACACCCTCGCCTAGAACCTTGAGGTCGGGGATGGGGGCAGTGAGGCCCCACCTCCGGGCTGACCACGTTCACACTAGGACAAGCGGTTCTCAACCTATGGGTTGCGACCCCTTTGGTGGTCGAACGGCCCTTTCACAGGGGTCGCCTAAGACCATCCTGCATATCAGATATTTACATTACAATTCATAACAGTAGCAACATTACAGTTATGAAGTAGCAATGAAAATAATTTTATGGTTGGGTCACAACATGAGGA
>NW_006300372.1:1314490-1329818 GCF_000327345.1 Myotis davidii | reverse complement strand
TGAAGTAGCAATGAAAATAATTTTATGGTTGGGTCACAACATGAGGAACTGTATTTAAAGGGCCAGAAGGTTGAGAACCACTGGTCTAGGATCTGGCCTTACCTCCAAATACCTCACCTGCCCCAACTGCTTATTCCAAGAGCAATCATAGCTCATCCTCCAGGACCCGTAGGTCCCCAGTCTCGCTCCTAGTGCTATGTAAGAAGTACAGCAAGAGTAGGAAAGCAGCTCAGAACACTGCTTCTCAGAGCCCTGCAAAGGGGCTGTGGCCAGGAATTGTGCCTGTCAACAATTTGCTACGTGACTTCATGCCACGCCGCTCAATCTGTCCCCCACATCTCTGCAATGAGAACTAGGCAATTCTTCATATTATTGTAAAACCTTGGAGAGATGTGTGAATTTTAACAAAGCTGTGTTGGCAGGAGTTTTGGGTTCCACGTAGAACAAATCTCAATACAGTAACACAACTGCAACAGACATAATCCCCAGCTCTTCCCAGGACCCACTCATTTCTGGCAATATTTAATACCATGTAACTCTAGTACCACCCAGAAGTCTAATAATCCCTTGGAGTTTTTAAATGTTAAGTTTGACCTACTAATACTGAGGAGAAAAACTCTGTAGTCAGATATTGAATAATTTTAACACATTATTCTCATCAGTGACTGATAATTGTATAGCACTTTGAGACATTTAATATCAAGACCTACTTCTCTTTTAAATACCACTATGATCATTTGTTATTTACATGCCATCTCTCTGCTCCTCTGTCTTAATAGCTGATCCATCCCAAAATGGCATCTCTTGGCTCAAAGACTCTTGTAAAAAAAATCTCTGGGTAACAGATGTTAACGAGATTTATTGCAGCAATCACTCCACAATATGCACAAATATCAAATCATTATGTTGTACAACTAATATAATATGTCGATTGTACCTCAATTTTTTAAAGTGAATTTATGGTATATAAATTATACCTCAATAAAGCTGTTCAAAACTTTTCTTAAGTCTCTGAAATCCACTTTGGGAAGGACTGTCTGACTCCAGGGATGTCTCTTTACTCTGGGTTTGGTTAAGTAAAAAGCTCTGCTGGAACGGATTAGCCCTGCAGCTATGACAGAACCCCAGTGAGAAGATCAAGTCAGGCACGTGTGTGTGAGTGCACAAGGACGAGCTTTAAATAATTCAGTTCCACCAGTTCTAAGATCCATCCCAAGGCTTTACACAAACACAGGCAAGAAAATTTCCCAACTTGAGGTAGAAACAATAAAGTTAACTGAAAAGTGATAAGGAAAGAATTAGGTTTTCCAAAACTAATCAGCTTCCATAAATATGAACACAAACAACTCTGCTCAAGAGAAAACAATCTTTCCTTTTCCTTCCTACATGGGAATTTTGCCCCACAGTATCATAAACAAAAAAGGCCAGCCATCCACAAGGAAGGAGGACAAACCCTGTAGACTTAGCCATTTCCCTGTCTTGTTTATTCCACCCCAGAAAGAGGGCCATGAAGTCGCATCAAGTCCTATACCCGAGGGGCTAACCCTTTTTAAAAATTGTACTCTATGTTAAATAAACAAACTTTCTGAATCGCTGCCATTTGTTGGAGAAGAATAAATCTGGACTTAATGGGCCTCAGATGTATTTCAGGGCTGTCTGAACATGGCCTGGAAGGAGAAGTACTAAGCCCCAGAAGGTAGTAGTGTTCATGGCTGTGAGTCTGCTCAATTGGAGACTTCCTTCTTCCTTTAGAGACCTATTCTGCCCTCTGCACACCTCCAACTGAAAGGGAATAGCTGTAGGACTGTCCAAGAGGGGCAAAGGCAGGAATGGGGTGGGGTGGGGAGGGGTGGGGTGGGGGGAAGTGATGGTGGACAGAGCTTCTGACATTGTCCAGGACATAACAGAAATAAGAAGCAAGAGTTACCAGTTACCAAGCTTACCACAAGTACATCAGCTTTCCCCAGGGACTCTCCATTTTGGCCACATATCTCCATTCGGCCCTCCACTGGTACACAGAACCTATCTGCACGTGGAGTCTTCGCAAAGGGTCTCCTCTGAGGCAGGTGTGCACCTTCAGAGGCAAGGGCCCGGTTCACCTCCTTTGATCAGTGTTCTCTGCTCCTGTCTGTGGGCTCAACACACTCTGGAAAGAGGAGAATTGGTATGGATTGTTCTACTTCTGCCCGTAGAAAAAAGTCCAAGACTCATTCCTTAAAACCATGGTCATAAAAAGCAAGAAAAGACTGAGCAACTCTCAGACCAGAGGAGCCTGGGGAGACATGACAACTGAAGGCAGTGTGATAGCCTGGGCTGGATTCTGGAGTTCAGTTCACAGCAATGTACCGATGTCTTAGTTTTGACAAATGCACGTTGGTAATGTAAGATTTAAAAATGAAGGAAACTAGGGTAATGGGTCTACAAAAGTTCTCTGTACTTCTTTGTGACTTTTCTTTAAACCTACAATTATACCAAAATAAAATGCTTTAAAAATGCAAATCTAAAAAAAAGAAAATCCATGATGATGGCATAGCATAAAAACCTAATAGCAAGAGGAGTAGCAGACCTTGAGCAAGCATTTATGATATGTTAGGCACTGAGCCAAGCCCTAGACTGACAGTAGACATCAAATCCTCTCAACAACTCTCGGACATGAATCCTAATTTCATCCCCATTTCTTTGATGAGAAAACTGAAGCTTAGAAAGGCTAGGTAACTAGTCCAATCACAAAACTGGTAGGAGCAGGGGTAGACTCAGACCTAGACAGAGTAACTCCAAAGACTGTTTCTTACTTGCCATACCATAGCACCTACTGTTCCACCATTTCTTCTCCTCACAATATGGGGAAACACTTACTTTAACACCAACTCAAAGAGATAAAACAGCATCTAATAAAGGAGTAAAAATATTGGAGCTCATTTAGAAAGGGAGATGGAGAGAAAGGCTCTGTCTCCCCCCCTTTCCAAGTTGTCACAACTTACATTCATATTTTAAATTATAAAAGTAATAACTGAACATGGTAAAACTATAAAGAAGGACCTAAAATGAAAATAAAAACCCTCCCTGAATACACAACCTCTAGTTCTAATGATCAGAGTAAGAATGGCTGTGTTTAAGGTCCATAAAAATCGGAGTTAATGTTCAGCCCAGCCGGCGTGGCTCTGTGGCTGAGCGTCAATCTATGAACCAGGAGGTCATGGTTCGATTCCCAGTCCAGGGCACATGCCCAGGTTGTAGGTTCAATCCCCAGTGAGGGGCATGCAAGAGGCAGCCCATCACTGATTCTCTCTCATCATTGATGCTTCTATCTCTCTTCCTCTCCCTTCCTCTCTGAAATCACTAAAAAAAAATTTTTTTTTAAAAAAACAACAGTGTTAATGTACAGAGAGAATATAGATTTGTTCATCAAATCCTTGAACTTGAGAACCCCGGTGGCCTTGGAACTTTTTTGGAGTAGTTTTATAAATAAACAAAAGCCATACTCTACTTAGCACAAAGTGAACTCCTAAAACTCTCTCTCGGGGGAGTTGGCATGAACAGAACAGGTAGAAGGGCTGGGGAAAGTTGAAGATGAATTCTTGGCTGATGAGTACCAGCAGGCTGTGGAAGAAGCTGGAGCGGTTTCAGCAGCATCCCAGTGCTTTGAAATTGACATGAGACAGGGCAGCCATGCTTTCCCTGGGAATCAGTATAGTTTAGAGAAGGAAATAATGAAGTTCATATTAGTTGGGAATGTTTTCCGCGGCAAATAACAGAAAACCTAATAAACAATGGCAGAATCACCATAAGGACATTTTTTTCTTAACAAAAAGTCTGGAAATGGATGAGCTCAGGATACATTCAGCAACTGAGCAATTTTGTGAAGGTTGCAGGTCTTCCCATCCATCTGTTTACTCATACCCAGCACAGAGGCAATTTATGCACTTTTTTTTCCCCCCACTTCATGATCACAAGACAGTTGCCACAGCACCAGGTATCAGCCTCCTAAACTGAAGAGGCCGGCAGGGCCTGTGGATCTGGGCAAAAAATCCATACGAGTAGGACTCAGTTTAAATCTCCTCTCAGGTTTCAATGGCCAGACTAGGTTTGGTTCCTGTTATGAACTGAATGGTGTCTGCCCTGCCCTCCCAAATTCATACGTTGAAGCCTTAAAACTCCAGTACCTCAGAATGTCATTATATTTTGAGACATGGGGATTAAGTTGAAATGATGCCATTAGGGTGTACCCTGATCCAATGTGACTTGTGTCCTTCTAAGGGGAAATGTGGACACAGAAATGTCGGGGGTACATGCACACAGGGAAAGACCCTGTGAGGACACAGCAAGAAAGCCACCATCCGTGAGCCAAGGGATAGGCCTCAGGAGAAGACAATCCTGACGACACCCGAAGAAAGAGCTAGGTCACAATTCTACCTCTGCTACTTAGGAGTGGGGGAAATACAGAGCTTTGGTTCAGTAAAATGGGGATAATAATGCATAGTTATTCTCCTTCCTGTTCCCCCTACTCTGAGATTCTAACCCTGAGGGGTGCTCTCCTCAGAAAGACTTTGTTTCTAAGACACATGGAAACATTTTCAAGGCCCCAGGAAGCAGGGCACATTGAAGAGTTGTTAATGCCTCCACAAAGCAAAAGGCCTGCGGCTTCCCCATTAGATTATAAACTCCCTGAGGGCAAGTCTTGTTAATAATCATTTCTGAGATCCGTAGGTCACTGCACACAGAGGCCCTGAGAGCTTCTTGCCTGAGTGAATGGAATGCGGCCTCCGGAATCCATCTCATGATTCATGCATTTCCCAAAGACAGGTCAAACACCAGCAGTTCATTTCTGCTTCTTCTGAAAGATGGGCCTCAGCATCTTTCAAGTCAGTCGAGGATCACATTACTTTCTTCTCTAAAGAGCTTCACAGAGTGGGGAAGCCATCGTGGTAAGTAAGTGTTCTGTTTATGTTAAGAAGTTTCTTTCTTTCTTTCTTTCTTTTTTTTTTCCAGTTAATCCTTACTTGAGGATATTTTTCCCATTGATTTTTACAGAGAAAGAGAAACATTGATGTGAGAGAGACACATCTATTGGCTGCCTCCCAAATGAGCCCCAACCAGGGACGGGATCAAACCTGCAACCCAGGTACATACCCTTGACTGGGAGTCAAACATGAGACGCTTTGGTACACAGGCCAACACTCTAACCACTGAACAACACTGGCCAGGGCAAGAAGTTTCATTTTTAAAGTATCCACAAAAGATGCACTGGTTAATAAACAGTATGAGGACAATTGATTAGGTGAGAAATAAAGTTGACCTCTATTGCATGATCTATTCTTCCCCCCCAAATTTTAGTTGGATTAGATTTAAATATAAAAAATAGGAAACATGGGTCACTTAAAAAACAAAAACAAAAACCAATTAGTTTATGGGAGACTTTCTAAGCATGTCCAGAAGCAAAGAAAGAGAGAGTGAGAGAGAGAGAGAGAGAGGGAAACAATTTGCTATTAAAAAAAATTTCAAACATTATATGGGAAGAATATCATAAATAAAACCAAATGACAAGTGATAAAGTGGGGAACTACAGAAAATACCTATGACAGAAAAGGGCTCTTTTCCTTTATATATAAAGAGATCTTCAAATCTGTAAGACACAGGTAAATAATACAATCGCAAAATGGTTACATGTACATGAATAGGAAGTTCACAGAAAAAAAATAGTGATTATTTGAGAATAAGATTGGAAGCTCACTTTTAAGGAAATATTAATTTAAATAATAATAGAATGCACTTATTTTAAGCTTGGCAAAGTTAAAGTTTGGTTGTACAGGTATGTGTGATGGTGCACAAAACCAGGCATTCGCCCACATTCCCTCTGGAGTTTAAAATGACATAAACTTTTTGAAGGACAATCTGACAACATCTGTCAAACTGTTAACTTCCCAGGTTCTTTAATCAAAAAATATATATAGCTCTAAGTGGAAGTTATTTTAAAAATATAATATATAGATGTAGATTTAGGGTATTTGTTGTAGCATTGTTTGTAATAAAGCAAAACAACCTAAATATTCATTAATAGCAGACTGGTGAAATACATTAGTACAGTCACACAATCGATTACTACACAGCACTTTTTAAAAGGAGTAAATCTAGACTCATTGAAATCTACATTGGATGAAAACATCCAAAATGTACTAAGTGAAAACAGCAAGTTGTAGAATAAGATGTCCAATACGTTCCCATTTGTGTAAATATATATAATATATATGTATATATATATAATATATATATATATACATTTTTATGCTTGTATGTGCCTAGAACATTTCTGAAAGGATATACAAAATTCTGTTAACTGTGGTTTCCTCTGGAAATGATTCCGTTTGAAATTTTTATCATAATTGTGTATTGCTATAGTAATAAAAAAAATATAGTTAAAATACAAAAGGCCCCGTGCTACTTCCTCTGAAATTCCTCAAATGGGGAAAATTAAGTTAAAAATGTTAGGACATTTCACTTCCTCTTAAGGGCTTTCGGAGAGAAAGGGAAATGCCATAAGGAGAGAAATCTCCTGTGTGAAATCGTACAGAGCTCAGTTTGGAAGGAAACATTCCGCAAGTCTCTGCACTGGGCGTGGAAGGGACGCTGAGGGGCTGAGGCAGGGCTCCTGGTGCACCTGGGGCCTGAGCGCCGGGCCGGAGAGGAAGAGCAGCAGGACCCAACGCCCTAATCTCTTCCTGACTTCAGAATTAAAACCAGCTCAGGAGGGACAGAGGAGGGGTGGGTGAGGGAAGGCCCCCTGGGAAAGACATCAAACAGAATGGAAGCATCTCTGACCTCCGGGTCACAAGCCACTTAGAACAAACGCTGCCCTCTCCCCCGGCCCACCCTGGGCGCCAGCGCTGGAAGCCGATCCTGAGTGATTTAGGAAATCGCCCGGCCCCAGGGCTGGGGCGGGCAGGAAAGGAGCGATTAAGGGCGAGAGGGAGAAGTGAGGCTTCCTCGGGAATGAGCACATTTGGAAGCGAGGCGGGAAGGGGGCAGGAAGCTGCTCTCATAAAACAATCTGACAATTATGTGTCAGTCTCCGAGAAGGGCTCTGGAAATTATGGGGCTGCCGCTGCACTCCCAAGCCCTGCCCCCCGGCGACTTCCTGGAGGGGGGGGGGGCGGAGGGGGCTGCAATGAGCGGCAGGAGGAAATTATATTTGGGGCCAGGTGTTTGTTCCTCTGTTTGGGTTCAATTTGGGACTGCGAATTTTTGCACGGGGGCGGCCCTGATTCCAGCTGGCCCGGCACACTGGCATTGCTGTTACCACACCCGGCATCTACCAAAGGCTCACTCCAGCCAGGTGCCTCACCTGCGTCAACTCACAGCACCCTACGGTGGATACTGAGATCTGGGGAGACAGGTTCACCGGCTTGCCACAGAAAAAGAGCTAGAATTCTATCTCCAGGGCCTCAAACTCAAAGTCCAATTGATAACATGTTTTATGGAGATTTTTCATAAGAGCAACCAGAACCATTATTTTATATTTGTATCTGGAAAAACGGGGGTGCCTAAATCGATTCCTTCGCTTTGTCCATCATTCATTTGTTCGTCCTTGTATATTTATTAAGTACTGATGGCGCGACCAGCAGAATTAGATACTTTGAAATTATAAGACCCATCCCTGCTTCTGAAGACAAGAGGTCACATTTTCCAGACAGAAGAGTCCAAATATATTTGCAGCCTTTTCCTGGGCCTTGACATGGTTCTTCCAGGCCCATCCTGGGTTAGCCTGGAGCAGACACACGCCTTCAGACCCTCAGGCACACTGAGAGCCTTTCCCTGCACACACCTTTGCAGAATCCTGGAAGACCCCAGCCCTCTTCTTGCCCCCCACCCACTCAAAGGGGAACCCCTGGGAGGTGGTGGGACATTTACATAGGGGCCCATGGGACCATCTGGCTTTTCCGACTGGCCTGCGAGAGTTTGGCTCTTAGAAGCTCCCCCATGGCACCTGAGAAGAGTCCAGGAGAGCAGGGGTCAAGTGCCCTGACTCCACCCATCACTAGCTGTGTGACCCTGGGCAAGGAGCCTCACCTTTCTGAGCCTCTTCTGTAAGGTGAGGTTGTCGTGGGGATTAAATGAAACAATCAGGTTTCATTTTGAGTGAGTGCACTTCCTGAACACAGTAAGCATTCATTAAGTCTTGGCCATGACCCTGAAGGTCTGGGCTGTGTGCTTTGTTAGAGTAACCCAACCCTGCTCTCAGAGCCTCTTCTATTAACAAAACATTCCCCAGGCACCAGAACTGCTTTACTTCCTTCCTTGCTCAATTTCGTGATGCCCAAGTCACATTAATCTTTATGAAATAAACTATATTTGATAACATGGTTATTTCCTTAGTTGCACATTTATTAATTTCTTACAAATCCCAAGGCAGACAATTTGCACGTGGATATGAACAAGGTCTCTAGAGCTGGGTCTCCAGCTTCAGATCCTACCCCTGCCATTTTGCAAGTTACTGAACATCTTTGAACTGTCATTTCCCCGTATGTAAAAATAGGAATACTAAAGCTAGCTCTTATCCCAGCAGGTAATTGTGAGTGTCAGGTGAAAGAATGTAAAATTATTATGTGCCTGGCTTCAGGTAGGGACTAAGTGACCGATATTATAATTATTTTTTGTTGTTGTTGCATTGAAAATTGAACAAGCAAAACAGACTTAAATCATCCTTAACTTATAAGATAAACAATGCCCATGGTCTTTATCATGTAGACGGAGTTAAATAAAGCAGAATTTATATTCCATCTGGAATAAATGTTTGGATGAAACAGAAACTAGAATAGAATACTGAATAGAATTGGGAAGGTAGCATTAACATATCTTAGTTTTCTGCAAATTTCATTGAGAAAAAAAATGCCTGGTGAAAAAAAGACTGTAGAAGTTAGTGATAGAGGTGTCCTAAAAGCTTTAAATTTGTAGTTTTAGGTTAACTGGTTCAATAAAAGAACCTTCAGGACATCTATTTCCAGAAACTACTTCTTAGAGGAAAGGAATTAGCCCAATCTTTTGGGCAACTCCTATCCTAGTATCTGCCACTACCTCACTGCTCCAGGATTTCTGCTTTATGTACAGTCCCTTTAGCATTATTGTTGTCTTGTAATTGTTTAAAATAGTATTTTGTGTGCATTTAGTTATTCATCCTCCATATTCTTTATCTACACTGACTACAAGCTTTTCTTTCTTTTCATTCACACCCCTGCCCTGTTGTCCTGCTCATAGTAAGTATTCAAGTAAGTTCTTGCTCCCCAATAAGTCTTACTTGGAATCTTCAACTTGATTCCTTTGGATTGGCAAATGGATCAGTGCAGCATTCAAATAAAAAAAAAAAAAACAGAAGGGGCCAGGAGGGGGCAGTGATGGGGCAGAGCTTGCCAGCGAAAGGGAAATGCTGCTTATTATCCTCTGATTTCAGAACAAACAGAAAACATTTGGATTTAGCCCAGGAGAGGGTGCTACCTCCTTCCAAGACAGGCTCGCCAAGAATGCCGGGCAGGGCCTGTCCTCTGAAATGAGGCTGGGGTTGGAGCTGCTGAGCAGCCCTTTCGCCACTGCAGGGAAAATGTTCCAACTTCCCAAGCCCTCCTTTGATACAAGGAACTCTTCTTTTAAATTAAACCGACAACAGGCGGGAATCTGGGGAGCATGAACGTAGCAGAACCGATGCAAGGTTTCTTGTGTTCTAAGTACTTATCCAAGCAGCTCACTGGGCACTGGAGATAATGTGAGAAAAACCTCCATCACCCTACTACCGGTGTGTACTCTAAGGTTGTTTTTTTAAAGATTCTGAGAAAAGAGGGGAAGTGTTAAATGTTGGGATGGATGGGGAGTTAGAGATCACAGGAGACTGAATAAGCCCTCAACCAGGACCTTTTCCAGGCCCTTACATAAGGTATCTCTCTGTTTCCAATGATATTCAAAGTTCCTTCTGTCTTGATGGTGGAATAACTGCTCTGGAGCCTGGGATCTACAAGACTGGCCTTTGTAAGTCCTAATTGCATCCCCGATCCTTTCCCCGCAAAGCTCTCCAGCTAGCTCCTTCGTTCCTTGAGCGCCCATATGCCCATACCTTAAATAAGAATAAGCACCAGCACCTTTTCAGCAATAAGGCGGGACTTTTGCTCAGAATGCAACTTAAACAATACACAGTTTTATACTGAAGCAGCTCATCTGCTTCTCATGTGTTTTTTAAAGAGTCAGATGCCGCACTTTCTCTGAACAGAAGAAACCCAAAAAGCCAAAGTCATAAGTGAGTAGTGAAAGAAATGGATGTCAAATTGTGGCTCCTGATGGGAACCTGAGTATGAAAAGCAGCCTTGATACTGTTGGTGAGAGTGTAAATGACTATGTACATAGCAATAAGCATATCATCTCATCCAGCAATTCCCACTCTATGAACTACTCCTACAGCTAGATTGGTACATGTGCACAAAGATATATGTGCAAGTGAATCTGTTGCAGTAACATTTATAATAGCAAGACTCTGGAAACAACTGTCTATTCACAGGAGACTGGTTAAATTCATTACGGTACATAAACTGTACAATGGGATACTATGCATCAGACAGAAGTTAATGTGTATATGCTCTTGGGAAAGATGTTGAGAATTATTATTACATTTAAAATATATACTTATATATTTATACTTAAAAAAATAAAAGAGAGGCTCCATGCACATGGAAAAACTATAGAAGGATGTCCCAAAAGCTGTTGACATAGTGACTTCTAGGGAGAACATATTTTCCCTTATATAGTTTTGTACTGTTTGAATTTTTAACATGTATAACTTCTGTAACAATAAAAACCAGTGTCAAGGAGTAGTAGGCACTCCTCCCAGCTGCATTTAGAAACTTTGTTGGCTTTAGATCCCAAGTGCTAGAAACGCAAAAGTAGAAGACAATGGTGTGTGTTGGAACCAGTCCCTGTGGCTGAGGGGACATGTAAGCTCAATCACCTTAGATATGAAACCATTCTTTTCATTCTTTGATACTCAGGTAATAAGTGATGCTTTTATGAATGAACTTGACAGCATAGTGCACTGTCTTGGAGTGACTAAAGATCCCATGACTTGTCGGCAAGAATGGGCACATTGTTCTCATCAGCTGAGAATGCCACTGTGAGGCACACCCCTGAGTGCTGTAATTAGAGGAAATTTTAGCTAGTTGTATTAGCTGTGATTACAAGCAAACGTCAAATAACAGTGTCTTAAATAAAAGTTATTCGCCTGGCCGGTATGGCTCAGTGGTTGAGCATCAACCCATGAACCCAGGAAGTCAAGGTTTGATTTACCTGATCAGGGGACATGTCCAGGTTATGGGTTCGATCCCCAGTAGGAGGCAGCCAATTGATGACTCTCTCATCATTGATGTTTCTATCTCTTTCTATATCTTCCTTCCTCTCTCTGAAATCAATAAAAACATTTTTTTTTAAAAAAGTTATTTACTCCCATATAAAAGGCCTCAGAGATAGGGTATGATGTGATACATCCTCTCTGCTCTATCAAGCATGGCTTCAGCCTCGTGGTCTAGGATGGAGGAAGCAGGTTGGAGGAAGACATGAAGAAAAAGGAGCAAAGTATATGCACATAATGTCTCTTAAGCGGAGTTTCTAGGATCTGCCACTAGATACTTTCACCTACTTACATTGGTCAGAACTCAGTCTTATGTCCTGCCTAGCTGCAAGGGAAGCTGGGAAATGTAGTCATAATGCCAACTGGTTATAGACACAGCTTAAAATTGGGGTTCTGTGTTATTACCATAGAAGAAGGGAAGGTTAGATATTGGGAGATGACCAGTGGTTTCTGCCACACTGACCTAATCTACTTCCCCCATTCCAGCTACTTTCCAATGATAAATTTGTTTATCATCTCAGCAGATGGCATAGATAAGGAAAAGCATTCTGTTTTGCTATATATACCCACCTTTATGAGCTTAGGAAGACATTTCTAGGAAAGTTTTGCTAATTTTTTATCATTGAAAGGATGGTGAGACATCTATAATTTCACTCGCCTATGTTTTTCCCCTCTCTGCCTCCAGCTCTAGAATCCTAAACATGGATAGCATATACTAGCCACTGGGGACAGGAACCCTGTCATTCCCGTAATAGTTCCACAATAAACGTCAGCAGAATACAGAACTGGCCTGTGATGTCATTCAGAGACTATTTCCTGTGAGCGGGACAATATGTACCGGAATAGAATTCTATTTATGCTATGGGAAAGGCCCGTGGGGCTTCAGATTTAGGTTCAAGGAAAAAGGAATTCACCAGCTGATTACACTGGATCCCTGGGGATCAAAGATAGTAGTTTAACAGTAATAAAGGAATTGGGACTTCCAAGACTCCCAAGATGAGGAAGGACTGAATCCTGTTCTGGAGTAATCGTGGTAGGCTCTCTGAGCATTTCTACTGGACTCCCACCTTTGGAACCACCAAAGACGGCAGTTCAGTAAGTCTTTGCAAAGAGGAGACCTAAAGCCTTCCTGTCCCTGCCACACATCACTTACCGCAGGTTCCCGGACACAGGACGGCTCTTCATTGGGAGTTAGAATGAGGGCGCTTCTGTGTGTTCCAGCCTGCAGGTCACCATGTAACTGTATGAAGCCAAATGTTTAGACCCTAAAGTTAACCTACATGTTGTGGTCTTCTGTCTTGTGAAAAACAAGTCACTTTATGGTGCTTTGATCAGTAAATCGTATAAGGATTTAGAGATAAAGGAACAGAACATTAACATGAAAGCAACAGATTAAACAAGGCCCTGCAGATGACTCAGAGAGGTGGGAGTTCAGAGGCTCCTTGACAGAATTTCCTGGTAACTATGAAGGTCCATTGCTCCGGACGTGAGGACTTCGTTTCAGCACCGGTGGGGAGCTTGACACTGATCCCAACCTTGGCCCCGTCCTCCCGTGCCCTTGACTAGTGGTGACTCAGTGGTCATCATGCCCGTGAAGGCCCAAGCTAGGAATCCTGCCTCATAATGCAACTGTGTACTTGGCCTCTTCCCTACAGGTCCTACCAAGCTGTTCAAATTACAGTGCAACTCTAATCAACTCGAGTGCTCCCCAAACCTGTGGTTCCCAGCCTTGTCCCTCCAACTAAATGGCCAGTGTATTCTGCTGAGTACTGAGTCTGAAAGCCTTGGAGCCTCCCCTGGCTCCCTCTCTCACATCCCATCTCCAAGCCACGAGCAAATCCTATCAGCCCTGCCTTCAAAGCATACCCAGAACTGACTATTTCTCACCACTTTCACTGGTCCAGGTGGCCATTCCCTCACCTGGGTTATTACAAATTCTCCTAATCGGTCTCACTGCTCTCCTCTCACCAACCCACTCACCCGATTCTCTCCACTTTTGAAAACCAAAGCTGAGTCCAAGCACCCCTTGGTTCCAGACCCTCTGGGGACATAACAGAGTCACAGCCCAAGTCCATCCTAGAGCTCCAAGCCCTCGGTGACATGTCCTGGCTCCCCCACCTTACTTCTTGTGCTTTCCCCCCATGCTCTGCTCCAGCCTCCCGCCAACCCACAAGGGAGACAAGAGCTGAACACCGCCCACACTGCTCTTCCTCCAGCTATCTGCAAGGTCTGCTCCTTCACTTCCTTCACGTCGCTCTCAAATGCCCCCCTGATAAGAAACCTTCCCTGCCCACCCCTAGATCCTACTTTACGTTTTTAAAATATATATATATATATTATTGATTTTTTTTTTACAGAGAGGAAGGGAGAGGGATAGAGAGTTAGAAACAGCAACGAGAGAGAAACATCAATCAGCTGCCTCCTGCACACTCTCTACTGGGGATGTGCCCGCAACCAAGGTACATGTCCTTGACCGGAATCGAACCTGGGACCCTTGAGTCCGCAGGCCGACGCTCTATCCACTGAGCCAAACCGGTTAGGGCATCCTACTTTACTTTTATTTGTAATACTTATCCCCACTTCACAGAGTATGTATGTATTTTGTACTGTTTGCTTCTCCCCACGAGGAAGTAACTTCCATGGATATAGGAGTCTTTCTCCTGAGAACAAAGCAGACAGGTATTTTAAAAACAAATGATGTTGCACATTGCCCAGTTAGTGTGCAGCATAAGGCAAAACAGCCACGAGTACAACAGAAAAGTCAGCTATTCAGATATGTGTAATGTCTTTTTTTTGTGACCAAACTATCATTTAGTTTTTTCATAGCTAACCTATTAAAAATTAAAAGAGAAGAAAAGTTATTTGTTGGGTTAATGAGGAGGAAAATCATTTATTGAACACCTACTATGTCTTAGGCACTATTCTAGCTCTGGAGGTACAGCATGAAAAATGGCATGCACCATTTTGTGCAACTTCTGTTACAGGGAGAACATGGGGGTACAGATGGAAGTGGAAGGAGCTACGAAGAATATCATAAATAAGCACACAGATAAATGAACAAGATAGTTTCAGGAGAAACCAAGATGGCGGCATAGGTAAACACCAGAAATTGCTGCCTCGCACAACCACTTCAAAAATACAACTAAAAGACAAAATGGACATCATCCAGAACCACAGGAAGGCTGGCTGAGTGGAAATTCTACAACTAGAAGAAAAGAGAAAAGCACACTGAGACTCAGAGGAGGTGCGCAAGTGCAGAGGTACGGAGACGCACATGGAAAGGGCTGGCAACTGAGGACGCGGTTGTCTTTTTCAATCGGGAGGAAGACACAAGCTCCCGACTGCTCTGAACTCCAGTTCTGGGCGAGTCTCTGGGGACCCAGACTCATAAGGGGAGAAACTGGACTGTCTGGCATCGGGCGGAACTCGAGCGCGGCTTTCTCTCAGAGGTGCTGGCAGCGATTACCGCAGGACACTGAGACCCAGGACCTCTTAGGGCAGGGCTGAGGATCAGCCATAACTGTTTGCTCCACCCTGTTGATTCCCTGAGACCCCTCCCCATTCAAGCTGTGCTTGGAGGCTTTTGCATATGAATGGCCTGGCCCTTTGCAATCTAAAATTACTAATAAACTGCAGCTGGGTCGGAGAGACTCAGAACATCCAAAAGAAGGCCCAAGGTCCCACAGCAGCTTGCATTGCTTCACAGCTGGGCCTCATCTGGGCACCTCCAAACCCCAAACAAAGAAGAGGAATCTGCAGATCTCTCCATAGCTCCTGCTGGGTAGCCTCAGGCAGAGGCTAAATTAGCTCCTCCTTAGATCCAAGAGCCAGTGTACCCAGTGGTCAGAGTGGGACCATCCGGATTACAACTCCTCAGATCCATAAAGGACACACTCAGAGGGCAGACTCAGTGAGCACCAAAGCCCCACTGAAGTAAGTCTTGCCCCGGAG
>NW_006300372.1:1311727-1313549 GCF_000327345.1 Myotis davidii | reverse complement strand
GCTTCACAGATAAGGAAAAGCTAAAGGAGTTCATCACCACCAAACCAGTATTATATGAAATGCTGAAAGGTATCCTTTAAGAAGAGGAAGAAGAAGAAAAAGGTAAAGATACAAATTATGAACAACAAATACACATCTATCAACAAGTGAATCTAAAAATCAAGTGAATAAATAATCTAATGAATAGAATTAACTGGTAAATATAATAGAATCAGGGGCATAGAAAGGGAGTGGACTGACTATTCTCGGGGGAGAAAGGGGTGTGGGGGTGTGGGAAGAGACAGGACAAAAATCGTATGCCTATGGATGAGGACAGTGTAGGGGGAGGGTGGTAAGGGCAGAGGGTGGGATGGGAACTGAGTGGAGGGAAGCTATGGGGGGTGAGGGGAGGAACAACTGTAATAATCTGAACAATAAAGATTTAATTAAAAAAAAGATAGTTTCAAATAGTTCCTAATAATATATACTTTCAAGAAATCTTACTGAAAATTACCAACAAAAATATACCTGTTTTATGTGTGGTGATTTACTTATGAGTCTCTTTCCTCACCCCCACCCCCAAAATCCTGTACTATAAATAAAAAATATATATTTATATTTCACATATATTAAGCTAATACAATTTATTTTACACCTTCTTTTACATGATGAAGTTTACTATGTCAAAGGCAGTATCTCTCATGTATGGATTTAGCAATTAATATTGTACTCTGCCCAGTGCCTAGAAGATACCCATTGAAAATTAGTTGGTGATTTCTCACAGATCTTTGAAAGTGGATGTCTGCAAACCTCTCCGACCTATCCTTAAATCTTCATGGCTATTTCAGTGCACTGCTGGGAAGTTGCATGCTTTTAATTTAGTGAAGTTGGTGAAAATTCCATATGGATTCGTCTGTTCACAAAACTAAATGGAAACCCAGAACCCCTTAAAATAAAAATAGATGTGTTTGGAAATCACATGGGAAATGTTACTTATTCTCTGAGCGTTGAGCTTTTGCTATCCCTGGTGGTGGGAATCTACACTGCCATTCCAATTTCATATAAACTTGGCAGGACTCTGTGTCCATTTGGAATTGTAATAGCCTGGATTTCAGTTTGGGGAGAAACGAAGGAGTCATTGCATTCCACCGAAGAGTCCTCCAGCTGAATCTCAAGAAGCCAGAGCTTAAATGTCAATGTTCTCCCAAAGGAACATGGGGGCTCCATCTAATGCGTTTACCTGGTTAACGCTCCATAACCCGTTCTGGAGGGTTCGCTTTTGCTTGTCTTTCTTGGGTAATGTTGCTTGTTGCAGAATATTCTGGTTCTTTTATAAGGTGTTTTTGGTTTGGTTTGGTTTTGTAATTGTACAGCAATTTTTCATGCTAAATACCCTAAGGCATTTCAGGCCCAAAGTTCCATCCCCACTCCTGCATGCTTCCAGATTTAGAATGTGTGAACTGCAAGGAAGGCCGCCTCTAATCTACTGTCACAGCAGACAAAGGCGGCCGGAAACCTGTTGGGGGCGGGGGAGGGAAACCCTCAGCCCGGGTGGGAGGCAGGAGATACCTCTCATGGGCTTTGAAGTGGTCCAGGTGAGAGAGGCTGCAATGGGGAGTGGGAAAAGGCAGAGGCGTGCTGATTGCTGATCAAGCCCTCAATCTGCGGCTCCTACTTCCCTTTCCCTCACTCTTGGTTCCAAATAAATGACTTGCGTGCAAACAGTTACATTCCACAAACAAGCTATTTCCTCTTCCTTGGGGGAAGGCAATGGAGAGGACTGAGAGGAAGAAGCACACACCTCTTTAGAAAACTAGGATCGCATTCAAGCCCCATAGGCGCT
>NW_006300372.1:1307527-1311688 GCF_000327345.1 Myotis davidii | reverse complement strand
TACTTGATGCAAACATACTACAGAACGCTAACATCCCACGCTAAAGATGCATGCTTCTTTTCCTGGTCAAATTATGAGAGGATTTTTAGATGTTGCTTTTAAAATTATTTGGCTCCAAAGAACTGATGGATAAACAATGTGTGGGAAATGAGAATATTTAACTTCCAAATTGTTTTCAAATGATATAAACTTTAATTAACACTAAACTTATGATTGAGTTGACAAGATGTTGGCCATTGGAGCCATGTCACTAGACATTTACGAATTTAAATTTTGTGAGGGTTTTCAGATGTTGAAACATATTTTGCTCTCTATATAGAGGGTGTCCCAAAATATGTACATACACTTTAACAGCTGATAGGCAATTTTGAAAATGAAATGTAATTTTAATAAACACTGCCTTTATAATTATTCAGAGTGTGTGCATATATTTGGGGGGACACCCGATATATACTATACATGATTATAAATATACTATATATGTAATTTTTTTCAACGTTAAATATTGCCACAGGCCCTTAAAATCCTGTGAGTTCTAAGGCCCAGGCCTACTGAGCCTGGTAGACAGCAGAGTGGGAGGTAAATAGTACTCTCTATAACAAAGAAAAAATATGAATGTAAAAAGTTATTGCAAACCCAGGTTAGTGAAATGAAATTATATGACCAGCAGGCCAATTCTGTTGAGGTTCCCTTGCCCTCCCAAAGGCTCTGCTAGAAGCCCTGATTTTTACACCCACTCTCCTCCAGTCTTGCCATCGGAAGCAGTAATCCCACCACAGAGGTTTCTATTTCAGACCCCACTCGGCCCCTTGGGACGCTCCTCCAGGCTGTCCTTCCTAAACCACTTGAATCTCATTTCTCCTGCAGCTGATTTTTTTTTTTCAAGATGTTAATTTCTGTGGAACCATCTGGATGTTATTAAGAAAGTGTCCCAGGTCCTCTGAGGCAGCTGGCTGCGGCCTCTTGCCTTATTTCCTGTGTCCTGGATGTCTAAGTTGACTTTCATAAGAAATTTGGAATATTAGCTTAAAAAAAGAAACAGTCAATATTTTTTAGGCGTTGAGCTCTCGCAGCCTAAATTTCCCCAGCTGGGACTTTGCATTTTGAGTTCCCATCCTTGGCCCTTGCTCTGGGAAAGATGAAGCACGTCTGTTTTAAAAACAGAAGGCGCTGATGGTCAGGGTGAACCAGAAATCCAGTTGCTCTCCCCAGTTAGAGTCACAAAAACCTCTCTCATGTTGCTGCCACCGCTCAGCCATTTCCACACCCCAAGCCCTGCTCCAAACTGAGACCCTGATCTCGGTTCAAAATTAAACACCACTTAGTTCTACTCTATCAGATTCTCTCTCTCCTCGAATCCTTAAGGGAAAACTAATGAAATGAAGACACCCCCCCACACACACACCCCCAAAATGAGGCTGGGTAGATGACCATGATTTCTTGCTTGAGAGAAGTAACCTGAGTAGGTGGGACAACAGAGGACACGAAATAGCCCCTTTTCTAACCACCCGTAGGAGTAGCAGGGGCCAGAACAAGGAAGCACCCAAGGATCAATTTTGCTATTCAGCATCTACACATGGGCCTGGGGAATTGGCTCACCTCGCTTCCTGTCTGTTACTCATTACTCAGCAGGTCAAGCTTTGGTTGCTGGCCTTGACCATTCACCTTCCCCAATAGAGGAGTCCATGTTCACCCCCTTTATCCTTCTTGTTCCTAGCTCTTCACCCCCTACTGACTTGTATCTCATCACCCTTTGGATTTCACCAGTGAAGTTAACACTAGCTCTCTGGAAAATTTCAAGACACGCCCCCCCCCGCCCCCCCGAAATGCTATCATGTCAGACAACACAGTGGGGCACCCACTTTACCTATGAAACCCAAGTAGAGAAGGACTTTCCTGGGAGACAGACAGCCTGACCATCTGTCTCTGATGCTGGTGGGACCATGAGAAGTTTTAAAGGGAAGCACAGAATTCACTCTCCATTGAGGATTCGCTCAGAAAGGAGGAAGGGTCATATGTCAACACTCCTAATTTCCTTGTCCCAGTCCACAGGAATCTATCACTCCCTATCTAGAGTGTAAAAAACACTCACTAAATGCCCTTGCACCTTTCAGTCTGAAAAAGTCAATCTATAAGAAAGAATAATACAACAAACCCATGTATCTCCTTTACACAGACCACCAATTGTTACGATATTACCACATTTGCTTTCTTCCAATACCTTTTTTTCTGGTTCCTACAAAAGTAAAGTGCAAATATGACATTTATCCCTAAATATGCCATACTAAAATACATGCCTAAATATTTCCTACATGGTAGAACACACTCCCACGTAGCCATAATACTATTATCATATCCAAGAAATTTGACATTTAAATTTTATCTGATAGCTCATAATCAGATTTACCCAATTGTCCCAATGTCTTCACAGCTTTCCAAATTGAGATATAATCCACATATCATAAAATTCACTCCTTTAAAGTGTACAATTCAGGTTTTTAATATATTCACAGGGTTGTGCAACCATCACCACCATCTAATTCCAGAACATTTTCATCATCCAGAATGAAACCCAATAACTGGTTAGCAGTCACTCCCCACAGCTCTTGGCAACCAGTAGTCTCCTTTCTGTCTCTATGGATTTGCCTATTCTGAAAATTTCTTAGAAATGGAATCATAAAATATGTGGCTTTTTGTGTCTGGCTTCTCTCCCTTAGCATAATGTTTTCAAGGTTCATTCATGTTGTAGCGTGTATTGGCACCTCATCCCTTTTCCCGGCTGAATTGTATCACATTGTATGGAAATACCACATTGGTTTATCCATCCGTCAGCTGATGGACATTGTCATTTCATAACTTTTGTTTTTTAATCCTCACCAGAGAATATGTGTTTCCTTGGTCCCAGAGAGAGAGAGGAAGGGAGAGGCAGAGAGGTTGCCTCCTGACTGGGGATCAAACCCGAAACGTGGGTATGTGCCCTGACTGGGAATTGAGCCTGTGGCTCATTGGTGCACGGGACAACGCTCTAACCCACTGAGCCACATGGACCACGGCTCATAGTTTTTTTTTAAGCCAGGATCCAATAAAAGATTATACACTGCATTTAATTGTCATGGTTTTAGTTTCCTTTAATTCTATATTCTACAATATTAATTCTAGAACATTAATCTAGATTCTATAACATTCTTACCTTTTTGTTTTTTTCTTTTTATCTTTTATAACAGTAAAATTTTTAAAGAGTACAGGTTGATTGTCTTGGAGAATGTCCTGGTGGACTTTTCTGACTGTCTCCTAGAATTTGATTCAGGTAGCAAATTTTGGCAATAGTACCCCATGGGTGAGGCTGTATACTTTCTGTTGCATCACATTAGAAGGACATAATGTCAGCTGGTCTCATAATTGATGATGCTAAATTCGGTCATTTGATTAGATGGTATTTACCACATCTCCCTATATAAAAGATACACTTTTTTGTATAATTTAAAATAAGTAATAAAATGGCCTATAAAACTGTGTGAATATCTTATTTCCCAACAGCCTTTAACAAAAGGTTTTAGTACCCACCATGATCCTTGCCTCAATCCATTATTATAATGGTGTTACAAAATAGTAATTTTCTGACTTTTCCAACTCTATAATTCTTTCCACATATGTTGCTGGAACTTTGTAAAAAATAAAATAAAAATAAAAATGAATCTTGTTCTAGCCCACATTTTAAATCACAACTGTAAACTTATTGGTTTTCTTTTCTCAGTGTGTTATGATCAACATCACTGTCATTATTAGTAGTAGTAGAGGCCCAATGCATGAAATTCGTGCAAGAGTAGCCTTCCTTCCCCTGGCTTCCCTCTGGCACCAGGGACTGGGGTTCCCTTGCAGCCCGGCCTGCCGACTTTGTCCAGAAGGACATCTGGTCTAATTAGCATACAATGCTTTTATTATTATAGATTTTATTTTGTGTTTTTTTTTCCTTTTTTTGATGCCCAAACTGTCCCAAATTTGAGAAGTGGGAGCCAGTGTGGGCCAGCTCATCTGTCTTTTCAACATGTCCTCATCAGGCTTTAAGCACTTCATTACCTTGTGACACAATAAAATGCTCCAAATTAACCTTGTATTTTCCCTTCTCTGAACCATAAATCGGCATTTCTACAAGAAAACATG
>NW_006300372.1:1307056-1307304 GCF_000327345.1 Myotis davidii | reverse complement strand
AGTAAGGAATTAACAACAACTAATAATAAAATTGATCAATTATAACAATATACTGCAATAAAAGTTACATAAATATGCGCTCTCTTGCTTTCAAAATGCAGTGTATTTTAGCACCTATCACATACTGTGGCCATAACTTTTTCAGTTGGAGGTATGACAGCAAGCAAGCATGAATTTCTTTTCCCTTCTTCACAGTTTCACAGATACAAGATTTATTCTTTTTTAAAAAGATCTATTCTTAATGTAGA
>NW_006300372.1:1302395-1306906 GCF_000327345.1 Myotis davidii | reverse complement strand
TAAAGGAAGCCTTTGTGGCTTGTCCGGGGCATATCCGAACTGCCAGCATCACTGCTCTTGTGCTTCGGGGACACTATGGAGCAAAATAAGGGTGACTTGAACACAAGCACTGTGATCCCGACAGCCGATCTGATAACGATGCGGCTACTAGCGACGAACAGGCAGGTAGTGTATACAGCGCGGAGACACTGGACAGAGGAAACAGGCGGGACCAGTGACGGCGAACCTTTTGAGCTCGGCGTGTCAGCATTTTGAAAAACTTAACTCTGGTGCCATGTCACATATAGAAATTTTTTGATATTTGCAACCATAGTAAAACAAAGATGTATATTTTTGATATTTATTTTATATATTTAAATGCCATTTAACAAAGAAAAATCAACCAAAAACATGAGTTCGTGTGTCACCTCTGACACGCATGTCATAGGTTCGCCATCACTGGGCAGGGCGGACCTATGTGGCACAAAACTTCCTCATGCTACTCAGGATGGTGCACAATCTAAAACTGATGAACTGTTTCTTTCTGAAAATTTTTAATTGAATCTTTTCAGACCACAGTTGACCATGGGTTACTAACTGAAAAGGCAGAAAGCAAATCCAAGTGTAAGGGGGGCCTGCTGTAAGTGGCAGAGCCGGGACCAGACTCCAGGGCTATCTGACTGCAGACCTGCTGAGCTACTAGGTGACATTCAGGCAAGAACAACCACCGTGAGGAAGCCAGAAGTAAGCCTCCAAGCTAGCCACCACTCCTGGTACATTCCATCACATCTGTAAAGCGGGTAAGGTCATGTCATCCTGCTCTGAGAGACAGTGATCAGTGGGTAAATCTCTTCACCTTTCCAGGTCTCAGTTATATCACCTGTAAACATGGAGTAATGATGCTTAACTGTGGACCCTAGGTTGCTGTAGGGATCACAGGGTATTACAAGCAGAAGCCTATGCAAGAATTATAGCGCTTCCTCTACTACAAGGAAGTGGCTCTCAAGTCAAACTGGGTGTGTGTAAGAATCACCTGGGGGAGGGGAGGATGCGGAATTTACAGCGCAGATCACCGGGCCCTGCTCCTAGAGGTGCTGATTTAGTGGCCTAGTGTGAGACCCAGGGATCTGAATGTTTAACACTCTTCCACGTGATTCTGACGCGGGTCCCTCACAGCTCACACTTGGAAAAACTCTCATGGAGTTAATGTCAAGTTGATGAGACATGCGATGATAAACCCAGTTTTAGAAACCACTTCTGCATCTTTGCACAGCCCTTCCTTGCATCTGATTGCCTTTTCTTCTTTCTTTCTCTCTCCCTTGTTCCTTTACCTATTCATCCTGCTTCAGCTCAAATGTCACCTCCCCAGGTGAGCCTTCCCTGACCCGCTGGACACAGTCAGCTCCTCCTGTTACCTGCTTTCATCCCGTCATAGCAAACGCCAACCTGATAACTATATAGCTTCGGTCTGTAATTAGATCCTCAGTGTCTGCCTCTCTTGATAGAGCGTAAGCATCAGAGAGCACTAACCAGGACCTTCTCAGCAGGCCCAGTATCCCAAAATAGGGGGCAATCAGTAAACATCTGTTAGACAAATGCCCAGATGAAGAAACAAAAAGTAATGCAAACTTTATTACTAAGCAAAGATAGGCCAGAATGCGGAATTCATAAATAATGAACACAGAATAAAGTTCATTACCAGCACGAATAATTGGATACCCCACTTCCTGTTCTCATCATCTTTCCTGGGGTCCTTGCAAAGACAGTTTTCAGAAAGGAAATTGCATGTTTAATGACAAATTTGGGGACAATCTGCTCAGAATAGGAAGGAATTCATAATGCCCGCCCCATCGTTAATTGCGTGTGTTCCCCAAGTTATATGTATTTTCACTTGTGCATTTATCTCCATCCTGCATGAGGCCCATAAAACTCCTTTATGGTTTAGCCTCAGGCCAAATATGCCTTGAATTTCACAACCAGAGTTTATGTACTTACAGCAAGGTGGGAGGCAGGATTGTTTTGTTTTAAGTATTTGTTTCTCCAAAGTGGCTGCTTACTCTGTCCAAAAAAGCTGTAAGAATACTTGTGAAGAGAACAGAGCCATTTCTGTCAAGAGATGGGGTTCGGGACACAGTGCCCCAAAAGATGGCACTGTGGCATATGGGATACCTTAAGCTGAAGGAGTTTGAGAAAAAAATGGCAAAAGCAGGAAGGTCCCTCTGACCTTTGCCCTCCTCCCCTGAAGCAGGTCCTAAGACCCTCATCTCTCTATGAGGAGAAAAAGGAGCATCTTCAAGACAGAGGGACAGCAAGGAGAATCCAAACAGGCTTTGCCAAGTGGCCCCTGGTTTACTACACGGAGCTCCTAGTCTCTGTTCTATCCTATTAGAGCAGTTCATCATCTCCCTATGTGTGTCCGCATGCAAAATTGGCATTCAATAAATTTGTATGTTTTTCTCCTGTTAATTTGTCTTTGTCAGCTTAATTTTCGGACTCAGTCAGGGACCCTAACAGGATCAAGAAAACTTTTTTTCCTCTCCTCGAGGCAGCAGCAGAGTAGTAAGTGGGACCCCTGGACACTGACTGAGTTTATGTGATATTTTTCCATTGGGACTCAGTTCCCAGCACGTCAGGGTAAAGAAGGACAAAGACACTGAGCATTTTCACATCTTCCATTTAAAGTAGATAAAAGAGCATCCGAGGGTCTGAAACCTAAACCTCCAAAAACGTTAAGAGAAACATGCATAATGATTTTTACAAATCTGGTCAATCTTATTTTCTTGGGAAGTTCTCTTTGCTTTTGGCACATTCTAAATTCAGGTCTGAGGAGGGCCAGTGCCCGTGGTGACCCAGCGCCTGGGTTTGGTTTCAACCCAATAAACCTCTTTGCTGGAGTCTGAAGTGGGCTGTGGCTCACTGGTCTGTGCTTCCCCACTCACTAGCTGAGTGGTGTAGCACATGTACTTCCCCTCTGTGCCTCAGTTTCCTCAGATATAAGGTGAGAATAACAACACATACTGAGGACAAGAGTAGACACATCACAGAATTGTTGTGAGGTCTAAGTGGAAAATGTATGTATCTAGCTTAGCACAAGGCCTGGAACAGAGTGAATGTCCACAGATTTATTCCAATGTCTGGATTCAAAGAGGTTCTTGGCTTTAAGACAAACACCTATGCGATGAGATCCAGCTGACTTCCTCGAGCCAGTGTAAATGCATCTCTGCAGAGATCTAGTGTCCCCTCTTGTGTGGTCATCCAGCACCCCCTGGGTTTTCCAGTTTAGGGAGTTGCCCACATTGTAAGGCTTGAATCCCGGAGGTAAAAGATACCTGCCCACCTTCCGGGCTTCCTGTGAAGACGGAGTGCAGATGTGTGACCAGTCTTCTCCAACCAGACAGAGCCAGAGAGCCTTCTATTTACAAGACTAACATGCAGAAGCCATTTCGTGGTCAGGACAGTGGCCCGAGCTTCTGGTGCTTGGGAGCAGCCATGAGAGAAGCTTGAGTGTCCAGGGCCCGTGGCATGGCGTGAGCTACAATCTGGGCCTGGGCTTTTCCAGGACAGGTTGTCACTGGTGGCTTGGATTTTGTCCCTGGCCTCAGTCTGACATTCTTAGTCCCCTGGAGAACCTGTGAGCCATCTAATATGGTCAGGACAGTGGCCCGAGCTTCTGGTGCTTGGGAGCAGCCATGAGAGAAGCTTGAGTGTCCAGGGCCCGTGGCATGGCGTGAGCTACAATCTGGGCCTGGGCTTTTCCAGGACAGGTTGTCACTGGTGGCTTGGATTTTGTCCCTGGCCTCAGTCTGACACTCTTAGTTCCCTGGAGAACCTGTGAGCCATCTAATAATCTTCAATAAGTTTCCATTTCTGCTTCAGCTAGCCACAGTGGGTTTGGGAGGTGGCAACTAAGAACTTGCTCAAGGTCCCTGTCCCCTGGGTTGGCCAAATATGAAGGCAATGAACTCCTCAGTGGCTTAGTATTTGGAGAGAAATGGAATACTAACTGGGACTTGGGGGCATTTTTTTATGAAGTAGATTTTCATCATTGTGGGTGGGTTTGGGAGGTGGCAACTAAGAACTTGCTCAAGGTCCCTGTCCCCTGGGTTGGCCAAATATGAAGGCAATGAACTCCAAGAACTCATCAAAGCTCTTTTAATTCAATGGGAAATTCAAAGTAAGGCTTAGTGTTTGGAGAGAAATGGAATACTAACTGGCATCTTTCTATGAAGTAGATTTTCATCATTGTGTTATTTGTTATAACTTTGTCTTCTGCTTCTAATGGAATAATAGAGGAGCAGAGTTGGGAGAAGTTTTAGAAATGGTCCGGTTTGCCCCATCAGTTTCAAAAGAGGAAGAGGTAGCAGAGAGAAAGGGGGCCCTCCCCAAGCCCACATCGCAGCTGCTGCCCACTGTAAAAATCACCAGCTCAGAGGTCCGGCGCTGGCTCGGCTACTTACTCATTGTGTGATCTCAACCTAGCCATGTAGACTCTAAGCCAGATTTCTTGGTCTTTCCAATGAAGAAAATAAGTC
>NW_006300372.1:1276384-1301723 GCF_000327345.1 Myotis davidii | reverse complement strand
AGATTTTTTTAAAAAAAAATCCATTTATGATTACATAAAAAAATACCTGCAGATAAATTTTACCAAGAAAGTAAAAGATCTGTATGCTAAAAACTGTAAGAAAATGAAAGTAATTGAAGAAAGATATTCTGTGCTCATTAATTGGAAAAATTAATATTGTGAAAATATCTATATTACCCTAAGCAATCTACAGATTCAATATCATCTCTATCAAATTTCCAAGGGCATTTTCCATAGAAACAGAACAAACAGTCCTAAAATTTGGGAAGCACAAAAGACCCCAAATAGCCAAAGCATTCTTAGAAAGAAGAACAAAACTAGGGGCATTATGCTCCTGATTTCAAACTATATTACAAAGCTATAGTAATCAAAGGAGTATGGTATTCACACAAAACAGTCACATAGATCAATGCAATAAAATAGCCCCCAAATAAATTCACACATACATAATCAATTAATTTATGACAACAGAGCCAAGAATATACAATGGGGAATATTCAATAAAAGGCGGTGGGAAAATTCCTAGAAGAAAACAGTTGGTAATTTCCTTGACATTAATCTTGGCAATGATTTTTCATATTTGATATCAAAAGCAACAGCAACAAAAGCAAAAATAAACAAGTGGGACTACAACAAATTAAAAAGCTTTTGCACAACAAAGGAAACTATCAACAAAATGAAAAGGTAACCTACAATATGGGAAAAATATTTGCAAATCACATATCTCATAAGGGGGTTCATACCCAAAAAATATAAAGAACTCATATAACTCAATAATAACAAAAAATTAAAAATGGGCAGAGGATATGAATAAAAAATTTCCCAAAGACATACAGATGGCCAACAGACATTTGAAAAGATGTTCAACACCACTAACCATGAGGGAAATGCAGATCAAAACCACAATGAGATACCCCCTCACACCTGTAAGAACAGCAATTATCAAAAAGACAACAACTAACATGTGTTGGCGAGGATATGAAGAAAAGGGAACCCTCATGCACTGCTGGTGGGAATATAAACTGGGACAGCCACTGTGAAAAGCATAGTGGAATTTCCTCAAGAAAAACATTAAATATAAAACTACCACAAAATCCAGTAATTCCTCTTCTGGGTATTTACTCAAAGAAAATGAAAACACTAAGTCTAAAAGATATCTGAATCCCTATGTTCACTGCAGCATTATTTACAATAACCAAGATATGGAAGCAACGTAGGAGTTCATAGATGGAGGAATAAAGAAAATGTTTTCTATACAAGGTGGGGCAAAAGTAGGTTTACAGTTGTGGATATGCGAAAGTTTATTCTTATATTATTATTTATTAATTATTGTATTCTTTTCCATATGAACAATTATAAACCTACTTTTGCTCCACCCTGTACTCACACACACACACACACATACATACACATAAACACTGAAATATTATTCAGCCTTTTAAAAAGAAGAAAATCTTGCCATTTATGACAATATGGATACACCTTGAGGGCATTATGCTAAGTGAAATAAGTCAGCAGAGCAAGACAAATGCCACATGATCTCACGTCTATGTGGAATCGAAAGAAAACTGAAACAAAATATCAGCTCATAGACAGAGAGAACAGATTGGTGATTGCAGAGGTAGAGGGTTGGGGGTAGGTAAAATGGGTGAAGGGGTCATAAGGTACAAATTTCCAGTTATAACATAAATAAGCCATAGGGGTGTAATGTACACCATGGCCATTATAGTTAATATTCATTGCATATTTGAAAGTTGCTAAGAGAGATCTTAAAAGTCCTCATCACAAAAAACAAAATGTACTTATATAAGGTGACGGATGCTAACTAGACCTATTGTGGTGATCACTTTGCAATATACACAAATATCAAATCATCATGCTATACATCTGACATTAATATAATGTCATATGTCAATTATTCCTCAATTTAAAAGAAGACAGAATGATTAGTTAAATGGTGCTGTAAATTTGAGGAAAATGAAGATAGAGAATATCCTTTAGATTTAGCAGGGTGGGAGGTAACAGTGGGATTAAACTACATAGTTAACCAGTCCTTATCTTTATTAAAGACAGGGGAATGTTTTCTCTCCCTTCTCTTTGGGGACATGTGGAGTAGGAAAAGTAAGCTAAGAATAAGCAGGCTACACTTGAATCCAGCTTTGCTCACACAATAAAGATAAGGACATTTTCCCTATCATTGACAGATGTGTTCTTGTCACTCCAATGTTACATAAAAAAAGCTTTTCTTGCCCTAACAGGTTTGGCATGAGTAAATGAGGGTCTGAAAGCCACATGGAATGAGATGAAGAGAAAAATGAAGAAAAGAGGGATCAAAATAGTGATTACGGAGGATGCAATCTCTATCAAGTTACACTGTGAATGGGAAAGAAATGGGGCATCGAACCGGGGACCCTTCAATCCACAGGCTGATGCTCTATTCACTGAGCCAAACCTGTTAGGGCAAGAAAAGCTTTTTTTATGTAACATTGGAGTGACAAGAACACATCTGTCAACGAGAGGGAAAATTTCCTTGTCTTTATTGTGTGAGCAAAGCTGGATTCAACTGTAGCCTGCTTATTCTTAGCCTTCCTTTTCCTACTCCACATGTCCCCAAAGAGAGGGAGAGAAAACATTCCCCAGTCTTTAATGCAGATAAGGACTGGCTAACTATGTAGTTTAATCCCACTGTCACCTGATCATCAACAGTGTCCCCAAAGAGAGGGAGAGAAAACATTCCCCTGTCTTTAATGCAGATAAGGACTGGTTAACTATGTAGTTTAATCCCACTGTTACCTGATCATCAACAAGCACCTTGTGGTCACTGATTTCAACAGGTCTGTATTTAACACCCTGTGAAAAAAGGTAGCCCTTTATATATGTATGAAAACTCCCGTGTAATAAGAGTATTTTTTTTCCTGGGTGATATGGTTACTCAAGCCTTTTAATGATGAGTTATTTGGGCCTTTTCTATAATCCCAAGAGGAGCGATATTAGTGATAAGAATATAGACTTTGATATCACTCAGACCTAAATTCAAGTTCTGAGACTGCCTCTTCCTAATGCTGTATCTCTTTTAAAAATAATACATATTAGATCACTAGCCAACTATTTGTGTGTCTTCTAGATTTCATTAATACATCTGGCTTTCCATTCTTGTGCTCAATGATTGCTCTGTACCTAAATCTCTAGGTAATATGTACTGCAGCCACTTTAAAATCTACCTCATCACCGGAAAACTGTGCATGCAGGGGACCTGAGCCCTGCACTCAGTATTTGCATTGCAGATGTGAGTATAGTCCATACCTCGGAGGGTTTCCGGTCACCAGGGATCACTAAATTGCATAAGCAGGTGTCCGTGCAAAGTCCAAGAGGTTAATCATGAACAACTCTATTTATCTGTGGCTAGGGAGGTGGACTCAGCGTTGTCAACACCAGGCGAGCACACAGCAAACCGTTTCCCAAGAGAGGCCAGAAAGATAAGTCAGAGAGAAGTGCACCTGTTGGAAAGATTACCCTCTTCCTGGGACTTCCTACTGTTTTTCCAACAACTGGTCATATTTGTCCACATGAGTCACTCTTTTCCCCTCTGCCCTACTTATCTGAGCTAATAATACTCAGACCAAAGGCAAAACATATTTCTCCATGAAACCTATTAAAGGACAGGGTTACCTTCCTCATCAGATTTCCCATCTAAAGACAGGGGAGCATCTCTGAGAGTGATCATGCTGGATGTCTAGAAACGATGTTGAGTCATTTATGCAAAGATTGGATTACCCATCATCCTCACTGTGGTGTCTGGAAGTTGCCTGAAAAATGAAACAATAGGGAGAACCGATGTTTCCTAATGGTTTGCGTATAGTTGCCATCCTAACGTGACAGTGAAAACCATCATAGTAGCAAACTAATCGTATACTTTAGAGTGAAAACGAGAAAATAGTGCGTCTCTTACAAGTAAAATAAATAAATATTCCAGGGAAGGGTCTGCGTGTTCATCTAGTGTTACATGCTGTCCCAGAAAGTGGGGCTCCTGTACTCTTGCGTGAAGAAATGCTCCTTCTCTGCCCTCTTTAACATTCAAAACGAGCAGACAAGCCTTTGTTACCATCAGCAACTCATCCACGCCGCCCTCCACACACATACATGCCAGTGTGAGAAACTCAATCTTCCTGCCTCTAAAACATGAAAGGCGGCCCCGGCCCGACGGTGCCGAGGAGTCTAGGTATCCCAAGAAAGGGCTTAGATCATTGGCCACCTACCCCTCCCCTGGGAAGGGCCTGTTGACAGCAGCAATGGACACCACCACCAAGGGTGGATATCGGCGGGTGAATTATTATTATTTTAACTTGTCTTCCAGGTTGTAAAACACCTTCCAGGTCTCCAACCAGAGTGAACAGCATAGTCTATGCAGGAAACAGCAAAATTGCACAGAGAGGAGTTACTAGCATGAAATAGGCATGATGAACAAATCGAGCCATAAACTGGCATGTCCTATGGATCTCCGGGCTCTCTGACTCCTACCAGTTCATTTTCACCAGCCTAACCAATACTATCGGACTCCCTTAGGAGAATTTAAGTGCCCACAACAATCACAAAAGACAGATGATCGGGATTCTTCCCATTTCATCAAAGGGATGAGTTGGGGCCCTTTAGCAGATGAGTGTAAGAGTGTGTGTGTATACAAGAGGAGAAGCATATTTTAAGTGGGTGCCCTTAAAGGTGAAGTATGGAGAAGGGGAAATCACACCCCCTGGTGTAGAGGGCAGGTTTCTTGGTGTGTTCTCTAGACCATCTGCATCACATGCCACGGGGGCATTTGTTTAAGATACAGATTCCTAAGTTCCCTCCCTCACAGATTCTGATTTAGGGATCTGAGGTGGCCCTCAGAGCCTGCACTCCTCAGACACTCCCCTAGTGATTCTTAGGTAGGCCAGAGTTTGAGAATCACTAGCAGAGTATGGGAAGAACTCTTATAGGGTTGAGCCTCCTGGAATAAAACAAATAAAATTTCCTTCATCTGTACTTTCAAATAGGTCAAGGTTACCGCACAGCACATATGAAGGATACATAATAAAGACGAGATTATTCAAAACATGGGGTCAGGACAACTGACCGTCCATGTGAAAATATAAAAACTCAATTATTGCCTCGTATCATACACAAAATTAATTCTAGGTGGATAAAAATTCTAAATGTGGAAACTCAGCTATCCTTTACCTTTAAAAGGAAATTTTTATTTTTACTTTATGGTAGGGAGAGATTTTTTTTTTTGAACAAGCTACATAAAGCACAAACTATAAAGGAATGACATCAGTTTGGTTAGCTACATTAAATTTTAAAAATTCTCTAAAAAAAAGACTCAAAATTGAAAAGATATGCAACCAACTGGGAGAAGCTATAGGAAACACTCAGATCTGATAGAAGAGTATCATTCATGTTTATTTTTTTAAAAAAAAAACTCCTACAAATCAGTAGGAAATAGATAACCTAATATAGAAATGGACAAAGGATATAGTTAGGCAGTTCACTGAAAAGAAAACCAAATTGCCCAATAAACAAATGAAAAGATTCTCAATATCACCAAGAATCCAGCAAATGCAAACACTTAGAAGATTAGATATTATTTTCATAACACATCAGATTGGAAAAATATTTAAAATCTGATATTAAGTATTTGTGAGAATGTTAAGAAATAATAGCTCTTATACATTGCTAATGATATATAAATTCATTTAATCAGTTTGGAGAGCAATTTTTTAACCTCTAATTTATTTTAAAGTATGCTACATTCTGACCATTGATTCTACTTCCAGATATTTAACAAAGAAAATATATATGTACACAAGGAAATGTGTATCACAAGGAAGTGTGTATAAGGATGTTTACACATTTGTAAACAATGGCTGGCATTGTTTATGATCGCATGTAAAAAAATGGAGACTATTTCCCTTAGAGGCCAAAATATCCATCAACAAGGTAGCGAATAAACAAACTGTGCTATAGACATACAGGGGATTATGAGCAGCAGTTAAAATGAAGTAGGTCTTTTGCATTAACAGAGATAAATCTGCAGAACATAATGACTAAATAAAATCATATTTCGAAGGCTATGTGCAGAATAATACCATTTCAGTACGTTACTAACATACAAATAGCATTATACATTAATATGTGAACGATTAGCTACAATGAACAAGATAGAGCATGTGTGCACATCAACTTTCAGTTAATGGTTTCTTCTGGGCAAAGAGGGGAAGCACTTTAGCCATAATGTTTCATGTCTTAAAAAAATAATGATCTGAAGTGAGTATGACAAAATGTTAACATGTATTCATCTGAGTTGTGAGTGAATGGATGTGTTTATATTCTTGGTGTAGGTTGAAATATTTCATTAATTACAAGAAAAAATAAAAACAAAACCCAAATCAATCACAACAATGTAGCGTTAGGTTAGGTTAGACTGGCGCCTACGGTTCATTATAGTCCTGCGATCCATGGAAACAGGCCAAGTAGGAGAGCCTAGGTCACCAGTCTTTTCACAGAAACATGGTGGGAAACAGAAATACAAAGATTTTTACAAGGACTAACTCCTGTGGGATTTGGTTAGAGCAAAGTAAAAGAAGTAGTATTTATCATGAACAGAGAAAAGGAGATACTGATAACCACACGTGAAATGTTATGTTGAAAATGTTTTTAGCAGAAGATACTAGCAATATGGTTATACTTTTTCTTACTAGATAAATCTGTAATGAAAATAACACCGAAGAAATCAAAGATATGATGGACGTCTAATTAGTGTGAAATCCAGGAAACTAAGGGATCCTTTGTGATATCCTGAAAAAATACATTTGGTCGGGCCACACTATTACAGTATACTGTCAGAGGTTGGCCTCCAAACAAATGGTGTTCTGAGACCCAGAGGGCTTAATCTTCTCCTAGGCAAAGAGTTTCCCTGGAAGTCACGGCTGAAGGGCTATGAGGTTAATGAGAGTGTCTCCTTTTCTGGAAAGCTTTGAGAATAAACAATGGTCACGAGCTAGCGAAATGCTGCTTGGGAAAAAGGAATTCTGGATCCGAACCCAGGGGAAACTTACAAAACTGCCTTGATAAATAGAGGACAACTTAGGCAACTAGGCAAAGAAGCTACAAAACATAATTATTTTAGTTAAATTGAGACATCACAGACCATATATACTGTCTCTTTCCTCTCTTCTATTTTAATTCCCTTTTTCTCCACTTCCTTGTTACCCTCTATTAATGCTTTTGTTAATTTGGCCTTGAGGGTTATTTAATCAGTTTTATTTATTTTTAAAAAATATTTTAATTGAGAGAAAGAAAGAGAGAGAGAGAGAGAGAGAGAGAGAGAGAGAGAGAGAAATCAATGTGAGAGCAAAACATACATCAGCTGCCTCCAGCACACCCACTACTGGGGATCAAGCTCGCAACTCAGGGATATACCCTGACCGGGAATCAAACCAGCAACCCTTCAGTACATGGAACGATGCCCAACCAACTGAGTCACATCCGCCAGGGCAGTTTCTAAAGCTGTACCCAGGTCTGTCACTTGCTAATGGAGTGATTTGTGCTTTGAAAAGCATTGTAGTCTGGAAGGCCTTTCATTTTGTAAAAGAATATGTCCATGTCAACCCAAGAGTCCCTCTCTGTTGCAGGTGTCTGCAGGCCAACTCCATCAGGGGAAACTGGGCCCCTCCCTTGTCCCAAGGGATAAATCTTTATGAGTCAAAGCCAAGTACAGTAGGATTCCTCTTGCCAGGGACTGTTTTAGGAATAGCATTGTTGCAATTCTGGCCTATAAGACAGGAAGGAAAGTCTGCTAAGAAACTCAGTTTGTCCCCCAAAATGAAAAGAGACAGGGTCATTCCCTTTCCTGTTTTTCAAATAGACTGTGTGGGATGACACCCTTACCTACTGCGGCCACCCTGTGGCATGAGGACAGAGGGAGAATGGCAGGATGAAAAGATATGAGGAAGCTGAGTCCTTAATGCTATCGTTAACCAGCCCTGGAACAGCTCGACCCAAGGATTTCTTATGAAATGAGCTACTAAAATGGCCTGGATATTGAAGCTGCTTTTAATCGGGTTTTCAGTTTCTTACAGCAGAAACTCTCCTAACAGCCACCGCCAACCCAAAACAACGGTTACCAGATTCCATGGGTGAGCTCTTGGCCAACAGCATCTCCGCGGAGACAGCCCACATCTTTTAAAATCGGGGTCATCGGGCCGGGAGGAATTCATTACTTGAGGATCTTCCACCTCAGATCTCTTGGGTAGCATTTTATTTTTTTTATTTTTATTTTTATTTTTTCCTGGGTAGCATTTTAGAAAGCCCACAGGTCTGGGAAGCATTCATTCACTCCACACGTATTTGAGTACCAACTAGAAGCCAGGGACGATGTTAGAAGCTGGCGATTACAGTGGTGAACAAGACTGGCACAGTCACTGTGTTCATGGAGCTCGTATTCAAGTGGGAGGGACAAAAATGATAAAGAAGTAAACAAACAGGATGACTTCAGATAGTGGGAAGTGCCGTCGCCGGAAGGAATCACGGAAAGCTACGATCCAGAGCGACTGCTGGGGCGCAGGACCATTTCTGGACAAGGTGGTGGCACAGGTCTTTCTGAGAAAGTGACATCTGAGTGCAAATCAGAGAAGGAACCAACACGCAGGGGTTTGGAGAGAGGATTCCCCAGGCAGGAGGTAGGGCCATGTGCAAAAACCCGTGTCTGAGTGACTGGAGAGGCATGAAAGACCCAGAGCGCTGGCAGACAAGGTCACAGTCTGCAGCAGGAGCCAGGTCAAGGTCAAGTAGGGCCTGCAAGACCCGTGGCAAGGAATCTGAAATATTGTAAGTTATTCTAAGTGCAAAGGAAAGCCACTCGTGCGTTTCCAGGGAGGGTCTAACAACCCACGGTCCAACTGCAGTGTGCCTAAACACCGACTCCAGTGACCTGGGATGCGGCCTGGCCAAGGGAGCCACAGGAAGGGACTGACAACAGAGGCTCGCACTTTGGTCCTGTCCCACACAGCCCATTGGGGAGGCTGACTCGTTTCTGTGAGGGAGATGTGAAACCGGACATATTAACTAGTTTAAAAAAAAAATCCCACTTCTTCAAGTTCACTGCCCTGTTGGAAGCCTCACAGCAAGCAGCAAAACTTTCTTTAAAAAAAAAAAAACTAGGTCAGGGCTCTTGTGCCTGGTAGCGCACACAGCGCTGGGCAAACTCCAAAAGGACCCGCTCCACTTGGAGGTCTCTATTGAGCAATCTGAGTGATGTCAGGACTCAGGGCCTCCGAAAGCCCTACGGTTTCTGAACCTGACCTCACCCGTGGTTTTCCTGGTAACTTTTTAAAACCATTACTTCCTGCCCTGTGCTTTATTTATCCCACATGTTTATTTTCTATACAGTCTATTCTGAAACAGAGCTCTGTGTGCGTTTCCAGGTCATCGTGTCCCATCAGGGCAAACTCAACAGATGTGGGATGAGCTGGAAGACAAAACCGGCATCGCCACCGCTGCGGAGCACAGGCTGCCGCTGTGGAGCGGGTTCTTGTTCCCGGGCTAGCCAGGGCGAGCCGGCGTCTGTGATCTGTGCAATCGTCTTCCTTCTCCCAAGCACATCCTGTGGGCAGGGCAGGTCCCCCGACCCCCACTCCCAAGAGTGTCCCTGCTGACATGTTCAACATGAGGATGTTGGTCAAAGAGACGTCCACGGATTCCTGGGAAGCCTGCTTTAATTTCTTTTATTCTTCTTGAGGGCACCAGCAATTTCCTTCCATTTAATTCGTTCTGTGGGTCTCCTGGCACGGTCCACCGTTGTCACGGCAACGGGGACCAGCCATGCTGCTCTCCAAGGTTAATGCACCCTGTGGCCCACTGCCCACAGGCTGAATGAAGCCTCATCCCCAACAGCCCTGCCTACCCTGGGCCAGGATGCTGCCTGTGCCCTGCCCCCAGCAGCCTGGCACCACCACACCAAATGCCAGCCGGAGTTTCAGACAAGACTGATGTTCCTTGTTCCTCTACCAGATCCCAACAAATGACACACACACACACACACACACACACCACCTCCCTAGAAAACTAAACCCCAAACCTTTAAACTCAGTTTTGCTAAAACTAAAATTGATCTTTCATGCTTCTGAAACCACAAGCAGAAATTTGGTTTTGGTTGTGGGATGTTTTTTCCCCCTGTGGTGTTTCCTCTTCCGCCTAGGAAACTCATTCTTCAGCATCTAGTTCGAGTTGCTCGGTATTATGAGACTTGCATCTGTGATGGTGGGGGTGACGGAGGTAGCATCACTGAAAACTCCTGGAATGGAAGCACAACCAAGGAAAAGGCCTCTCTTGTGGTCTTCATTCCTCATTATTATTCCTGTATTCCCCACACCCAGAACACAGGACGGCTGGCACACGTAGGCCTTCGATACAAATTTGCTAAATTAACAAGTAACTTACAATCACTGAGCTCTTACTTGGTGCCAGACACCGTAGCATTTTCACACACTTGTCTCAGCTTTTATTACAGAATTATTGTGAAGTATAGTAAACCACTCACTTCACTCTAACTACAAGCAAGACAGTACCCTAAGGTCTTCACATATGTTAACTAAATTAATCCTCGTGACAATCCTGTGTAAGTTAAATGGTGGCCCCTAAAAGGTATGTCCTAACTCCCAGAACCTAGAATATGACCTAACGTAGAAAAGGGGCCTTTGCAGATTTAATTAGGTTAAGGATCTCGAGATGAAATCATCTTGAATTATTCAAGCAGTTCCTAAATCTAGTGACAAGTGTCCTCACAGAAGCCAGAAGAGGAGAAAACACAGAGAAGAGGGGAAGGCCAAGTGAAGACAGAGGCAGAGAATGGAATGAGGCAGCCACCGCCAAGGAACGCCTGGAGCCACCAGCAGCTAGAGGAGGCAGAGAAGGGTTCTCCCCACAGCCTTTGGAGGGAACACAGCTCTCTGACGCCTTGATTCTGGACTCCTGGCCTCCAGAACTGTGAGAGAATAAATGTCTGTAATTTTAAGACACCAAGTTTGTGGTCATTTGTTACAGCAGCCCCAGGAAACAAATGCAAAGCCTATCTGTTTTCCCAGATTAGAAATTGAGCACAAAAGATGAAGTGACTTTCCCAAGTTCACCTAGTAAATGGCAGAACTGGGATCTGAACCCAAGCAGTCTGGCATGAAGTCCTTGCTCTTAACCATTATACTCAGCCCTGAAATACATTTCCTGAACACCTGCTATATGTCATGTGTGTTGGATGCTGGGCATACAGCTATCAACAAAGGAGACAAAGTTCCTCATGAAGCTTCTGTGGGAACTGAGGTTCCGAGAGAATGAGTCCTTTGTCCAAGATCACACAGTTGGTGGACCTGGGACCTGAACACGAGTATCCTGACTCCAGAGCCTGCCCTCAACTCTCTAATACAGAATGGGAGCCACTGACCCAGGTGCCCTCTGGAAACGATAATTAAAAGATGAAAAATGGGGAAGCGTAATGAACTTCAGCAGCTGTCCCTCTGAGCAAAGTCCATTGTCAGTAGGGCTCTCTCAGGCTGCCTTGTGACTGTGGAGCTAACTGATCTACCAGGAGGCAGAGGCAGAGACCCTCTTCTACTGCTGCCAGCAGGGCTGCCAGACCTCTGGGGGAAACCCGTGAGGAGCTGGTTCCCATGGGCACTGTCCCTCCAGATTGCAGGCAGGCTGAGACATTTGACTTAACTCTTTCAGCACCAGGCACAGGTCTGCTCCTGGGTTTGCAATGGAATAATCTGAATTCCACCTGGAGAACGAAATTACTTATTAAGTGAAACCAGACATCATTCCCAAGGTCCAAGGGTAAAATCTCTGAGTGGAGCATCTGCACTTTCAATGAAGCAGAGACGTTTTGTCCTGGGACTTCCGACACCTGAAGACAAACACATTTGAGAGGATGAAGGTGCCAGAAAGGGCCGGAAATGTGTTTTTAAATTTTTTTTCTTCCTTGAAGAGAACAACACGAAAAAAGAAAAGAAAAAGAAAAAGGTAAGTTAGCCTGAACCAAGGGGGTTACATTTCCTTTTTTGAGCTGAATTCAACTGGATTAATTGCAAAAGTCAAGAAAGCAAAGGTCACAGAATGAGGGGGATAAGGAAGAAAAGAAAGGAAGGAAGGAAGGAAGGAAGGAAGGAAGGAAGGAAGGAAGGAAGGAGAAGGAAGGACTCCTTTCCTCTCTAAAAATCAATAAAAGAAAGAAAGAAAGAGAGAGAGAGAGAGAGAAAGAGAAAGAAAGAAAGAAAGAAAGAAAGAAAGAAAGAAAGAAAGAAAGAAAGAAAGAAAGAAAGAAAGAAAGAAAGAAAGAAAGAAAGAAAAGAAAGAAAGAAAAGAAAGAAAGAAAGAATGAAAAGAAAGAGTGATACAAAATGGGGAAATCATTCATAAGAGAGTAAGTAAGAAAAATATGAGGATGAAGTGGCAAGGGGGACAGTAACAGAAGACAAGAGGAAAATCAGGGACTCAAATCAAGATGGGCAACCAGAGGAAAAGTGAGGAAGAAAGATGGCTATTCTCTGTGTCCATTTTCCAAATGACTCTCCACCTGGGGCTCCGGCCACCCGCTCCCTTCAGCCGTTGCTCAGGGGACTGTCAGTCCACTGAAGAGGCAGGAGGCTATCAGTTTACAAGAAGAGAGGAAGCGGAGGCAGAGGAAAGAAAGCAGACAAATTACTAAATGAGGAAGCCAATTATCCAGCGCACCATACTTCAAGCTGTCAGAAGGCTGCTATTCCTCAGGCACCTTGGAGCAAAGTGGGACTTAGACCTCTAGAGTTTGCTGCCATCTGACCTCTCCAATAAGATAATCTACACAGACGTCCCCCATCCACATATCATTGCCAGCATCCTGGATGATATTGTTCCAAATCAGGGACCACTATTAAAGCACTGCTTGTCACAGGATCACAAAAATGAAGGAGGCCTCCAGATAAAACAGCCTACGAGCCATTGGGGGTGGTGTGGTCAGAAACATCCAAACCTATAAAGAATGTTTATGAGTTTATTTAATTTCAGACCATCCCACGTGGTTACTGTAGGTCTCTGAGTTTGCAAGGGCCGCAGCACGGGCCTCCCCTGAGCTTGTCAAGCTTAGTATATGGCCTCTTTTTTGTCTGCAGGGTTCCAATTTGGACAAACTACAGGGCTGATTTGGGGCCTTCTGCTGGCTTCTCATAGCAACAAGCCCAAAGCGATAGACATTCACTTTAATCCAGACGCCACTAACGGTGCAGGGCGAAAGGTCTTTTGTGACTATCAAACACCAGTTCATGGAAGGCAGCTCAACACACAAATACTTTAATTGACCGAGAATTCTTTATTTCCACACAAAGCCCTTACAAATGTTGACGTGCAACAAGGTAAATACCACCTCCTCTAGTCACAGAGACTGACATTGACATGTCTTCACAATAGCGGCCCCATACCATGTGATGTGGGGAAGGGAGGGCAGAGAGAGGTCAGACAGAGGATCAAAATGTCTGGGAAAGAATCCCTGTTCGTCAGTGGCAGGTCGCACTTTGCAAAAATCTGAGTTACAGAGAAGAGCTGGGACGCAGGACAACAGCAGCAGACGGTTATATAACATCTCCATGTTGGGGGGAAAAAAAGTCAGGTGATAAAATTACCTGTGGGATAAAAGATGCTGACCTCTCAGTGATTACTATGCCCTTTGAAAGCAGAAATTGTAAATCACCTGTCCCCTCAGCAGCATGCGGCATCATTCTATAAACGACTCTCCTTCTCCATAGGGAGTGATGATTGTAACTCGGGAAAACATTCATAGCGACTGATCTACTCACTCTCACGCTCCACAACATAATGCTATGAGTCACATTCACAGTTTCTATAACGACGTTTCTCAGCATGAGGCCTGTGGATGACCTGAGGTCAAAGTCATCAGCAGGGCTTATTGAGAATATAGTTTGCTAAATCGCAATTTCTAGAGGGTGGAGCTCAGGAATCTACATTTTAAAGGTAGCTCTCCTGGGGAATCCCAAGCTCTCCAAAGTTTGAAAACCATTCTTCTATTACATACTATCTATAGAACCCGTCCTTCTTTCCTCCTCTCCCTCCCACTGTCCATCCATTACAACCTTCGTAGGAGGCACTGTGTTAAATGCTAAAGGGTTATAGACACAGAGCTCTCACTGGAAATGGCTGCATCAAGGCAGCATTTGCCATGTGAGCGTGTCCCTGGAGCTCTGCTCTGAAAGCTCCTATCAATCCATGAGAAGATGAGCTGGGCTCCCTCTTGTGAAATGCGGTGCTTCTAAACTACAAATATATTTGAGAAAATTAACACAATCACAGGCAAGACCGAGTCACTCTCATCGGCAATCAATTTGAGGAAGACACGTGTCAACACAAACACATTGACCAAATTTGCCAATTTGCTCCATACATTGTCCTTACTTATTTGATTGTGACATACAGAGCACAGCCATCTTCACTCTTGACGCGAATCAAAAGTAACTCCCACTTACCAGTAGGTCTGTGCCAAGGGCGTAACCATCCGAATAAGTTAACTGCTGGCTGGAGAGACTTGCTACGGATGCCAGGGACTTCTTACACATGGGTAGGTGTTTCTCCTCAGCCTGCCATTAGTCACTCAAAGGCGCCGACAAGGAGAGAGCGGTAGAAATGGCTACAGGGGACTGATTTGAGTCATGAGACAGTCTTGTTCATATCATCTTCTCGAGGCACCAACATGTTCCAGGTGAAAGGAAATAGAGTGGCTCTGAATTACATCCTAGCTTAAACTTTGAGCCCAACCCCTTGCTTCAGGCCATAGAGGCAGGACATTCCTCCATGTTTGGAATAGACACTGACATACTTTATCAGTGCCCCAGTGAGCTGAGAAGTGATTTCCCTCTTCTCAGAACTCATTCCTGACATTTCCCAGTTGATCTCCACCTTTCTGAGGCATCTCAATCAGCCTCATCACCCTTCCCCCTTTTCCTCCAACTGTGCGTGACTTCAGGAATCTATCACTGTCCTTCCCATGTTCAAAGTCTCCATCTCTTTTTCTACAACAGCGTCCTTGATTCTTCTCCACCTTCCTTCCCTGCATCTTTTCAGCCACCAAAGCTTCTAAACTCCTTGTCCAAGTTTTCCATGTATTTTAGTTCTATAACAAACCAGGAAAAATATCTCCAAGAATTCCAAGTCAACCATAAAACATGTTTGTAAGGCGTACTGGTTTCCTCCAAGACAAAGAGAAGGAAAAGCCAGCACATGAATGCACACCATGGAAGGTTCAGGGGATGGTAGAGCAATGTGGTTTCAGCTCTGCCGATCCAACTTAAACAAGAGAGGAACGGGCCAGGAGGAAACCCTGTCTGATAACTATTAAAAAATTCCATTGGTTGGTAAGAAACAGCTTGTTTCCTGTGAGGTGGGAAGCTGTGCATGCCATCAGTCGATATAGCAAAGCCAGCTTGGGCAAGAATCCACCGGTCCGACAGTCAAATGCTATCGGATTTCTGCCCATTTGGAATTTGGATAAAGCTACCTGTCACGCTGATTTTCAAATTGTGTTCTAGGTTTTGTTCCATGTGTGTCTGTCCCACCACCTCCAGGCCCTGCCTATAGATTGGGGTGTCACATCAAAAAGAATAACAAACAAACAAAAACCTCAAAAAGCTTAAAAAGCACTAGCATAGCACAATAGTTTCCGTGGGTTTTCAGGTGCTCAGGCCAAGGCAGAAGACGAAAATGGAAAAAGAGAGGAAATCACTCAACCTCAAGACCGCTGTCGACCACATCAGGTTGGCCCTGAAATGGAGCAACAAATTATGTTGACTCTGGCAGTCACCAAATATTTGAGCCAGAGAAATGCCCTTTTCGGGGAGACATTTTCACCTTCTTTCCATTCTCTTGATTTATATGAAGTAATTTCTCAGAAAATTCTCAGCAGCTGATACACATAATGAGGGAACCCTTCAAAGACTGCCAATCTGCATTTTTAGCGGCTCAGGCTAAATGCGAGACCTCGTGGATCTTGTGTTCCACATCCGTTTTAACTGCCTTCTTTGGCCACCTGGGACCCGTTGTCAACATCGACCTTCAGTAACCAGCCAGTGCACGGCGGACTCCTGAATCTGTTCTAATGAAGTAGACCCAGGAAGCACCCTTGAAAACAGGATGTGCTGTTGTTTCAGTAAGAACAAGGAGTGGGGCGGGGGTTCGATGAGTACTCTGTCCAATTTGTAAAGGTAATTCTGAGTTTTTAGAAAGTCTGTCTATTGTAGGTCTCGGCATTGAAGCTTCCTAGGAGACGGCCTAAAAGCATCAGAAGAAGGATAAGTTCAGGACTCAGCATTTGTGGGCGTGTGAGGAGAGCATCACCTTGCTGACTGGGGAAGGGGAACGTAGCAATTGCCTCCCACCTATACGGCCCCCAGCTCCCAGCCCTCACCTCCTCTATCAGCTTCCTGTCTGGTGATTTCTCCAAAATAACTAATAAAGTCATCTTCATCATCCTTATTTTTGAGCTCTTACTATACTTGGCATTATGTTTTATATACATTGCTTCATTAATTATCACTATACACTTACAGCATAGATACCACCATTATCAGCATTTGTAGGCAATAAACCTAATGCTCAAAAATTTTAAATGATAACCCAGGTCAGAGCTGGTACGTGATAAAGTCAGGATGCAAAGTCATGTCTCCAACTCCAGAGCTTGTGCATGTAACCAGAATAGAGAGAAAGGAGGTGTTAGCTCAATTTACCATGTATAGATTGCACTGAAGTATGACAGAGAAAAACGTATCAAAAGGTTCAAAAACTTGGCTCTCATATACAATAAGCTAAACCAGATTCAGTGGTACAGGCCTTTTTATTATATTTTAAGGATTTTAGTATGTAAGGCGAGAAATTTGAGTATATAGATTTATTGAAAGAGAGAGGGGGGGGAGGAAGAAAGAAGAAAAGGAAGGAAGGAAGGAAGGAAGAAAGAAAGAAAGAGAGAGAGAGAGAGCGAGAGAGAGAGAGAGCGAGAGAGAGAGAGAGCGAGAGAGAGAGAGAGCGAGAGAGAGAGAGAGCGAGAGAGAGAGAGAGCGAGAGAGAGAGAGAGCGAGAGAGAGAGAGAGCGAGAGAGAGAGAGAGCGAGAGAGAGAGAGAGCGAGAGAGAGAGAGAGCGAGAGAGAGAGAGAGCGAGAGAGAGAGAGAGCGAGAGAGAGAGAGAGCGAGAGAGAGAGAGAGCGAGAGAGAGAGAGAGCGAGAGAGAGAAAGAAAGAAACCAGCCTGGCCGGTGTGCAGGGGGGGCTCAGTTGGTTGAGTGTCATACCAGGCACTGAAAGGTCACCAGTTCAATTCCTGGTCAGGATACATATCCAGGGTGTGTGTTCCATTCGCAGTCAGGGTGTGTGTAGAAGGCAATAGATCCATATCTCTCTCTCTCTCTCTCTCTTTCTTTCTCTCTCTCTCTCTCTCTCTCTCTCTCTTTCTGTCCCTCCCCTTGCCCCTCTCTTTAAAGTCAATACAAACATATTAAAAAATAAAAATGGAAATCATTGTAGCTCAGTTGGTTGGAGCATCATTCCAGGACACCAAGATTGCAGGTTTGATCCCTTGTCAGGGCACATTACAAGAAGAAACTAATGGCCAAAACCGGTTTGGCTCAGTGGATGGAGCGTCGGCCTGCGGACTGAAAGGTCCCGGGTTTGATTCTGGTCAGGGGCATGTACCTGGGTTGCGGGAACATCCCCAGTAGGAGATGTGCAGGAGGCAGCTGGTCGATGTTTCTCTCTCATCGATGTTTCTGACTCTCTATCTCTCTCCCTTCCTGTCTGTAAAAAATCAATAAAATACATATACATAAAAAAAGAAGCAACCAATGAATGCATCAATAAGTGGAACCACAAATCAATGTTTCTCTTTCTCCCTTCCTCTCTCACTCTCTCATCAATAAATAAAAAAGAGAAGAAAAGAAACCATTGTTTTCTTTCATGACATAATGCTGGGAAGCCTTCTCTTTGAAGGTTTCTGGGACTGGACAGGAATATGAAAGGCAAATTAAAATATGAGAGGCATATTAAAGAATTCCCCTGGCATTCAAAGTTGTGTTTCAGTAAACTGAGTTGCCTAAGAGACATCTGTCAAAGATGACTAAAGAAGATGGGAAACTCATAAAAACATGTCCTTTGGTGTCATCTTTGAGGACTTTTAAGAATTTGTACATGATAATGTTAGATGTGATCACAGAAGCGTTTTTATTAATAGTTAAGAATAAATCAAATGTGCTTTTATCCCAATCTTTCGGAAGACCAGTGAAAGAAAAATATTCCCACTGCCGGAACTGCTTTACCTGTCTCTTCAGCACCAGGCTCTTGGCCGGGAGTGTGCAGTCCGGCATACACAGAAATGGTCAGAAATGGCAATACCCTCATTCGTTACCTCCACAGAGAATATGTGAATATTATTTCGGAGTGCTTTGAAGATTATGAGGATGGTAGTGATGGGATTAACTTGGGCCACAAATCATTAAATAATTTGCAGACCTAATGTTGGGTAGCATAAGGCATCAAAAGGGTTAAGGCAATGTGGTAGACAGTACAGAAAGGCAAAATGCCTTCGGTTGACAAGAGATCATATATATATATGCCTTTACAAAGGCATATCAAGGTCTGCAAGGCTACACATCAAACTGAAAATCTCAGATTCTCTGGAAGGTATAGGATTGGGACTAGTGGTAAAAGGGACTTAAGTCTTAACTAAAATGTTCTGACATTGTTTATAAGAATAATGTATTCATGCATCACTTATATAATTATAAATAATTTTAAGATGTTTCAATAAATCAGACAGGTCTTTCCTAGCATTGGGACCCCTCCCCTTGAACATACATAACAGAAACCAAGTAAAATAACTTCTAATAACAATGTCTCCATTTACTCATTCAACAAATATTTCCTGAGGGCCTACTATGTGCAAAGCTGTGTTCTGTAAGCGAGTTTCTTGTCTCAGCACAGAGCCTCCTACTCTAGAGTTTCTTCATTCCGTAAGACTCCACATAACTCATCTCCTAACCCTAAACCAGCAGTTCTCAACCTGTGGGTCGCTACCCCTTTGGAGGTCGAACGACCCTTTCACAGGGGTCGCCTAAGATCATCGGAAAACACATATATAATTACATATTGTTTTTATGATTAATCACTATGCTTTAATTATGTTCAATTTGTAACAATGAAATTGGGGGTCACCACAACATGAGGAACTGTATTAAAGGGTCGCAGCATTCCTCCCAGGGAGCCATTCTTTCAGGTACTTGGCTCTTACTCAACAAGTATTAACACAACCATTAGCCCCTGCCCACTCTACTGCATTTACTCCAGTAGAGTCTACAAAGGTTAGGAATGGGGAGGGGTATTCCCCGTTAACACCCCCGCTTAGTCTCATGATAGAAAAATACACACACCCCATCTGAAATGCACCCATCTGAAAACTGTCCCTCCCCTCCCCTCTTCCAGCTATACACAGAAACAGCGGACTGTAACTTTGAAGTTTGGGATCCACTGACCTCCCACCCAGACAACCCAACGCTCTGGCTGCAGCTGGAGAGAAAGTAGACATTTGACACTAACAAGATTTGGTTCTTTTCTCAGCTTCGTATCATTTCTGCCAGTGAACACTCTCTCCAGGCCAAGGCTTAGCTTCAACCTTCCTTGGTTTTTTAAAAAGGCCTACAGACCTTGCACTTGAAGGTCCGCTGCTATTAACTTTCCTTTCTCCAGTCTGCCTCCCAAACCAAAAAATGTCAAAAAGCAAAAGCAAAATCCCAAATGGCCTGGTGGTGGTTTGGCAAAAAGCCGGTTTCTCCGGGGGAGAGAGAGAAGTTGTGGGGAAAGGGTTAAACATGAACACACTTCCCTGGAAGGTCTCTTCTACCCGGTTAATGGAACCCAAGTGCAAACCTTGGCAGGAACTGCACATTAGCTCATGACAGGTGTAGGCTTCATGCTGGTTGCCGCTGCATTTCCAGAAAGAAAAAAAAACCGGGACACGGGAACCACTCCACGACACAGTAGGCTGGAACAGATTGCTTTGCAGAGATCTCTTCTGGCTGCAATAATCCCTGTAACAACTTCCTTGACACGCTGTCAGGATGGCCTGTTTCCAAGGTAATGGCTGATGCATGGGGATATAATAGACATCATCTGTGGTCTTTCCAGAGATGAAGCTGCCAGAACAACCCTGCTGCATTCTTCTAATAGAGTCATTCATCCGTTCAGCAATGTTTACTAAATTGGGTCCCTTGTTACACACACACCCCCGGGCAGCCTCCAGTTCTTTCCGCATCATAATATTGCCCACTTTTACTGTAAATCTGGGGTCGCAAACTCAAACATCTGTGGACGCCAGCCAGATAACAGAAAATGACCCAAGCAGGCTGGTGACAACCAGAGTCCCTGCCTGTCTGAAGCGCGCGGCCGGTCTCAGCTCAGTCGGCGGTTCTAACTTCAGAATGCTTTTCTGGAACAGTTCCTTGCAGAGCTCATCTGATGGAAATAAGTTCTTAACATCCTGGCACACTGTCAGGATGGTCTGTGTCCCCTAAAATTCATGTCTACCTGGAACCTCAGAATGTGATTTTATTAGGAAACAGTCTTTGCAGATGTAATTAGTTAAGTAAAGATGAGGTCATGCTGGATTAGGGTGGGCCCTAAATCCAATGACTGGTGTCTTTATGAGAGACACAGACACACAGAGAGAAGGAGGCGATGTGAAGACAGAGATCTGAGTGATGTGTTTACAAGTCAAGAAATGCAACCATCAAAAGCTAGGAGAGAAGCATGGAACCACCTGGCCAAAAAGGAGACCCTGTTTGATTAGCTTATTTTTGTTTGGTTTTGGCTTGTGAGAGAACAAAATCTTTCAGAGAAAGAAAACAAAAGCAAGTATGCTGTGGGCCTCTCTGCTACATCGTCTCTCATCTGAACGACCACAGTGACTCCAAATCCATTCCAGCTCCTTTTAATCCGCTCTTCACACTGCAGCCAGAAGGATCTTTGGAAAACTCCAATCAAATGATGTCACCCGTCTCCCTGAAATCCCTTCATTATGTCCCATTGCTATTCCAATAAAGATGAAAATCCTTACCATGACTCACAAGGCTCTGCAGGCCCTTGCTCCCCCTCGCTCTCTGCCTTACAGCCTCACTGGCTTCTCATGCCTGTGCTTCCTGTGTTCTCCTTAACCTTAGGACCTTTACACATGCTGGTCTCTGTCTCCCCTACAATGCACTCATATACATACATGTGCGCACGTGCACACACACACACACACACACACACACACTCATCCATACACACACTCCTTTCGCCTGGTTAATGCCTACCCATTTTTTAGCACTCAGGTCAGTCACCACTTCCTCAGGAAAACTTGTCCTGACATCCGCCCCTCCCCCCCAATCTGAAGTTAGTCCAATCTATTTCAGATATTCTCCTGTTACTATGTCCCTTTCAAATGTAGCATCTCCCTATGTGTGTGGTCATCTGATTCTTTCTGTCACCCCCATCGGACAGCAAGTGACATGCCTCACACCTACCACGACGCCTGCCCTACAGTGCTGTCTCACAGGAGGCAGGAGAGTGCTATGCCTCCAGGGAATTTAAATGCTTGATTTCCTCCTACTTCAGGTTAGATGACCTCTGCAGCCTCTTTACTCCAATTGTCCTTGGTCTGTACTTCTATTACAGTAATATTTTGCGCTGTTCTCTGATGTTCACACCTGTTTACTTCTGACCACTGACCATAACGTGGGCAGGAATTATATTGTGTTCCACTGCATTGCCAATGGGACCTTTGTCATAGGTAAGTATCTATAGGATTCCTAACGGCATATTTTAAAACTCTGCCTTGTAATGACGGTAAGGAGGCCTTATAGCATGGTGTTGGCAGAGAGTATGGACAGCAATTAAGAGGGTGGGCTCAGGAGTGTGGGCTTGAATTCACTTGGTGCTACTTGGATGTGATTTTGGACTAGTTAATTCACCTCATTGTGCCTTTATTTCTTACCTGGAAAGAGAGGATAAGGATCGTCCCCAGCACAGAGTGATCTATAAGGATGGAAAGGGCACCCAAGTTTTTAGCAAAGTGGGCACAGACATGCTGAGTCACATCAGCTACGATTAGTACCAACTTTTGTTGATGGAGTGAAAATTCTTCTTTACATTAAAAAACATAATAACAAGAGCAGTGAATTTTTTTCTAAGATGGAAATACTTAAACATGTTTCAAGGTTGAGGGAAAGGCTTCACTGGAAGAGCAACTAGTCAAGATGTAAATAAATTTAACAAGTATAATTGATGGATCTTGTCCCAACAGCAGCAGAAGGGAGAGGAGACCGACTTATTAGGAAGCCTTCATTAGAAATGCCAGGTTGTCCACTGCATGGATCCCCTTTTCGTGTAAATGCCTTGATCAGATGAGTCTAACCTCAAAAGTTTTATTGGTTGTTCTCAACTGGGGACTATTCCCCACACCTAACGACATTGGACAATGTTTGGAGACATTTTTTATCATCATAATGTGGGTAGTGAGGGGTGGGAGGGGTAGATTGCTAACTGACATCTAGTGGGCAAAGGCCAGAGACCCTGCTACCCCTCCTACAATGCACAGGACAGCGCCCCCCACCCCCCACCCCAACAAAGAATTATCCACCCAAAGTGTCAATGGTGCTGTAGTTGAGAAACCTTGTTCTAGACCAGTGGTTCTCAACCTTCCTAATGCCACGACCCTTTAATACAGTTCCTCATGTTGTGGTGACCCCCAATCATAAAATTATTTTCGTTGCTACTTCGTAACTGTAATTTTGCTACTGTTATGAATCGTAATGTAAATATTTGATATGCAGGATGTATTTTCATTGTTATAAATTGAACATAATTAAAGCATAGTGATTAATCACAAAAACAATATGTAATTATGTATGTGTTTTCCGATGGTCTTAGGCGACCCCTGTGAAAGGGTCATGCGACCCCCAAAGAAGTCATGATCCACTGGTTGAGAACCGCTGTTCTAGACCATTACATTTCAACATCCTGGGGGCTCTGGACCCACTCTCACAGACATCAGATTACGGGCTTGGATAATTTAGTTTCTGTGGCATTTCAATTGGCCCTTCATTCCAAAGAGCCTTCAACAATAATCAGTGTGTTTTAAAACTCCATTGACCATAAAGTAGCCTGCACTCATCTCAACTAATTTTTCATCTGTTCCATCCCGGCCCCATTGTGGCCATTGTCCTTCAGAAGGGACAACAGAGCCTCGCTCCAAGCTGTTCGGTGTGTGCAGGAAATTTGTGGTTAATCACTTCAACCTGCTCCACTTTAACAGCAATTTTCTGAGACCTGTTTATTGTTCCGCTGCTTGGCTGCTCTGGAGTTATCTATGACTGAAGTCTTACATTTATTTGTAGAGTAAAAGAAGGTATATTTTTACTCTCACATCCCTTCCAAGTCCCTGGATCAAATTAATGTGATCTTTCCAAAATAAATTCACCTTTGAGCTGAAACTAAGCATGGAAAGTTTCAACCCAAAAGGATACCTTATTGGAACGTTAGAAGCAAAGGAAAATGGGGATTATAATGGATATTTTAGTGTAACTTCAGTACTCAAAGTTACAAAAGACAGAGCATTTGTTATATAAAAGATTCTCTAACAGATTGATGTATGCAATCCAGGAGTGATGCTCAGTTCCCTTTTCCTGAGACTCTAAGAAAAAAAACAACTGGAAATAAATAGAATGGAAAAATCAGCACACGTGGATCTAATTCTGCACCATGTCACTGGTTAAGACCCAAGGAAAGAATATTTTATCAAAATGAGAAAAGGGGACTCAGTAATAGCGAAGAAGACCTCTGACTCCTTCAGTCCACCCATGTAATTTGTGGGACCACGATTTGGTCTAGTAGCATTTGTCCACAACTCAAAGTTAACATTTTATGAGGGTGGCCACCATGTTTTTTTCCTACAGAAAACTATGGCCATAGCTCTGAGTGATTTGTAATAGAGAGAGATGTTAGGGCCTTTGGAGCTCGTTTTTTCTCTTGGTGCTCAACATGGAAATGTATTTCCCAATCCCCTCCAACCTTGAAAGGCTCAAAATCTGAATGCTGCTGAGTGCACCTTTTCAGAAATCTATTCATAGCCATAATTGTGACTTGGCCCATATAAGGCCCAGATAAAATACTATCATCAATGCAGTATTAAAACTAGTGCATTTTTAAAACTGCAGAGAAATGAGCTATTCTTTAGATACTGTTATTTTCAAGTAATTTTCAGCAGCAGCAGGCTGCTTCCCATCAACCTCCCTCCTCCCAAACAGGCCCACGGTCTTGGGCAGAATATGAAATATATAAAATGAATAAAAGAGAAATTGCTCTCATAAAGCCGGGGTCCCAGAAGCTCCGTCCTATCTTCCTGGACCCCTAAACTCTTTATTTTTTTATAACAGGGATTTTTAAAGGGACCCATTTTTGTAAGTCAGATTTGTTTTTCCCCCTAATTAAGCCTGTGGTTTCTTTTTTTTAAAAGTATGTTTTTATTGATTTTTAGAGAGAGAAGAAAGGAGAGGGATAGAGAGATAGAAACATCGATGAGAGAGAAACATCATGGATTGGCTGCCTCCTGCACGTCCCCTACTGGGAATTGAGCCTGCAACCTGGGCATGTGTTCTTAAGAAACAAGCTGGGGACCTCTCGGTTTATGGGCCAACACTCAACCACTGGGCCACACAAACCATGTTCCTTTTTGTTTTGTTTTTAAAGTGAGTGGTTTTAAAAAAATGTTTTTTTTTATTTTGTTTTCCTTTTTGAAAAAGAGAGAAAAAGAGAGGGAGAGTGGAAGAAAGAGAGGAGAGAGAGGAGAGAGAGAGAGAGAGAGAGATCTATCAGCTGCCTCCTGCATGGTCCCAACCAGGGATGGAGCCCAAAACCCGGGCATGTGCCCTAACTGGGAATATAACCAGCAACCTTTTGGTGCAATGCCCAGCCAGCTGAGCCACACCAGCCAGGGCCCAAACTCTTCTTTGCTGACTGTCTGGATAAATAAATACAGTACATGAAAAAAAAAATAGTTTCAGAATGAATTTTTTCATTTTTCAACTGATTGAGTTGGCATCATTTATTTCTTATTTAGGCCACAGGAGCATGAACTGACACCTCCTAAATTAATTTTAACAGCTCACATAAACAGTAGTTACTGCGGAGTGTAATTGACTTCTGTTTTTACTTTCCTTAACTCTGTTATTTGCATTTGTATTGTTCCCCCCCAA
>NW_006300372.1:1265706-1276368 GCF_000327345.1 Myotis davidii | reverse complement strand
CACCCCCCCCAAAAAAATCAGTTTTACTTAAAAAAAAAATATATATATATATATATCATGGGAAAAATTAATATTTTACCAAGTTTCCTTTTTGTCTTTTTGGTTACTATTTCTTTTAGACTGTATATGTAAAATTCTTTTTTTTCTTCATTTATAATGTGATCGAACTACAACACATGTCTACAGAGTTAGTCTAATTGATAGACACTATATGGTTTCAAAAGGGTCTTATATATTATCTCCTATGCATTTGCACTTCTGTTGTTTTTGCATACACTGTGATATCTGTCACCCACTAACATCAGGGTTGATTCTGTCTCTTTGGATGGCTAGACAGAGGTCCTTGCTTACCATCATGACCCTATGGACATACCTCCCACCACCTCTCATCGAAGAAACTGTAGTCCCAGGCAAGTGAACGCTTTTTCCTTCATCCAAGGCATGTCCTTCCTCCAAGGGCATGCCCTTGCATAGGCCAATCAACCCATAACACTCGTAACCTAAAAGATACATGTATGTTGGGTAATTCTATGATTTTTTAATAACAACATTTATTAAAATTCACAAGACCTTTCATCTATACTTGGGGGAAAAGACATCTTTTAAACATTTTTTATCAGAAAATGATCCCCCAAAATGCATGTTATCACCAAAACAATAATCACCACCTCAAATCTGGAATCCTCCCAAAGGAACCTGTACAACAGGAGCAGTTAGATGACAGGGGCTTGCGGAAGCTCCTGTTCCCCAAATTCCCTTGGCATTCATTCCTGTCTGAAAACCACAGGGCAAATCAAAGCAGCCGGAAGTGTGGCTTTTTCCTGGCCAGTTCTGAAAACAGTATTGCAGAAGTTCTGCATCTTATCTGAAGGCCCACACCGCCAGCGAGGCCAAATACAAAGTGCATTTGGATTGGCACACACTTTGAACTATTTTACTTTAGAGAAAGAAAAATTGAGCAACCCTGGAAGAACTCCATATTCTTCCTTAAAAAAAATTTTTTTTTTAAGTTCCTCTTGAAAGTTACTGCTTTGAGCAGGAAGGAAGGGTTTGGAACAGCTGTCCCCAAGTGAGTCGGGAGAATGTTAATCATGGCCCCTTCTCTCCTTTACTTAAAGATTAGCTCACTTCCCAGGTCCCTGCAGGAAGAAACCATATACATACACTGAACTTTTGAGACTCGCACGAAGAACATTTCTGTAACAGCAGTAGCACGTCAGCCGGATCTAGAAACATATCCCGTGGCCGTGAGAGCCCAAAGGATCAGCAGTGGGCTGACTGAGCATTTGAGAAATTCATTTGAATAAAGCTCCCCAGGAAAAAGTCAAATTTAACAAAAAGAGTGAAAATGGAATTGTCATATACGAGGGCAGCTGCAACTTTAGCCAGAGCCTTCTTAGGCAGAGTGACCCTGCACAGACCATCTTAGGTTACAAATATGATAATAAATGCAATTTCCTCTGTCTATTGCTGAGTGAGGAAAGCAAAGTGTAGGGCAGTAGGGCATACAGAATCCTATTGTAAGAAAATCAACAATAAATCCCCCAACCCAAGATAAAAATATCTTTTCCATTTGACTTTTTGAGCACAGAGCTAGGAATGGAAGGATATACAACAAATTGCTAATATTCATAACAGGGAAAAGGGGAAGAGAAGGGAGGGGAGAAGAGTTTAAAAGGAGAGAAAAACAGACGGTTGTTGGATAAAACAATAGACATGGCATAATCTTATGGAAAATTAAGACTAAAATCCGATGGTTTTATTACAAATGGGCCAAAGTTGAGTATATACATAGATAAGAGTTTGAAAGTAACACAAACTTATTTGCTTTCAGGATGAAACCGTGAGTGATTTTCTTAATGTCATTGCAATAAGACATTTCAGCAAAATGGAATATAATAGATTCTCTCCCTACAGATAATACCCTTTATAACACCCTGGTTAGATATATAACATTAGGACACAAATGAGTTGCATTTGAAAGGCAGGTCTGAGGCCCTGTGAAGACAGGCGGGTGGTCTTTGGGACCTAAATGAATCGGATGCAGCCTAAAGAATTCCGATGATTTGCACAAATGGGGCAAGAAGTGAAACCAGTCCCCTTGATTGATTTCCGCAGGCACCTGGTGGTCTGGAGGTCTGTGACCTCACAGAAAGCTGGGGACCACCACACCAGAGCCACCGAGGTGAAAAGCTACATCCCAAATCAACAGATTCACATAGGTCCCCAGGTCTGTGAATATGGCAACAAGATGCTCGCCCTAGATGGTGGATAAGAAACTGATTGGCGGGGGAGGGGGGGTATAAGGAAATAAAATATTAAAAAATGTAAATGTGACGGAAATTATAAACAGCCTAAAGCTCCTCTCCCTTCGGGAACAGCTGTGTCTGCTAATCCCTTGAGGAGTCCTCCCTGAGATCGCCCTTCCTTCCTTCCTCCGTCTCTCTCTAATAGCTCCCTTGTTCCTGCTGGACAAAACTAGCCCTTTGTGGCTGCTCTCAGAACAACATTAAAAACAGGAATAGGGAAATTGTAAACAGGAGGCTTCTGGTCTACAGGCGAAGACACACACACAGGCCTCTGAGGCCTACTTCATGCTAAGCAAAGAAACAGATCTTTGTTGCTAAAGGGATTAGGGCTGCGGGATTTCGGAGGCACTGCTGAGGCATTCAGCTGGCCTGAAGTAGGGGCTTTGTAAAGAGATACCTCCATTAGAGGTCTGCGAGCGGAAATCATTCATACTCTTTATACAATCTGGGTAATGTGATAGTGTTGGACTGCTAAACGCCTCTGGTGAGGCAGGGTCCTATCTCCTTGAATGGTAAATTCTTCAGCAGCTAAATAGATGGTAGTATAATTACCTTCCCTGACTTTTTTGTTTCTTTTGAATGGGGGGGCGGGGGGGCGGGAAGGGGGGGCGCAGATTGTCTTCTACCTTTAACCCTTAGTAGGAGTCACATGAAAGGATCGCCCAGAGCCAGGGAGACGGTCTTTCCGAGTCAGAGCTGAGACAGTCTTGCTACATTAGCAGAAGGGGCACTCTCTGTGCATTACCTGCATGTAGTCAATGACCATCTGGTCCCTACATCCACCACGAACATGAAAATCTCCGTAATTGCCTCATTCCATGCCCTTGGCCTGGGATGCCCCCAAACTGCCTACCTAATGCCTATCTCTTCTATGCCTGCTTTCTCCAGGCAGCCCGTTCCAGCCTTCCCCTCCCCAAGCCGGACTGGAGTCCTCCCCCTCAGGTCTGCAGTGCCCTGCACACATCGCCCCCATTGCATTCCCCATAAACTTGGAGACTGTGTGTGTCTGCTACCCCAGGAGACAATAAGCCCTTTGAGGACAGTGGCTTGGTATCATCCATAATGCCTGGTTCTTCGTCAGTGCCCAGAGCTGCAGCCGGAAGGAGGCTGGGGATCATTGCCTTGCCTTTGGGTCATTCCTTACGCTAGCTGGGACCCCTGCATCTGCCTGTGTGTATTAATGGCTTATAAGGAATTTTTTTAAGACCCCTTAAGGGTCTTAAGAGAACAAACCAAAACAAACAAAAGACAATACAAAACAAAAAACACCGCGACCAGTTAGGAAAGAGAAATGAGTCCTCCACGGAAGATGGCAAGTGGCCACTTCCCCACAAATGGCCGCAGCTTTCTGAGTGGCCAGGCTCTCCCAATCCTGCCCCCACACTCTTCTTGGTTAAGGAAGTATCGCCAGCAGAACGGAAATGTTCTTTGGGTGCAGATTTTGAGTCTCTGGATCTAAATAGTATGATATCAGTTGAAAACCAGCCAGTCAGAAAACTTCTCAGAGCTAATTCCAAAAAATGAAGTTAGAACTAGGGGCAGACATGCCGCATCGGAGCTAAGGGCTACTTTCCCCTGGTACGATCACCGCATCCTGGATGGCTGACAAATTTATTCTACAAGCAAGCATGGCTCCAGGTAGAGGTGGAGCGCTGGGTAAGGCAGGCCTGCAAATCCTACGGAGGCTTTGCAACCACCGGTGGAAGGCTGATGTTCTCTTCCACCGACACACTGGGTCCTCCGGGAGGTGCGTCTATCTGAGCGTGGCCTTGGACATCATTAATTGTTGGCTCTTTCCATTGTTCACCACTGTCTGGATTACCTCTCTCCTCTCGCCATTTGACAGATGGGACGTTCTGCCCTTACATTATTAACATCACCGTCTGCAAAAGCTGCTAATATGGAAGGAAGAAAACAGTAATGCAGCTGTGGGCCTTGTCTCCAATTCTGCCACTTAATCACCTATTCAACCAACAAATGCTGAGGACCTACTATGTGCCACACACCGTGCTGCACTGAGAAGATGAGCATGACATGAATTTGATTTAAACAGGGGTAAGCACACATAAACGGAGTGGCCAATGCCACAACGACAGCCGCACAAGGCTTTCTAAGAGCGCCGAGGCACAGAAGGACTTCAAGGAAGGTCTTCTGAAGAAGGTGAGAAGAGCTTGGCAGTGATATCCTGGATGGGGAAAGAAAGCAAGAAACTTTTGGGACATTTGAGGAAATATGAATAAGAACTACATATTACATACTATTATTGTGTTGACATCAAACTTCTAGAGTGTGCCCTGGCTGGTGTGGCCCAGCTGGTTGAAGCATCATCCCATACACAAAAAAGGTTGTGTGTTTGATTCCCAGTCAGGGCACATACCCAGGTTGCAGGTTTTTTCCTAGTCAGAGATGCTCACAAGAGGCAACCAGTCAATGTTTCTCTTTCTCATTGATGTCTCTCTCTCTCTCCCCTCCCCCCCCCCTCAAAAAATCAATAAACATATCCTTGGGTGAGGATTAAAAAGATTTCTCGGGTGTGACAATGGAATTATGGTTACGTAAGAGAGTGTCCTTATTCTTAGGAGACACATGCTGAACTATTAGGGGTGAGGCATCATGATATCTATAACTATCTATATACCGTCAAATGGCTCAGAAAAAGGCATGTCTGTGTGTTGTATGTACACATGTACATAAGGGGGGGGTGGGAGGCAGAAAACAAATGACAAAATGTTAATTAGTGAACCTAGGTACATGCACATTCATTATACTAATCTCTCAATTTACTTTATTTTTAAAATATTTTCCAAATAAAACACTGAATAAACAATTTAAAATATATAAAGATATTACAAGGGCTAAATATTGGGCTAGAGATGGCTAGAGTAGAGGATGTAGGGGTGGTAACGGGTATGCACTGAAGCATGCCTGGTCCAGAGTTGACACTTGTGTGTCTTTGTGAATGAATGAGTTAAACAGCATCACTTCTTCAGGGAACTACAAGCAGATCAGACTCACATGGGCATAAGGTTTGTGTAAAACAGTGGGAGCTGATGCGGCTGTGGAGGCAGGGGACCTGTCATGAGGCCTTTGTACATTCTGCCAAGGCCCTAGGACTTTATCCTGTGGGCAATGGAACCCACGAGCAGGAGGTGATGCTGTCAGATTCGCCTCTAGAGGGGCCACCCTGGCCACCAGTTGTCACGTGGAGTGATAGAGCACAGACCTGGAGGCAGGAGACAAGGTACTAGTCAGGATGCCTCTGGCTTCCTTAAACACAAAGGCGGACTCTAACAGGCTGAATTTACCAGACACTTATTATCCAACACTGCTGCAAGCTCTGAGATGACAGGCAGCAGAGGTGACCAATTCAGTGGCTCACCTGCAGACCCAGGTTCCATCCTCTCCCCACTCCACCATCCTCTGTGGTTGGCTTTGCCTGCAGGCTGCCTTCCCTCTTTTCAAAGGATGGCTGCAACAGTTCCCAGAGTGACATGAGGACACAGTAAGACCACTGTCTCTTCTTCAATCTCTTTCTTAGCAAGAAAAAATTTTCCAGAAGCTTCCCAGCAAACTTTGCCTCCCATTCCACTAGCACAGATTAGCCCATTCCAAAAGCTATCACTGTCAAGGAAGTAAGATTACATGTTTGGCTTAAATGTATAATTTATACACAAGGGAAATCGACTACTATGATCACTCAGGAGGCCACTGGTCCAGGCAAAAGATGATCTTATCCTAAACCACGATAATGGTGGCAAGAGATGGAGATATGAGAATAGATTCAAGATTTATTTAGGAAGTTATGTTGGTTAGAATTTGGTGGTAGATTGAATGTGGAAGAGGAAGGAAAGAAAGGATATCCTTCTCCATATTTCCGGCCTGGGAGAAGGGGTAGAAGGAAGTGCCACTAATTGAGAAAAGGTATACAAGAGGAGGGGAGGGTTTGGGGAAAAGATAGTATGGGGTACATTCAATTTGAAGTGCCTCTGGGCTTCAGAATAAAGGTGTTGAGCAGTCAGTGGAGTATGAGTCAAACCACTATCCCACACAATAGGTCCATACTCAGACATGGTTCTCAGATGGGCTTTGGTCCATACAGACATTTTTGAACCAACATTTAATCACTGAAAGATTCTAAATAGGATTACATAATTTTGGCTTCTCTGAAAATTCTGAAAAATTTGGCAACACTGGTCCTGAATTCCTATGCATCAACAATTGGCTGGAGCTCAGTAGCAGCCATTCCCCATCCCCTTCAGCTGGAACAAGAGGTTCCCTGGCCCACCACAGTCTCACAATCTATTTCATTCATTGACTTTGCCTGCCTGGCCTCTGAAGGCATTTCCATCTGATGTTCTGCTCAGGATCTTGGGGGAAGAGGTCTGGGCTGCAGATTCATACCTGGTAGTCACTGGTGTGTAGATGATGGTCGAAGCCCTGCCTGGATGCCATCACCAAAGAGAAAGTAAATGAGAAGTGGGTCAAGGAGGTAACCTGAAGCCTTCAATTTTTTTAGGAATAGAAGAGAAATTCATGCAGGAGAGAAGAACAGAGAAACCGGAACGGATCACGTGAGCTTGAAGTCTCAGGAGCCAAGAAAGAAGAGTGTGGAGTTGGAGGCAGTGCTCACCTGTGCAGATATAACAGCAGGACCAGGGAGAGAAGGGTCCAAATGAGACAGGGCACTGGGGAGATGAGTCTCAGATGCCCCTGGAGCCTCACTCCATGGCATGATGGGAGAAGAGGCAGATGGCAATGGGTTGAGCAGAAGATAAGAGGTATGTGGACACTCTGTATACAGTGCTCAGGTGAAGGCGGGAGGGGAAAGATTGGGTGGAAGCTAGAGAGGCTATGGGGTGAAGGCCTGGTCCCTGTGTAGGATCAGAGAGTCTTGGATACCTTAATGGGAAAAACAGCTGGTGGTGAGAGGGAAGCTGTACAAATGTAACATAGAGGGATGAACAACAGAACCTAACCCAAAGGAGGTGGTGGGGCAGGCAGACAAAGGGTCAGGCATAGGTGGCTAGAGTCATCACCAAAAGGAGAGCCCTCCAAAGCTGGTGGCTAGGAAGTGATGAGAAACCTACCGGCAGATGAGTGTGTTCAGAAATTTGAGAGCTACTAATTGACCTTTCACAAGGCGGATGCACCAAGGTGTCCATCCTTTTCAATTTGGTGTGAAGACTAGGGCACCTGAGACGCCTCGCCCCAGTGCCCTGTCTCATGTGGACCCTGCTCTCCCTGGACCTCCTGTTGCATCTGGCATAGGTGAGCACTGCCTCCAACTCCACACTCTCCTTTCCTGGGTGGGGGGAGTTGGGAAGCCTATCTCCCAACTTACAAGTAGCAATGGTGGGGGGCAGGGCTGTGTTTCAAGCCCTTGGAAGCTGAGTTCTGACGAGCAGAAAGAAAGAAGTACTCACTGGAGGATAATTCTCCCAGGGGGGCTGGGGGTGCCAGCTCTTAGTGGGGAGAGGACAGTCACAGCATGGCCCTTGCTGAGAGAACTGATGACAACCACAGCCTCCGGGCCATCTCTGGTGTGAGTCCTGGTGTGGATCATTGTCTGGCCCCCTCCCCTATGCTTAACTCATCCCAGAAGTGCCTGCCATAACCAAGACAGCAGTAAATGTAACTCCATTCATGCAGGTAGGTCCACTGAGGCTACGGCGTGCCACCTGTGACTACACCACCAATCGTCCAAAGAAAACGGGCGTGTTTACACTGGCCTGATGTTGCACTCAATTCTGAAGCTGAGGAAGCCTGGATGCCACAATTACCCAAGGTTTTCAGGCTACCTGCAGAGGAGATGTCTGCCAAAGTAATTTTGGTGATTAGAAACCTTTTTGTGGCATTTTTCTGAGTCAACTTTCTATTCTGGGCAGTCAGGCAGATTCCAAGGCAATGAGTTCCCCTCGCAGCCCATTGTTGAGGTCAGGCTTCCAATCTGACAAACAAAACCCTTCCTGATCTGGGGCTGCAGCACTTAGATAGGCTGCCGGAGGCCCCAGCTCACACTGGGTCTCGCTGGCCCAAGCTCCGTGATCTGCGGTAGAAGCTCTGAGGAGCAGGGAGAGTTTTCCACAACAAACTCAAGCCCCACATCCAACTCCAGATGTGAGCTCCAAACTCAACAGTGACTTTTACCCTGAACTGTGTGTTAATAGAGGACAGAGGTGAGAGGTGACACAGAGTGCACGGTGAGCAATCCTCAAGCGCCCCAGCCAGCAATGGCCTCCCGCTCCCTTTCCCAACCCATTTAGTAAAATGTCCTCAGCAAGACTATTTGAATTGTCTCTCTTCTGTGTCTCATTTGTTTTATGGTGGCGTTGCTAAGAGACAAAAACAAGCAAACAAATAGAAAGCACTCAGAAAAACAATGCAGGAGGAGAAATATGCCTGGAAATACATCTTGACATTAGGCATCCCTGGAACAACTAAGATGTAGCTGATATGAAACTCTCCATGTTTTCAAAACCAATACTGACCTTTAAAATCATAATATTCTGGTTGCAGCCCTTGTACTGGCCAAATCAATATTCTTTAATTCCTTCTAAAATCTGGGGGCATTAACATAGAATCGGGGCTAGAAGAGGTGGACACAGGAGTATCATTTCGCCGGCTTTGTCTTATGTGGCTCGACCCAGCATGCACTTCCCCGGAGGAGACACGGAACCTCTTTCAAGAACACGCTCAACACCCATCTGTCAGAAACAATTTGAGGATACTGAGGTGTAGAGATGGAGAACAGAACAGACCATCCCAAGATTCCAGCCTGTGCAGAATGGTTCTGCCTCTGTGGATGCATGTACTCATTATCCTTGATCACCTGGCCCTGCACGACAGGCGCGGTGCCACCCACGCTAGGGACACAGCGTCCGGGCCCACAAGAAGCTCCCCTTCTCCTGGCCAGATGCTCATACAGACAATTACAAGACAACAGTACATTGTGAGAGTAGAATGTTGATGGGAACCCAAACCAAAACTACTATTGATTATACATTACGGGGAAGAGGGAGCCATTGAGAGCCAAACCAACCCCCTGTACCACATGGGCAATTGGGGGCTTGTTTCCCATTGAACACAACAGCCTTTTGAGGTAGGTGCTCGTACCTTTGTGTTCTGAGCGACACCCAGGTCACTCCCCAAGATAGCGAGGATAGAGCTGGGATTTGAACGCAGGTCGCTCAGATTCCGGATTCCTTTTGTACCCAGCAATATCCCATGTGCCATGTTGTTGTTTTTTTTAATATAGCCTCTCCTAACTCCCTTAAAAGAATGTTATATATTTGTACTTCTTTTAAGGCAACTACCTTAATCTGGAATGACTGTCATTGTCAATTTTATGAGTGTAAACTTCAGAAGCAGGCATGGCATCTCTTTATGTATTTACTCTATGTGTGTATAACTTCTTAGATAAGGTGTGCCTCTCTGAGGAGGTGATGTTTGGGCAGACACATGAGAGAAATCGTTGAGGATGTGAAGGGTGGTGGCTGTGGGGGGAGGAGGGGTTGAGAGGGTACAGTCTAGGCAGAGGACACAGCAGACTCCAAGGCCCTACATTAAGCAGCAAGTGTGAGGAACAAAACCTCTGTCCTCTCCCTCTTTGTCTTCCAGGCACTTTTCACTGTTTGACACCACGGTTATTATGCGTTTCTTTGCTTTGTTTACACCTCAGCTAAGCTGTGAGGACACCGACTTCCGCTTTCACCATCGCTGATTCTCAGAGCCTAGAGCAGGCCTGCCTACAGAGGGGACTCCGTATTTGTTTAGAAGCGTATGCATAAATGTTTGGGGCACTATTTTTTAAGTTTTCTTTTTATTATGCACTTATTATGCATACCACTGAGCTAAGCACATAATATAATTACTTCATTTAACCTTCCTGCAAACTCCAGTGTGGTGGGTACTCATCCACATTTTATGTGGGGAGGGGGGAAACTGAGGCAAGTAGCTTACTTAAGGTGACCCAACCAATAAGCAGTGGAGTTGGGATGTGAACCCAGGTCTGATCCAAAAGCCTATTCATTTATTTATAATATATTTTTATTGATTTCAGAGAGAAAGGGAGAGGGAGAGAGAGATAGAAACATCAATGGTGAGAGAGAATTATTGATCGGCTGCCTCCTGCGCGCCCCCTATAGGGTACTGAGCCCACAACCCAGGCACGTGCCCCTGACTGGAATCGAACCTGTGACTCGTCAGTCCTCAGGCCAACACTCTATCCATTCAGCCAAACCGGCTAGGGCAAAAGCCGATGCCTTTTAGCCAAAACATCATTCTAATCTTGCTCTACCTACAGTGTCATGCACATGGGTGGCCCTTGACACTTGTTCATTGGATTGAATTAAAT
>NW_006300372.1:1259885-1262618 GCF_000327345.1 Myotis davidii | reverse complement strand
TGCCTCCTGCGCGCCCCCTATGGGGTACTGAGCCCACAACCCAGGCACGTGCCCCTGACTGGAATCGAACCTGTGACTCGTCAGTCCTCAGGCCAACACTCTATCCATTCAGCCAAACCGGCTAGGGCAAAAGCCGATGCCTTTTAGCCAAAACATCATTCTAATCTTGCTCTACCTACAGTGTCATGCACATGGGTGGCCCTTGACACTTGTTCATTGGATTGAATTAAATATAATGAGTGCAGAGGAGGCGGCAAGCTCAATGAGAATGTAATGTGAAATTTGGAGAGCATGTTAGAAGATACCTCATTCTGTAATGGAAGCTAAAAAGAACCAAGATGAAAAATACAAGGTTAGCTGAATATGCACATTTCCTCCCAGAAATTTACCCACGTGAAAAAAATGATGGTTGGCCCTGGCCGGGGAGCTCAGTTGGTTAGAGTGTTGTCCTGATATGCCAAGGTTGTGGGTTCAATTCCCGGTCAGGGTACATACAAGAAGCAACCATTGAATGCATGGCTGAATGGCACCACAAAATTTATGTTTCTCTCCCCTAAATAGCCTAAATGCCCATGAACTGACGCACGCATAAACAAAATGTGGCATATTCACACAAAGGAATATTATTCAACCCTAAAAAGGAGGAGGAGGAAGAGGAGGAAGGGAAAGAAGAGGAAGAGTAGAAGGAAGAGAGGGAGGAGCAGGAAGAGAGGGAGGAGGAAGAAGAGGGGAAGAGGAGTAAGAGGAGGAAGAGTAAGAGTAGGAAGAAGTAGAGGAGGAAGAAGAGGAGGGGAGGAGGAGGAGGAGGAGGAGGAGGAGGAACTGCGCTGACAGAAGTTTTTGGCGACTCAAAGGGAATGCTGACAAGAGGGAAGTGGATAAGACAATCCTGCCAGAGTTTACCCAGGAGGCCCTGCATCCGGTGGGCTGGAGAACCTAGCTCTGTTGAAAGGTAAATGATAAAGATAAAGCTCAAAAGGTCTTATCCAGAAGAGGTTAGATAAAATACCCCACAAAGACTCGCTTACCCCCTTGCTTTGATTCCATGCTCACTAAGATCAATCCAAATCCTCAACCCTGAGAATGCGATCTCAGAAAAACTACCACAGGGTTTCCCCCCCAGGTTTCTCCATCCGCCCAGCTCTGTGGCTAAGACAGCGCTCAGGCTATGGGTCAGCTTCTGCTGGTGATGAGCTCTGGGCATGGTCAGTCCTGGAAGAATCTGTAAGGAGGGTTCCTTGGTGGTAAGTCTGACAGTGACTCCCAAGATTCAGATGCTGCCTGGCAAAGGGCCCAGCCCCACCTTCACAGCCTCAATCAGAGGGGATCATGATGACTTTTCTATCTCACAGGCTGTTTGGACGCTTAGGTTAGAGAATGGCTATTTAACAGATTCCCTGATCCAAGACCATGGATTTATCGATCACGAAATAACACATCAGTCGTCACAGGGAGATTAAGGCTTTCCCCACTTCTCTTATATTTATCTACAGGTGTGGTTTTTCCTTCTACCACAGACACGACTTGGGTTTTTCAAAATCAAACCACCTTTCTCTGCTCACAAATATTAACTATGGGCTGAAATTGAAAGCATTCGAGCCCTCATGTCTGCATTCGGGTCACTGCGTTGAGATCATGGAGAGATCTTGTGTGGTGCTGTGGCTTGCTGACTCCCAAGTGCATTCATGGGGCCAGCTCATGCAGTTCTCCCAACGATACATAAAGCCAAGCAGGAAAATGGTTACTCCCCATTTTAAAGAAGAGGCAATAGACTCCAGGAGGCCACACAAGTGACTCGAGGTGCAGGGTCCCAGAGCTAGTGAAGGGGAAGCTGGACTCAAAAACCCAGGCCTGCCCTCCTCATGCCTGGAGTCCTTTCACTCCACTGCACCACGAGCTAACCTGGCCCTGTGGATGCTTAACCCTCTAGACCAGCGGTTCTCAACCTGTGGGTCGCGACCCCTTTGGGGGTCGAACGACCCTTTCACAGGGGTCACCTAAGACCATCGGAAAACACATATATAATTACATATTGTTTTTGTGATTAATCACTATGCTTTAATTATGTTCAATTTGTAACAGTGAAACTGGGGGTCACCACAACATGAGGAACTGTATTAAAGGGTCGCGGCATTAGGAAGGTTGAGAACCACTGCTCTAGACCCAGGAAAAGCCAGTACAGCAGCAGCCCAGGAGCTGGAGGCATTTTAATGAGGTTTAGGGAGAGTACAGAAAGCCAACGCAGGTCAGTGACTGACCATATTAACCCTTGCCTCTGTCCACACCACCAGGAGACTAATGATAATAATGACAATAATAACAAAGAGAAAGGGAACTCTGGGCATAGATAGTTATCTCATTACTTTCTTTTACACCTGATTTTTTTCATTCCTTTACAAATCTGGAGACTAACACAAAAACAAGTAAAAAGAAAACAAAAACACGGTCAGGATATAAAGAAAGCAACAGAATCACACTCAGAGATAACCCAGATGTTGGAACTCACATGAAAGTACTTTAAGTTATAATGATTAGAATGCTAAAGGGCGTTGTGAATAAGACAGGCACCATGTATGGACAAATGGGGGATTTTATCGAGAGGAAAACATAAGTAAGTCAAAATGCAATGGCTAGAAATAAATGAAAACATGATAGTAGAGATAAAGAACTACATCAGAGAGCTCATTACCAAACTGTTTAGAGCTCAGGAAAGAATTAGTACATTTCATTCTA
>NW_006300372.1:1256816-1257537 GCF_000327345.1 Myotis davidii | reverse complement strand
CCTCCTGCGCGCCCCCTATGGGGTACTGAGCCCACAACCCAGGCACGTGCCCCTGACTGGAATCGAACCTGTGACTCGTCAGTCCTCAGGCCAACACTCTATCCATTCAGCCAAACCGGCTAGGGCAAAGGCCGATGCCTTTTAGCCAAAACATCATTCTAATCTTGCTCTACCTACAGTGTCATGCACATGGGTGGCCCTTGACACTTGTTTTGGGGATTGAATTAAATATAATGAGTGCAGAGGAGGCGGCAAGCTCAATGAGAATGTAATGTGAAATTTGGAGAGCATGTTAGAAGATACCTCATTCTGTAATGGAAGCTAAAAAGAACCAAGATGAAAAATAAGGTTAGCTGTTAGGGTTAAGTTGTTATTATTTTGATGTAGTTGGAACCTGAAAGGGCTTAAAGACGATAAAATTCATCCCTGGCCAGTTAGTTCACTTAGTTAGAGTGTTGTCCTGATATGCCAAGGTTGTGGGTTCAATTCCCGGTCAGGGTACATACAAGAAGCAACCATTGAATGCATGGATGAATGGCACCACAAAATTGATGTTTCTCTCCCCTTCTCTCAAAATCAATAAATAAAATAAAATTTAAAAACGATGGCTCCTGTGACAATGGCAACCTTCCTAAAGGCGCCCGGGCTGCCTGACTGAAAAAGATGACACAGATTTCAACCCAACGAACGGCAGAGAAGGTCTGACCTCAGCAACTGTCAC
>NW_006300372.1:1237180-1255452 GCF_000327345.1 Myotis davidii | reverse complement strand
CGACCCTTTCACAGGGGTCACCTAAGACCATCGGAAAACACATATATAATTACATATTGTTTTTGTGATTAATCACTATGCTTTAATTATGTTCAATTTGTAACAGTGAAACTGGGGGTCACCACAACATGAGGAACTGTATTAAAGGGTCGCGGCATTAGGAAGGTTGAGAACCACTGCTCTAGACCCAGGAAAAGCCAGTATGTGAACTAACACCAGAGTATTCATAAGCAAGGGTTCTCCTTATTTACTATGGAACTTGGTACTTGGTACTTAACTTCAACTTCTTCAGTCATAAGAAAATCACATCACACAATATTGAACGAGTTGGAAATTAATAATAAGCAGTGTTTTTTAAACAGCTAACATTTACAACAACTGACAATGACCCAGGCACACTCTCATAGGTGGCAGCACCAGCTGGGCTCATCTCGGGCTGAGCAGCTTGCCCCCAGACTCAGAGTGAGGAACTTGGCTTTGTTGTAGGTTCAGAATTGATCAGGCTCAAGATGTGTCTGACCTCTGAGCCTTGCGCCCCATCCCCACCCCCCACCATCCACACTGCCTCTCAAAATGATCAGAGCAGGCTTCATAACTGCCCAGCTGTGTGAGTTTTCCATCCTTCCAGACCCTCAGCCTCTTGACTACTCTAATTGCAAACACATTTCCTTACACTATGGCCCAACACAGGCTAACAGGAGACAGAAAGAAAAAAAACAACAACCCACACACTTAAGAGCCCTCAACGTCAAGGGGCACCACGGTGCTGGGAGCATGACCTCTGCTGGCCCAGGTAGTGAAAAGTAAGAGTCTCTCCCTAGCTCCTCCCTTCCCCCAAACCAAAAGCAGCTCTCCAGAACTAACTGGGGCTGCACCCACATGCAATTTGGGCTCTAGCATTCCTCACGTCTTTTCATCAACCTCAACCTTGCCCAGCACCTTGGCCTGTCAATGCACCAAGGATAGGCTGCCCTCCCTCTTCCTTCGAAGCATTTTAAAGTTTACTGCATTTGATCAACGCGGCAGACCTCTCACACTCTTCCTCTGAGCCACTCCAACCTTCCAGGGTTGCTTCCACTGTGACACAAGATGGGCCCCTGCCGAGAAGTCTCACACTCGTCTCCGTGGCCATTGCAGACACAAGTATTTCCAATGACTGCTTCTTCAGCTCAGAAAGCTGAATGTCTGGCCCCACTCCAGACATTCTTATTTATATTTATCTACAGGTATTGTTGTTTTTTTCTTCTACCACAGACATGACAAAGAAGTATCTGGACTCATCCTTAATTCCTGCTTTTTCCTCAGCCCCTATACCCACCCCATTCTATTTCCAAAGTACATCGCAAATCTGTCTACTTCTTTCCATCTCCACGGCCTCTTTTCTAGGTCAAGCTATTGTTGGCACTCACCTAGTCTCCTGATCAGCTAACTGGTCTACCCACTTCCCCTCTTGGAATTTGGCACATTGTTAATGGTTCTCCAATCCATTTCCTCTTTGTAGGAAGTTTGGAATATGGCAAACCATTTGGAGTTCACATTTCCTTGACTCCCCTGCTGCTACGTTGGCCATGTGACCATTTATTTGGCAGTGACATGTGCGTGGAAATGATTTGTACACATTTTACAGCATTGGTTTAAGAGGGAACTGCTTGCTTGCCTAGCCAGTGTGGCTGAGTGGTTGAGCATCAACCCAGACACCTGGGATCGTGATTCGATTCCCGGTCAAGGCACATGCCCGGGATGTGGGCTCCATCCCCAGAAGGGGACATGCAGCAGTCAGCCGATCCATGATGTTTCTCTCTCTATCCCTCTCCCTGCCCCTCTCTCTCTCTAAAAATCAACAAAAACATGTATTTTTTTTAAAAGGAAATTGCTTGCCAGCATTTTCTCTCCCCAGTACCACCACCACCCCACCCCTGTCTGTGGGCTAGAATGCAGACATGGAGCTGAGCTAGCTCTGATCATACAGGTGAACACAGCAACCTAGGGGGAGGCAAACAACAGAGGGAAGGAACCTGGTTCCAGAATGGTCTTGTGGAGTTAAGCTGCCTACCAGTGCTGAATCACCCTGGCTGGTGTTAGGAGAAGAGACTGGGGAACAGCAAGTCTAGAAGCAAAGCAATCAATGTCAAGGCTATTACGGAATAGAGAATAGAACAGAGATGGCTTTGCATAGGTAGCATTGGAAATGATAAAGTGTGTTCAAATTCTGGATATACTTTGAAAACACAATTAACTGAATTTCCTAGTAAATCCTACTCAGGATATGAGAGAAAGAAGTCAGAGATGACTGCCAGGTTTTGGGCCTAAGCAACTGGAGTGGCCATGAAGTGAGATGGAGGAGAACTGAAGGTGGAGCCTTTCTGTAAAGCATGCTCAAGAATTAAAATGTGAAAAGTTGTGCAGCATATACACAAAGGAATATTACTCAGCCATTAAAAAAATAAAATCTTACCATTTGCAACAGCATGGATAGACCTAGAAAGTATTATGCTAAGTGCAATAAGTCGGAGAAATAAACTACCATATGATCTCACTTATATGTGGAATCTAATGAACAATATAATTGAACAAACAAAACAAAAACAGACTCCTAGATACAGAGAACAGACTGATGGGTGCCAGGGGAGGAGTGGGCTTGGGGGCATGGGTGAAAAAGGCGAAGGGATTAAGAACTATAAATTGGTAGTCACAAGACAGTCACAGCAATATAAAGTACAGCATCGGGAATATAGTAAATAATAGTATTATTACTACGTATGGTTACTTGAAATATCGGGGTGGGGGGGACGCACACTTTGTAAAGTATATGATTGTCTAACCACTCTAATACAAATATTAAATGTAAACTGTAATTGAAAATAAAATTTGATGAAAAAATAAATTTTGGACATCACGAGTAGAGGTTATCAGAGCCTGAACTTGGAGATAAGACTAGCTGGATTTGAGTCATGACTCTCACATGTGGGCTCCATCCCCAGAAGGGGACATGCAGCAGTCATGTACTCATGTGACCTCAATCCAGTTACTCAAATCCTCTATTCCTCAGCACTCTCTTTTATAAAATGAGGACTAATCATGGCCACTATCTTGCAGAACTGATGTGAGGAGGAAATGCAGACTTCCTTTTGTGCTGTGTGATTCTTCAAAAAGGCTCTGAACTTTTCAGATGGGGAAGAAATCTTCCCTCATCTCTGCCTGCTTATCCCATCTCAAATGACACTAAGCCCCCGAGATCTTGAAAGTAGAGATGCGGCTGTCTGCTGTGGTTTGGGGACAGCTGTAAGGAAGCTTTCAAAGCAGCTGGTATAGGCATACAACTAGAACATTTTCTCCACCTCAGATTCCTGGCAAAACAAGGCCTGCAGTTAGAAGGGAAAGGTTTTAATTACAAGGCCACCTGTCCAGCCATCTGAAGCCAACCCAGCCTTTGGCTGGTTCTCTGTGGGCAATGGGGCATTTAGGGGAACCATGCTCAGAGTCCCTAATGTCTTTCACATTTCACAGTACTGTATAATCAGGGCGGAAGCTAGCAGCTTTCAAAACTAGGCCCCCATTTTTGCTACCCTCCCCCATTTGTTATTAAGGATGGAGACACACAGTGGAGGTCTGGGTCATGAAGAGCCTGAATTCCATCCTTTCTTTTCATGTGTTCAGGATAAGGTGGCCCTGAATCCAAATGATCTATGCTCTTCAAAGCTAACTATATCCTGCTAATCCCCCTCCAAATGGAGATTAAGTGGCTTCTAAATTATTTTTAGACTGACAAATATATAAAAGGTAAGTTGGCTATATCTTCGAACCTATAAAACAGAAATAAAAATTAATGAAATTCCTCTCAACATAAAAAAAAGAAAAAGAAAAAGAAAACATAGAAAAAAGAAAGTAAAAATAATGAACCACCTTTTTTGGGGGGGCGGGGTCATTTTTAAATCATATACCAACATACAAAAATTCAAATATTTTCCAACTTCAGCCTTTTTGTTTTGTTTTATTTTTAAATATATTTTTATTGATTTCAGAGAGGAAAGGAGAGAGAGAGAGAGAAACATCATTGATGAGAGAGAATCATTGATCGCTACCTCCTGCACGTCCCACATTGGGGATCGAGCCCACAACCCAGGCATGTGCCCTGACCTGGAACTGAACTGTGACCTCCTGGTTCATAGGTCAATGCTCAACCACTGAGCCAAGCGGTCAGGCTTTGTTTTGTTTTAAAAGAATAGACCTAGGCCACAGAAGAATGTGAGCCCAAGAACAAAAGGCACCAGGATCAATTAAATTGCAGATGGTGGTAGAGACTCGTTCATTATTTATTAAAACAGTTTCCACTTCTTATTGGGCTCATACCTAGACTACATTTCCCAACCTCTCTTGCAGTAAGGTGTGGCCGTGTGACTGAGTTCTGGCCAGTGGTATATGGCAGAAGTGACAGGCGCCACTTCAGGCCTGGCCCCTTAAAACCCTCCCACGTGTAATTTGCTCTATTCTTTCAACTTCTGTGTAAACTTGGAAGCTACATGTTGAAGGGGTTGGAGACACAAGATGGAAAGAACCTGGGAATCTGAAGTACTTGCTGATCAGACATTCTGTGAGAAATAAACTTGTCTATATAAGCCGCTGAAATGTTGTTGTTTATCTGTTAACAGTAGCTAATGTTCTATTAACTAACACACTACTCAAATCCTCTGCATTCCGTCCAAAGAGCCACACTCTAGCATTTGCAAATGCTGTTTTCATAAGTCCATGTCAAATGTTGTTAAGCGAAGTTAATCAACAAAATAATCGCAATCGATGCATTATATCTGTGTTGGCCCTTTCAGTTTCAACTTCATGTCTTATTTAACCAAAAAGTGATGTTCTCATTAGGAATATATTATTCCATAAAATAGTATGCACCAAAAAAATGCTGTCATTTTTTTTAAAGAAAGAATTTACGTTTACCAAGATAAGAGTTCCTATATACATAAATAAGGGGCAGAAATTAAATAAGCCATTAGTTTTCCATAATAGCATAAAGGACATCCCCTTTACTATTTGGCTATGAGCTCCATAAGAGCAGGGATCACGTGCATCTTGTTCACCAATGCACCTTAGTTTGTGCCCAACACATAATGGGTATTCACCAAATATTTTCCCAATGGATGAGAAGATGAACAGTTGAACTTGCCTCTGCTCACCTCCTTCCTCATCTCCATACACCCCTCTTTCTCTGATATCACTTACATGTATAACACTTCTCCTTGTCACAATGCCATTGCATGTGCTATCCCCTCTGCTTGAAATGCTCGGCCCCTCCTCACAATCAGCTTCACTGTCTATTTTGCCTGGTTACTCCTACTCATTTTTTCAGATCTCAGCACAAGCATCCCTCCCAGGTCTCTCCGTGTACCTTCCTAATGTGTAATTGTACATTTATACATGTGATTATCTCCATAGCACTTGTCTATATCTGAAGTTATCCCATTTATTTGAACATGTGTTAATGATCTGTCTCCTCGCAATCCCACCAGGGGCCTTGAATGTCTCATCCACAGATATTTCCCAATATTCCCCACAACAGTAGGTGGCCCACAGAAAGTCCGCAGCCAAAGGGCTGAATGAGAGAAAGGAAGATGGTGGCATAGGTAAATGCCTGTTCTCACCACCTCCCACAACCACATCAAAATTATAACTAAAATACAGGACAACCATCATTTAGAATCACTGGAAAGCTGGATGGATGGAAGTCCTACAACTAGAGCAGTAAGAAGAAAGCACACTGAGACTAGTAGAAGGTGCAGAGGAACAGAATGGGCTTGTCCGGCACCAACATGAGCCACTTTTTTAATTGGGAGGGAGATTGTCTCTGTGGAGGCCATCTGGAGGAGCAAGGGGTTCCAGCCCCACACCAGACCCCCAGCCCAGGGTCAAGGCTGGGAAAAGAAGACCCTACTGGTAGTAAGAACTATGAGCTGTAAAAACCAGTGTGAATTGGGGCTCAGTGATAGAGAGGCTGCTGGAGACCCAGCTGTTCTTCTTAAAAGGCTGGCAACAAGAATTGAACTTACAAGGTCCTGCTCCCTCTGAGCTCCAGCTCCAGGAAGAGGCTCTGGGGAACATAGACACATATGAGGAGAAACTGGATTGTCTGGCATCAGAGCAGGAACTCGAGGGCAGCTTTCTCCCAGACAGAGGTGCTCACAGTTATCATTGTTCCTATGCTGGGACCTCCCAGGTTGCAGGGCTGACTGGAAGCCATTTCTGTTTGTTCCACCCTGGTGATTCCCTAAGACCCTGCCTCATCCAGTTTATAGCCCCACTCAAGTTGTGTGCAGCAGCTTCTGCATACAAATGGCCTGACCTTGCTCAGGCTAAAATTTCTCAAACAAGCTGCAGCTTGGTCAGGGAGCCCCAAACCTATCAATAAAAGGCTCAAGACCCAGCACCAGCACCAGCCTGCCTTTCTTCACAGCTGGGAGGCTGAATGAAAAAATGACTGTGTCAGATATCATTATTCCCATTTATTTACTTGATTTTATCCAGTCAACCCAACCACTAGACTGACTTTTTTCTCTTCCTATTTTAATATCATATATAAAAAGATAGATATCTGTTAATATCAGTGAGATGGAAAACCATGACTAAGGCACTAATAATACAGAACCCCCAAAAAAGTAATTTATCATTTATTCTCTTGCCTAACACAATATACTTAGTGCCTTCTCTATGCAAGGCACCACTTCAGTTCCCATAGAAAGATATTAGGATGAATTAAATGGAGTTCTCTGTCCTCAAGCAGAATAACATTATATAATATTAATGCTGAATTTTTCTCCCAGTTTCCTTTTATACATGGCCCTTGCCCTAATTAGTGTGTCTGGTCAATCGGTGTTCCTTGTCTCAGAGAAGGGATGAGAAAGCAGGGAGACATTTTTCTTTGGAGCTTCAAAGTCTACACCCTGTTAGGAATGGAGCTGACTCCGGTAATTAACACTTTAGAGGAAAATACATGATAATGCAAGAGCAAGGCTTCCTGACTCCTCATGAGATAAAACTCTCCCTATCTGACCCTTCAAACAGGATGAACTCCAAGGGAGGAGGAAACAGCAAAAATTCCAGATAGGTTTGGAAGCTCTGAGTGCACGGCTCACCCGTGCCTGGGAGAGCCTCTGGAACTCACACAGATGGAAGGGCTCTGTGATGGATTAAAATGCCAGCAGCCATGAAGAGTCCCATTGCCTCACAAAGCATGGGGCCAAGAGAGATCCCAGTGCAGTAAGGAAAGTAGAGCTGTAGGACCCAAAGAGGCCATGCAGAGGGAAACAAGGGATACGGTACAGCCACCTACCAGTCTCAGGCACCAAGGGCTGAACAGAATGTTGAACATTCCAGTAGACACCAGCTGGACAGATGACATCTGTGGACTGCATAAATCCATGTCACTGATGCCTTGGGCCCAATCCTTTAGAATTGAGAATGTTACCTAGGGACAGAGGGAGTGTAGTAGGGGATGGGATGGGGAGCAAGCAAACGGGGAGGTCAGAATAGACACAGTTACACAAAGTGAAACTGACATTTAGAGAGTGGTACCTGCTATACAGACTTGCAGAGTTCCATACACCAAAAGGTGGCAGGTTCTATTCTAGGTTGTAGGTTTGATCCCAAGTACATGCATGTTGGAGGCAATTTATCAATGTTTCACTCTTAACTAACCAATGTTTCTCTCTATATATATATTTTTTTTCTCTCTCTCCCATCCTCTCTCTAAGATCAATAAAAATGTTTTTAAGTAGAAGAATTGATTTTGTTAAAGCAAAGCATTAGGCCAATATTCCCCCAAATATAACATGTGTATGTCTGCTAGTATATACAAAGATTTTAGGGGAGCCATAACAGTCTATTTTAAGATCGCTACAGATTTTCACTTATAACAGTGATGTGAAGTTTCCTTTAAATGCATGTAAATATTAGAAATTGATTTGAAGAAAATATTAAATAAATAATAGAGGTGGCAGGTATGGGTGGCAGAAACTGGGCAGTCATTGACGTCTGGAGGATGCTTATAGGAAGCATCTGAGGATTCTTGTAGGAAGAGAAACAAATTCTAGTTTAGAATAAATACCGGGAATGCAGGAGGGAAAAGTCTTGTTTGATGGAACAAGGTGACTAACAGAGAAGGTGACTAACGTTTACGAGCGTTTCCTGAGCCTGTGAGCCCAGCGCTACACTTATTCCTCATAACAGCCCTATGAGGTAGGTGTGAGTGCTGTCCCCTTTGTCCGGATGAGGACACTGTGGCTCACAGAGGTTGCCCAAGGTCAAGCAGCTAGTAAGTACCAGAGCCAGGACTTGAACCCAGGCCTGAGGGACTTGACTTTTCTCTCAGTTACCATAACCCAATTCAGCAGGTTGGATGCTTCTACAAAATTCTCCTCCCAATGCTGCTGCTGCTGCTGCTGCTGCTGCTGCTGCTGCTATTTTTCTAGTAAAGCAGCGTGGTATTTATGCCAGCAAGAATTGTGTAGATTCAAATTAACTAAACTCTACCTTTAATAAATCAGACATTATCATTCCTATTTTCAACATGACAAACTGAGACTTTCTAGGGTCACTTAGGACTCAAAACTTAGGTCTCCCTGACGCCACATTCCAGGCTTTCTCAACAAGTCCACCCGAACCCCACTTCTCTTGGAGCATGACTGTTGTTAGTAAGACTTTCTCCTCCTGGCTGGATCGGCATCCTACCATTTGCCAAGCATATGTCCCCCACCCTCACTCTCTGCCCTGGTGGACACATGACACCGTTTAAACCAATTCAGAGTTTAACCTGTAATTTTGGTGTCAGCTGGTGGCTAATAGCGGCCTTGTATTTTTAATAGGTGCACCAGATCTCCGGCAGGTGCAGACAAGCCGCAGAGAAACCCACTTGGAATCTTTGCAAGCTGGAAGGATCCCTGAATTATAAACGAAATGGCATGCAGTATCAGGCAAGGCCCTTAGTTTGATCAGGAATGCTACAAAGATTTTTTTTTTTAAATGGACCTTTGTTTTAAATGTTAAAATTAAAAAAAAAAAAAGGAAAGCTACTACAAAATGCTCTCATATGGGACTAATCAATTATCCTTCTAAACTAAGATCTATCAATATGGCATTAGAACCAAAACCTGAAATACTGTTATTTGGAGAGGAAAAAACATTCTAGAAACAAGGATTTAGGCAGCAAATAACTTTACCCCAAATTCCAGCCTTAATCCCCTTTAATTTATGTTAAACATGACATCTTAAACTATCACTAGTTTTCTCTTCAAAGTGAACTTCCATCTAGAAGCCAGACTTACTGACTTCTTCTTATCACTTCCTCCAGCTGCCCCTCCCTCTCCGCTTCCCAGGTTCTACGCTACACAAATGCTTTCATCTCTGAGTCTGCTCAGCACACCACAAGGCTCACACAAATTCCTCCCGTTTCCTTCAATCTAGACCCCATTCACCCAGATCTACCCATCTTAGTTGGCTAACGAAGTCTGCCGAACGCCCACAGGTAAGTACTGGGTACAGGCACACACCGTGAAGGGATTGGCCAGGGCACAGAAAAATCCAAGTCCTGCCACAAATCAGCCACTGTCCCTCTGGGGAAAGGAGCGCACACAGAACAAAGCACGGCAAAGCCACACCTGAGTACGAGCTGGGGCTGGCCTCGGGCTCTGAGCAGAACTCCAGCAAGACAGTCTGGGCTGTGAGCTCCCTGGCAGAGCTCACAAAATATTAAGGGTCATCCCTGACTGGTCACCCCCAGGCCCAAATCTGGGCCTCCAGCAATAGCCAACCATCATGATATAGGAGAGGAGAAGAACAAGCAAGAAAATACGGTGACAGACCCAATGCCTTGAGTGGAGTAAATCCAGGCCACCTCCCCATACCCTCGCCAGCCAAGAAAGAGAAAGTAGATGCACTCAAAGGGAAGAAAGAATGGGAATATGGGAATGAATAAATGGATGAACAAAAGAACAAGAGAAGACAAAAAAGAGAGAGAGATAGGACTTCTCTCAGGTGGGTGCAGGCCTCAGTCCACATTACTTCCCAGCATAAGCATCTCATCAAAGAGGACTTCCATCTAGAAGAACAAATGGGGCAGGAGTAGACCCTGTCTCTTACCCTCAAGTAGCAGACTGAGGAGACAGGAGAGAAGAAGGTCCCTTGGAGGGAACAGTGCTTGGACTCTTAGGGTTCTGGCCACATGAAGGAAGTGAGTGAGGCCCATCCAAGTTTGCATGGGCCTTCTAGTGGCCTGAATGCTCCATACAGGTTCCCCCAACCTCTCACACCACAATCTCACCCCTCCTCCAGGTGTGGTCCTGGCAGGGTATCACACTTCTCCTTACTACCACACTTTGGAGTCAACTGGGAAGGCACAGGAGTGATAAGGCCCTCAGATTCCTTCTCCCAGAGCGCCATGGTGCGTGGCCACCCGCACTTCTAAACCTCGGGTTCTCATTACAGGTTTTCCCAAAGGGCTAAGAGAACAAAAAGAACCTGGAAGGGTCTCCATGCCTGCCTCCTGCCTTCCTTCTTCCATGAATAGTCTTCAAGCAAAACCAAGGCATTCAGTGATGCTCAGAAAGAGACAGCAAGCTCACACTCTGGAATCGGCATGAGGCAAGAGAGACCCCGGCTCTGCCACTTACTAGCTAGTGGCCTCAAGCAAGTTAGTCAAGCCACCAGAGTCTTCGATTCCTCACCCGTGAAACAGGGGGAGCAACAGTAGTAGCATCCTCATAGACCGGTGTGAAGAGCAGATGGACAATGCACGTAAAACACTGAACACAGCACCGGGCACCGAGTGAGCAGACGATAAATGCTGGCTGCCGTGATGAGACCATTATTACTACTCCTACTCCTCTAGTAATATTATTACTCTAATCATTATTATCATTCCAGCTTCACTCGAGTCTGCACCGCTGCCAGGGGTCAATGAGACCCCCTCCTCCCCATGTCTACTCCCTTTGCTTCTCCACAGCTGATGCCTTATCTGCTAAGGTGAATTCAAAGTCCGTTCTCGAATGGAGACAGACTCCCACAGGGCCTTCGGAGTAATGCTACAGGACATGGGTGCTACTCACTTCAAAGACCACAAAATGCTAAGGGACTGATTTCCTCCATGATTGTTCTCATGCACGGACATCACCCCAAAGCTCCTGGGCAGCCACTCAAACCAAATGCGCAGTTCACTTCCCCTCCCATCCCCACTGCATTTCATGAATTTCTTTGAAGGGCAAAAATGGATTTGCTAAGCCTTCTTCTAGTTCATTTACTCACACTCCTGCCTCCAGTGAATACTCTGGTAGTTGTTACATGGTTTAAAGAAATGCTGTAAGCAGAATGTTAAAAATAGTAACAAAACAGAAATTTATACCTTGAACAAATCATTCCAACAGATGGGACTTAAAGCATTTATTATCCCTCTCTGGTCTGGGACTTTTCAAACACTGCATTTCCAGCAGGCCAGCCTGGGAGCTATTTGATAGTACCTCTCTGACCAATTATAGACTAATTAAAAGACCTCGGTGTGGGCTGGAGGTAGCAGCTTTGCATATGGACTTTAATTACTGGGCCCTAGTTTTGCCAAGAAAACACAAAGGGCTTTTCTGGCTGAATGCTGAGGCTTAGAATGAACATATGGCCTGCGTGGGAGGGGAGGGTTAAGAGTGTAATCCTAAACAGGAAGTGGAGTCAACCCTCACCCTCACCCCACCCCGCTCTGTAATCTCCTGAAAGTAACTATGGACCAGGGTTATACAAAATCCCTGGTCAGCCCACGGACAAAGGGCATGCTGAGTGGCCAGTGAGCAGCCTCCATGGACACAGCATTCAATTCCAGAGCTATCTCTGGATCAGAATTCTTTTTTGCCTCTCTGGCCTTTTCTTGTTGTTATTTTGGATCACAAACTCAGGTCTCTTCCTACGTTCCACTGAGCTCGGAGTAGCCCACTATTCATTTTTGGCTGAGCAGAATCCATTCCTCAGTCTCCTGGTTATGCTGTCCCAAACTGCCCAGTCCACAGGGCTCTGGCAGGGCGGGGCATGTGGCCTAGTCCTGACCAATCAGCACAGTTTAATCCTCTGGCCACGGTATCTAGTTCAAGGATGGGCATTTGACTCCAACCAGTACAATCAGCATGACTTCCAGGATGTGTGTGGGAATCGTACTTGGATAGACACAGCCTCTGTTGAAACTAGAGGTTCAAAGGTGATGAGCATGGAGCTGTGGCAGTCATCTTTCTGCCCCAGGGAAGAGCAGACTGGAAATAAAGACAACACAGGAGAAGAGGGAGGGAGAGAGGGAGGGAAATCGGAACACTGTGTAGCATTTGAGGTTCTGGATCAAGCTATTCCTGAATGAATCCACTCATGCACGTCTTTCCAGTACTGTGAACCAATAAATTATTTTTATGCTTAAACTGGCTTCAGTTAGGCTTTCTGTCAATTTGCAACTAAAATAATCCTATCTGGTATAAATCAGATTGGGAGGCAGAAAGTTAAAAAAAATAAAACAGTCCAACCCTGTAGGGATCCAGCCAGCAAAGAACATACTTGCTACAGTCTCTGTGAAGTCCTAGGGATCTTGGCCCAGAAACAAAGAATTCCAGAAGAGACCTTGTGGACAACGCATCTGTTCAACCATCTTTGCTGACTCTTTTTCTAAACAGGTATGTATGTGAGGGCCTAGGGAGGAGAGATGTCCCAGTAAGCAAGAGACGAACTCTTCTTCCCACTGCTGTCTCGATGCCTTGAATGTAGTGGTTGCTTAATAAAACCTTTTTGATTGAAGTTACAGATCCAGTCACCAATAACCAGTCTCTGTCAAACATGCAGCTAATGAAAGTCTTCTCTTTTTTTCTTTTCTTTCTTCTTCTCCTTCTTCTTCTCTTTTTTCTATATGGCAAATATCTCTTGCACTGAATTCCTTAATGGATTACCTTCACATCCTATATCGATCTCCTTCTTTCTCATTTTCTTTGCTTGACACTACCCTCTCCTTCCTTCCTATTCCCCATTTTGTCCTTTCAGTTTCTCACAATCTTATCCTGAAGGCACTTAGTAATCTACACATTGTTCACTTCTCCATCTTTTAACTTCTACCTCAAACCATGAAGTATCTGCCAATCTTCACCCATCCGTTACCTCTTCTCACAAGTATGCTGATTGCATTAAGAACAGCTGCAAATTTTTGCACTTTGCCCCCAGAAAACACACACACACACACACACCCCAACTTCTCACAGCTGAGTTATCAACCTCTTTATTACTGTCAAGAGATATTTCTTACCAGGATCAGACCTCACGCTACCTGAAATATTTTTAAGTGGATCAGGATGATAGGTGGAAAATAAGTCTAATAGTCTCTTTGTTATATGGCAAGAGCAGTTATTTAAACTTCCTGTGACTAAATCCCCCCTATTTCTATGACAGATTAATGCTATTTGCCCGTGTATAATGTTAGCCAAGTTCTGGTAACACACAGATGGAAAGCTTCATGTAAATGTTAAGTGAGGTTATTACTCTCTGGAACCCAGTATGCCATTGGCAGCCCTTAAGAATTACAATTATTATTTTTATATTCCTTTTAAAGCGTCTTAGGAACTTACAGTCTTCAGAGAAAAAAGCTGTGGGATTTTGGATGAGATTCACACACTCATTTGCTCTCTAGTCCAAGTGAAACCTTTTATTAGAACTTTGGACTAAGAAGGTAGAAAGTCAATTCAGGATTTAAAATAAATAGGTGATACCTTGAATTTACACGGCCTCCCTTTTGCAAAAAATCTGCAACTGCTCAACACGTGTCATCAGTGCCTTCTCTTACAGGAAGATTTTCTGGAGCAAGATATACTAATAAGGAAGAACTTCAAGACATTTATTATGGATACAAATTCTGGACTTCCTTTATTATCATTATTAACAACTCTATTTAGATAATTTCCCTAGGAATCTTTCTTCTTAATATCCTCCTTCAAAACTGTCAATCATGTCAAATATATATATATGTATGTATGTGTATATATATATAATAAAATAAAATAAACACACCTCACAAACAAAAAACAAAAACTTATGGTGGGGCTGAGAAAAGAAACAATGAATTTAGATCCACCAATTAATAGCTGTGTGACTTTGTAAATTATTTAAGGTCTATCTCTTAGTTTCTTAATCCATAAAAGAGGGAGAAATTTCTTATTTCAGAGAAGTGTTCTGAGGCTTAAATGAAATATTCGATATAAAGGATTTAATTCTGTTCTTCTCTTCCCATTCCTCTGTAATACTGATTCATTTATAACCTGCCTTCCAGCTCTTCCTCATGTCCTTCCTATTCTACCCAGATGATCTCTAAAGCTTGCCTCTGCCTTCAGCTTCTATACCCTTTTCCTTTTTCTCACTTCACTTCTCCATCAGTACCATACGTACTCTCTCCTCAACCCCATCATGACCATCAGTGACAAACCAAATGGCTTCTCCTTGGTCCTCTGCTGATTTGGACTCCACAGCATCTCCAACAGTGGAATGCCCTCACCCTGAGACTTCCTGCTTTTCTTCCACTACTTGCTCGACCTACTTGGATGACTCCTCTTCTTTCATCCACTACTTAAATGTAAGACTGGTTGTGTCCTCAGCCCTCTTACCTTCGTACACTATACTCTTTCCTTAGCAGCCCCATCAACCTCTGCCACCCAATATGCATATTTAATAACTGCTAATTCTACATATTTCTTGGTTCCAACTAACCTCTTGGAAAATCTTCAATTCTACCCATATTATGGCTAAATGTCTCCACCTAGATGTCCTAAAGCCACCTCAGTTTTGCTATGACAGAACCAAACTCCTTCTCCTCCTCGCTCATTCATATTCTTTCCTAATCTTTCCCTTTTCTTCCTCTCCCACCCCACTAACACTTTCTGCCTACCTACTCCCATCTTCTTTCTAATGTAATTTAATGACATCATCATCCAAAAACACAAGCCACCCTAGATGGTTAGGGTAGAGTGTCAGCCCTCAGGACTGAAGGGTCCAGGTTCAATTCCGGTCAAAGGCACACACCTCAGTTGCAGGCTGGATCCATGGCCCTGGTCTGGGCCCCTGTGGGAGGCAACCCATCGATGAGTCTCTCTCACATTGATGTTTCTCTCTGTCTCTCCCCCTTCCACTCTCTCTAAAAATCAATGGGAAAATGTCCTTGGGTAACGAGTAATAAAAACAAAGAAAAACACAAGCCAGAAATCTTCGAGCTACTTTCAAGGGTAGAGAACATCAAATCTTTATTCCTACACTTTCTCTTATATCCTTTCCATGTGTAGTACGCTGACTGCAAAAGCAGCTGAAACTCTTCACTCAGCCATGTCCATGCTCTTTACAATGTAACGTTGCAGCTTCTCTCCACCGCTTGAATCTGGGGTGCCCCTGACACTTGCTTTGGCCGCAAAATGGGATAGAAGTAACACTGTCCTCTTTCCATGCTCTGAGAAGGTTTGTGTGATTTCCCTCACTCTCTTGGAACTTGCCATAGACATGTGAACAAACTCAGGAGAGCCTGCCAGATGATGAAAGACATGTTGGTCCAACCTCTCCCATCACTCCAACCAACAGGCAGCCATCGGGGTTGAAGTCACCTTAGACCAGCCAGCACCCCTCCTCCCACCAGACACATGAGTCAGCTCAGCTGAGATGAGCCAAACCTGGCTCCTGTCAGCAGCGCCACCCGCCTGTTGTAGGAGATAATATGTACTTACAGTTTAAGCCACCATGTTGAAGAGTAGTTTGTTATGCAATGAGAGTTAGCTGATATACTTTCTTTTCTGCTCTTATGGTTATTGCCCCAACTTATGCATTCATCTCTGAGCTGGCTATTGGAAAGGCCTCATAATTACTCTCCTTGTTTAATCTCTCACCTGTAATTATTCATATGTATACATGTGTCTGTATATTTTTTAACCTACTAATCACTATGGAAACTGGAAATCTAAACTTGCCCAACCTGGAAGAGAGGGAGAGAGAGACAGAGAATGAAAGAAACAAACATCAGTGTGTGAGAGAAACATGGATCGGTGGGCTGCCTTCTGTATGTATCCTGACGGGGAATTGAACTGGCAACCTTTCGGTGCACAGGACGACGCTCAACCAATTCAGCCACTCAGCCAGGCCATAGTGGATGCTTTACCCAGGCTGGTGGCAGTTGGGATAATGGGAATTTAAAATTCACTCCTTTTATTTTTCTGTCTCCCTTTACCCATGTTACTCAATTCCCTCTTCTAACTTGATAAACACTTCTACATGGCTTGAGTCCTCTCCTTTGCAACCTTTAGCATGACTTTGGCCAAAATCCAGTTGACTGCACTTATGTTCTATTTGTTTCCTTCTCAACGCGTCTATTCTTTCTGACTTGAGAAACTGAAGTAAAAATGTCCTTCCTTATCATAAGGACACAACGCAAATTATTTAACTGTGATGATTATAGCTAACATTTATTAAGCCCTTTCCAGGCATTTCCTTGTTTAGTCCTTTCAACAAACTTAATAGGTAAGTACTATTTTTAAAAATATATTTTTATTTCAGAGAGTTATTGACTTCAGAGAGGGAGAGGGAGAGATAGAAATATCAATGATGAGAGAAAATCATTGATCAGCTGTCTTCTGCACACCCCCACTGGGGATTGAGCCCGCAACCCAGGCATGTGCCCCTGGCCGGAATCGAACCTGGGACCCTTCAGTCCACAGGCTGACGCTGTATCCACTGAGCCAAGCCGGCTCGGGCAGTAGGTACTATTTTTATCCACCTTTATCGATGAGGAAACTAAGGCTTGGGGAGATTATAACTTGCCTACAGAAAGTGCTGGCACTTGTCTAATCACAAGGTCTAGACCAGTGGTTCGCAACCTTAGCTGCACATTAGAATCACCTGGGAATCTTTTTAAAATCCTGATTTCTGGGCCTCATCCTCCGGGAATTCTGTTTCTTTGTTATGGGGGTGGGGCCACAACATTAGTAACTAAGAAACAGAATTTCCGGAGGATGAGGCCCAGAAATCAGGATTTTAAAAAGATTCCCAGGTGATTCTAATGTGCAGCCAAGGTTGAGAACCACTGGTCTAGAGTCTTAAGCATTCTGGTACCTTCTCTCCACACTGCCTGGTGACTCACAGGGATTTTCCCCACTGCAGCTCCCCAATATGAACCTCTCATGCTAGATAACTGTTCCCAAGTCCACATTCATGGCTGATGTAAGTTGATACACTATGACAGCAGGTTATAAGCCTCACAGTCCTGGTCCTCAATCAACCCTTTGGATTCCACCAATCTAACTTTGCAGTTCCACTTGCCACATGGTTCTGGCACATCAAGCAGACCTTTCATTTCTGAATAATACACAGTCTTCATGTCTGGTTTGCCTTACAAGCATTCTTGCCACATCAAGCCAGGAGCTCATTTCCCCCCCAATATTTCTTCCACAAACGTCATCCACTCCATCCCCCCAAAAACCCTGCATCATACTCTTTCATCCTAGCATCTGAACCAGTACAGAAACATGTCTCAGAGCCATCCCCAGTGACTCACAGTCCCCAAGACAGAAGCCCTGTGGGCACTTGACAGTTTCTCCTTTGAAATTGTCTTCTGAAGACTAATTGGCCCTCAATCTCCCAGTGAACTATTCTGTCTTTTCAGTAACTCTTGCTTCAGTCTTTGTCCCTCAGAGCCCTAAAAACCCACCAAGATCTGAGCCAAGGGATGAGCCTAATTACTTGGCTTTAGCATGCCACTTGTTTCATCAAGGCATAGGGCTAGCGGTAGCTGCTAGCCTCTCATTTGCAACAGGCCCAAGTCACCCCATGATGGTACTGTTCCCCCTTCTTGGGTCCTTAGGTGATGGTAGCTATTCCCTACCCCAAGCTTAATTTAAGTTTTAATTTTAAACTTAGCTTTCCAGCTATCTTGTTCTCTCCCCAAGCCTGCACATCTGGAACCATTCACAGAGTGGTGGATGAAATTTCCACTAATTCAAATGGAATGCTAGGGATGGAGGCCACTGGGAGGCCCGCAGCTCCCCCATTTCCCAGGGCAAGTAGTTCTACTCTACGAAACACATGCATCAATAAAAGTCCTAGAGCCTGCCCACTGGGGTGGAGCCCTGAACTGTGGGCGGGGCCTGAGGTATGTACAGAAAAAGCATTTGACAAAATTCAACACCCATTTTTGATAAAAACTCTCAGTAAGGCGGGAGTAGAAGGATCATACCTCAACATAATAAAAG
>NW_006300372.1:1216466-1235595 GCF_000327345.1 Myotis davidii | reverse complement strand
AATCTGCACAATGGAATACTATGCTGCTGTAAAAATGGAGTTCTTACCATTTTCAACAGTATGGATGGACCTGGAGAGCATTGTGCTAAGTGAAATAAGCCAGTCAATGAAAGAAAAATACCACATGATCTCACTCATTTATGGGTAATAAAGACCATTATAAACTGATGAACAAAAATAGATACAGAGGCAGAGTAGCATCAAACAGACTGTCAAACTACAATGGGAAGGCTTGGAGGTTTGGGGGGCGGGAGTGGTGGGTAAGAGATCAACCGAAGGTTTTGTATGCATGCATATAAGCATAACCAATGGACATAAGACACAGGGGAATAGGGGAGGCAAGGGGACTGTCTAGAGCGGGGGAAAAAATGGACACATATGTAATACCCTTTGTAATAAAAAATAAAATTAAAAAAAAAAGAAAGAAACACATGCATCAATAAAAGTCCTAGAGCCTGCCCACTGGGGTGGAGCCCTGAACTGTGGGCGGGGCCTGAGGTATGTACAGATACCATGGACAGTGCTATGGACTAAAATGTGACCTCACAAAATCCATATGTTGACACCTAACCCCCCAATGTGATTCACTGGACAAGGGGTTTTTAGGAGGTAATGAAGGTTCAATGAGGCCATAAAAATAGAGTCCTAATTCAGTAGGACTGTGGCCATAAATGAAAAGAAATATTCCTCCCCTTCCACGCCCCTCCCCCCTCTCTTCTCCATGGGAGGACACAACCAGAAGGTGGCTGTCTGCAAGCCAGGAAGAGAGCTCTCACTAGAAGCCAACCATGCTGGGATCTTGATCTTGTACTTCCCAGTCTTCAAACCTGTGAGAAATGTCTGTTGTGTAAGTCATTCAGCCTGTGGCCCTAACTAATTAACACAGACAGCAATCTCTTAGGTAAACAACCAGTCAATGTGGGTGGTTCACAAAGAAAACCAGGAATCCAGAGCCTTTGCTCTCCTCACCTGGCCAGCCCTCTGCCTGGGAAGGGTGCAGACATCAGGAAGGGCAGCAAGGAAACTGGGAGAAAGATGTGAAAACTGATTCACCTATCCATTCATCCACCGATACGCATTTATGGGATAACTATATGTACAATTACAAATAGTTTTCAAACAGGATATATTTATATTTGTTTATAATTGTGTAGAAAAAAAGATCTGGAAAGATAAGCACTAAATGGATAAGGATCACCTTTGGGATAGAGAATAGGAGTGGAGAGGGGAGAAAAGGGGGAAGGAGGAGGATGAAGAGGGACTTTAATGACATAAGGTTGTTTTAATGTGATCATCTATAGAAAGAAAAACACACAAATTTGTGAATATCTGAATGAGGAAGAAGGCGGCAGGCCAGGCATAGTGGGTCAGACTTCCCTGTTCCACAGGCAACCCTATTCCCCAGGCCTTTTCTCTGTGACCCGAGAATGTAGTGATTTTGAAGGTGTCCAAGCTTGTATCCGCAGTACCCAGCAGTGTCCAATACATACGAGTAGTATATGCTCACACATTGGTTGCTTGTATGCAGGAACACATGAAGGAATGAATGGGACAGGGGGCCCAGAGCCCAATGGGAAAGTTCTGTAGGAAGGTCTAACCCTGGCCAGGCGCTGTAACTGAAGATTGAGGGAACAAATCTTGAAGAGTTTCTATGGAATAAGGTCTGGGTGTGTGACAAACGGGGAATCTGCATGACTCAGCGATTCAGATGGCTCAAAGGATTTCAGGTAGCACATGCCCTAGGAGAAGGTCAGAGGGGCCAGAGCTCTGGAAGTAGACTCTGGGATTCTAGCACTTACCAGAAACCCTAATGTTCCCAACAAGAGAGTAAGCTTCCTTGGCTACCAGACAACCAAGTCCCACAGGATCCCATGTGGTCCTTCTAGACCAGTGGTTCTCAACCTTCCTAATGCCGCGACCCTGTAATACAGTTCCTCATGTTGTGGTGACCCCCAACCATAAAATTATTTTCGTTGCTACTTCATAACTGTAATTTTGCTACTGTTATGAATCGTCATGTAAATATCTGATATGCAGGATGTATTTTCATTGTTACAAATTGAACATAGTTAAAACATAGTGGTTAATCACAAAAACAATATGTAATTATATATGTGTTTTCCGATGGTCTCAGGGGACCCCTGTGAAAGGGTCGTTCGACCCCCAAAGGGGTTGCGACCCACAGGTTGAGAACTGCTGTTCTAGACCCTGCCCACCCAAACATGTAGGAGTCCGGAATAGAAATGATTTGTTGCAATGCATGCTGAAGCCTGCCAACGCATGGAGGTTAAAAGCACAGGCTCTGGCTCCGGACTGCCTGGGTTCCAACCCTGGCTCCATCCCTTAAGTGAGTTAGTTACCATCTCTGTGCTCCAGTGTCCCCACCTGTAACATGAGGATGGTCAAAGCACCTTCTCTGAGGAAGACACTTAGACTGGTGCCTGGGCCTAGAAAAAAGGTGGCACTTGAATGAAACTCGGAATGGCTTGAAGAAAGCCAAGTGAAATCATGTGATTCCACTCACACAGAACTCATCATTCCAGCTCCTAGAAATAAAATAAAGTTGCAAAACCTACATTTGCTGCATTGTTGTGATGCTCTTTAGATGTGTCAACTTGGCTAGACTAAAGGACAAAAAGAGGGTACAAGCCGTTTTGTAGCACACACACCTTCTCCCGGTTATTCAATCAAACACTAATGTAAGCGCTGCTGCGAAGGGATTTTACAGATGAGATTAAAGGCTCTAATCAGTCGACATCAAAGTGGAAAGATGATCCGCAGCGGGCCCAACCTAATCAGCAAGCCCTTAGGGACCGAGGTTTTCCTGGCAAAAGAAGGGCCCACACCTGCTTTCCCTCCTGACTGCCTGTGGGCCTCCGCTTCAGCCATGTCCACGAGGTTCCAGCTGGCATGTGATTGTCCCTTCTTGAGAGGTTGCCCTACAGATGTGGGGCCCATTTAGCCAACCCCCCGCAATTATACAAGTCCCTTCTTTGTAATACATCTATTAAAGTAGGTATCACCTCCTAATTTCGCTTCTCTGGTTGAATCCTGACTTCCACTTTTCCACATCAAGCACCATTAAAGATCAAGGGCCTGAATGTGAGCATGAATACACAGTCGGTTCTCATTATTCCCAGCAGTTCTGGTCTATAACGTCACTGCGAACACTGAATTAGCAAATCTGGATCCGTCGCTTCCAGGGGAAATACAGGGTTAGGTTCCAGCGAGCCTCTGGTCACACATTTTCATTAACTGATCAGTATATAACCTTATCTCAAGTGTGTTTCTGTTTAAAGACAACCGATTTAACATATATCGTTGATTAACATTGACCTCACAGTCACCAGCGCTGTAACTCATGCCTAATGGAAGCTTATCGGACACATATTTTCTCCAGAAGGCACACCACAGCTTCCTGTGCTTAGGAACGCCAGACAGCACGTCCATGCTACGCTTGGGGCCATTTTAAACAGCAAACTCACCCCAAAAGGAAAAGCCCACCGAAAAAATGTAGAAAATGTGGCGTAAAACAGACTGAAAGGGACACATTTACAGTACTAGAGCAAAACTGGGAATATGCATGTCAGGTGACTTTTTTTTTCCACTCTGAACACATCCGCAAATGACCACAAAAGTCTCACCAGCATTGACTTGGGGTTACAAATAAATTTCAGCAAGTAGGTGAAACTGCCAGATGAATCTGGGAATAATGGGCATTAACTGTATTTTTTTTTAAAAATATATAGGGTGTCCCAAAACTCACGCAAGATTTGAATTTTGCGTGAGCATTAACAACAACAACAAAAAATAAATAAAAGCCTAATTTTACTTGGTTTATTAAATCAGATTCTAATATCTGTTGCCCTTTGATTTCAATCCCTTCAATCTGATAAGCATTACCAAGTACCAATGATGGCCCAGGAGCAGGGACAATGAAGACCAATGAAGACCACGGCTTTGCGTATGTGCCAGCAAAGCCGTGGAGGCCATTTACCCGATGTGCTATTCCATACATAACCCTATGCTTGATACTTTATGAATCAATAAAAAAAATTTACAATTTTTAATTATAAACCTGTGTTTTCTATCAAAATTACTTCTTGCGTGAATTTTGGGACACCCTATATAATTTATTGATTTCCGAGAGGAAAGAAGGGGAGAGAGACGGAAACATCAATGATGAGAGAGAATCATTGATCAGCTGCCTCCTGCCCACCCCACACTGGGGATTGAGCCTGCAACCCAAGTATGTGCCATGACTGGGAATTGAATCATGACCTTCTGGTTAGATGCTCAACTGTATTTTTCTACTCTATTTCTGCTTTTAAAGCCTTAAAGAAAGTTTTTGGGTTTTTTTACCTTTCCTATCACAGACATGAATTTCTCAGATTTGAAACTAACCTCCTCCACCTCCCCTTTCTCTCATGTCCAACCCTTACAAGCCATGTTGGATGTTCTTTGCTTGCTGAACGACAGAAAGAAGAACAGACCGAGGCTGGGCCATGGTCAAGGCAAGAGAAGACAGAACCTGGGTGAAGAGAGCGACAGAGAAGACACAGGGAAAACCAGAAGAGGCAGGCCCTTCCTTGCTCAACGCCAGAGGGCTGTGGGTTTAGGACGGAGCTGAAGGTGACTCTGCAGTTTCTAATTTTGTAAACCCAGTAAGTACTGAGGAACTATGCTGGAGATTCAGAGTAAAATGATGTAGGTCTCTGAGGGGCGGTAATGAGTTCTGTTTGGGACCCATTAAGTTTGAAGTGCCCACAACATCCAGATGGCATTTGTATCAATCAGTGCTCTTAGCTACAGAGAAAAGAAAGCAAGTCTGGCAAATTCAAGCAGATAAGGAAATTACTAAAGGGTATCTGGCAATTCATAGAATTTCCAGAACAGCCAGAGAACCACGGTTGGCGCCTCTGCACCCAGGAGCAAGCACAAATTCATTCTGGACCCAGTCCAGCGAAGAACCACTGTTGATACCACTGGAAACACACCCTGTAGTTCACAGCTCTGACTCAGGCTTCTGCTTCCAGCACAGAGCTGCTGCCCCAGGAACCCGTGTGCGGCTGCCGCTCCCATCCCGAGAGAACGGATTCTGCACAGGCCCTGCTTCTGATCAGTTGGGCCACATGCCTGTGCTTTAGCCACCAGGTTGGAGATGGGGGAGGAGAGATGAGCCTCTGCCACTGGCTGTCTCCGGAGTGGGATATGGGTCCTGCCCTACAAGGTAAGAGATTCCCTCCACAGAGGAATAAATACTCCCATGTTGGGAGGACAAACAGAATAAAGAATGTCTGGCCTGGCTCAGTGGTTGAGCATCAACCTATGAATCAGGAGGTCATGGTTCGATTCCCGGTCAGGGCACATGCCCGAGGCTTCGGGCTCTAGCCCCAGGAGGGGGCGTGCAGGAGGCAGCCCATCAATGATTCTCTCTCATCATTGATATTTCTCTCTCCCTCTTCCTTCCTCTCTGAAATCAAATATATATATATATATAATCACTGTTACAATATACCCAGAAGAGCTAGAAATGGGACCAGTTATAACTGCTCCCACTTTCAAGCACTTACTGTGTGTCAGGCACCATATAACATGATTAACTTGCATTTACAGAGTGTAAGCCTCACAAAAAAATGTTAAGTGGGTATAGAGAAGAGATCCAGGGGGAGCAGAGCAATGTATTTGGGTGGCCAACCGTGAGGTTCTGCCCAGGGCTGGCGGTTTCCTAGTAAGTAGGACTTTGAGTGCTAACACCAACAAAACCTCAGGGAAACCTGAGCAGTTGGCCAGTCTAGTCTGGTCAAGCAGATTTGGGTCCAAATTCTGGCTTGTCCACTTGGGAAAAGTGACTTCACATCTTGGAACCTCCGTTTCCCCACTTATAAAAATGGGCATGACAAACGTATCTCCCTCATAGAACTGTTGTGGAGGGTTAGAGATAATACGTATAAAGTACTCAGCACATCGCCAGGTTCACGTAAGGAGCACACAAATATATTAGAAATTATTCAAACTTGCATTTGCTCACATTACAACAAATGGTAGAACTGAGATTTTAATCGAGGACTGAAGAACCCCATGCTGTGCTTTAAATCCCTAAGCAAGTATTGCATCCCTGTCTGGAAGGTGGTTGAAGGTACAGGACGATGAGGAAAAAGGACAAACCAGGAGATTCGCACTACCAGCTGCCCTAATATTTAAGGCAGGCCAAGAGGCAGAGCCAACAAAGAAGACAGAAGAAATAGATCACAGATGGAGGAAATATTATTGTGAAAATAGGATAACTACAAAAAGTCCGAAGTGGCAGATCAGATCCAATGTTGCAGAGAAGTCAGTAGAAACACATTATTTGTGTGGTTGGAAAAAATTGTAAAAAGAAAAAGTTGAGGGATGCTGGCTTCCGGTCATAACGCACCAGCCGAGACTGACTGACTCACTTTAAACAGCTAGAAAAAAACACACAAAATTTAGGAGATAACAATTTTAACATTGGACAACGGAAAGCACAAGATGGTGATCCCCTGAGAGAAGGAAAGTGAATGAGGTAAACCCGAAGAGCACCCAGCTCACTGCAGGGAGAGAGCTTCCAGACCGCAGTGCAGGAGGCATAACCAAGTAGGTGGAACAGACCCCAGAAGCCCACAGAGGCCCAAGGGTAGTTCATGCTCCAACCACGGAGCATGGAAAGACCGCCTAACACATGGAGCCTCAGGTAAGTTCTCAGGAGACTATTGCTTCAATACTGAACCCAAATTAGTTTCAACCGGTGTTAGCAAACTTTTTCCTTTTTTTAAAAAAAATATATTTTATTGATTTTTTTACAGAGAGGAAGAGAGAGGGATAGAGAGTTAGAAACACCCATGAGAGAAACATCCATCAGCTGCCTCCTGCACACTCCCTACTGGGGATGTGCCGCAACCAAGGTACATGCCCTTGACCGGAATCGAACCTAGAACCTTTCAGTCTGCAGGCCAACGCTCTATCCACTGAACCAACCCGGTTAGGGCGCAAACTTTTTCTTAAAGGACCAGATACTAAATATTTCAGGCATGTGGGCCATATGGCCTCTGTCTCAGTAACTCAATTCTGCTCTTAGAGCCAAACGCAGGCACAGACAATATGTAAGCCAATAGGTGCGGCTGTGTTCCAATAAAACTTTATTACCCAAAACAGGAGGCTGGCCTGTGGGCCATGGTTGGCCAATTCCTGGCTTTCACTAAAGCTTGTTCTGGACTCACTCTAACAAAACTAAAACAGCAGGCCTCAAAAGTACCAAACTAATTCCAAGGGCCTTAACTGCATCCCAGCAAAGCCCAGCAAGATTTATAGGAATGCAAAAACTCCAGCACTCAACAATGAAAAATTCACAATATCTGGAATCCAATTAAAAATTACTAGTCATACAAAAGAGTGAAAATATATCCCATAATGAGGAGAGGGCAGAATCCAAAGGAACAGACCCAGAAATGTCAAGATGATGGAGACAGCATACAAAAACATTAAAACCATATTATAACGATATAAGTTCAAGAAAGATAAAGAAAAGCATGAGCATGTTAAGAGGAGACAAGAAAGTCCAGTCCTGGTCAGGGAGCACATGCAGAGGCTACCAATCCATGTGTCTCTCTCACATCGATGTTTCTCTCTCTGTGTCTCTCCCTCTCCCTTCCACTCTCACTAAAAATCAATGGGAAAATATCCTCAGATGAGGATTAACAAAACAGCAAAAAAACTGTAAACCCTACAGGCACATCTAAAAAATAAAAAGAGGTAGAGCTAATTAAACCATTAAAGGAGATAAAATGGAATCATATTGACAGCAAATGAGCATAAAAGATCTTTGGAGGTGTTGGAAATATTATAAAAATAAATTGTGGTGATGGTTGAATGATTCTGGAAATTTACTAAAAAACATTGAGTTGTATACCTAAAATGGATTAATTTTATGGTATGTAACTTATACCTCAGGATAGACTCTGAAAAATTAAATCATAAAAAACAATCCAAAAAAATGCAAAAGATGGAAAAACAACAACAAAATACAGATGGGACATAGAAAAAAAACCAAATTACAAGATGGCAGATTTAAATACATTTCAAAAGTAGGAAAGTCTAAGAAGTCTTGATAAATAAAAAAATTAAAGTACCACACTACTTGATTTCAAGCCGTATTATTAAGCTACAGTAATCAAGAGATACCATGTGGTATGGGCATAAAGATAGCCACACAAATGAAACAGAATAGAGTCCAAAAATAGATATGTATATTTATGGTCAAGTAAGTTTCAAATAAATTGCCAACACAATTCAATGGGAAAAAGACCATCTCTTTACCAAATGGTGCTGAAGCCACTGGCTACTCATATGCGAAAACAAACAAACAAAAAAACCTTGTTTTACACCACAAAACATTTTAACTCTTGATTAATCAAAGCTTCAAAGTAAAAGCGAAAATTATTAAACTTCTAGAGAAAAACACAGGAGAAAATGTAAGTGAACTTGGGTTAGGCAAAGAATTTTTAAATAGGACATAAACCATAATAAAAAATATTTATACACTGTATTTCATCAAAATTAAATACTTTTTCTCTTCAAAGGACACTGTTAAAACAAAAAAGCAAGATATATATACTACGAAAAATATTTGCAAAACATATATCTGATAAAAAAAACATATACATAAAGAACTCTTACAACTCGGTAAAAAGAAAAAACTGATAAAAAAAATAAAATGGGCAAAACAAACATTTCATCAAAGAGCAGATATTGATAGCAAGTAAGCACAATGGATACTACTACATATCCATTTAATAGCTAAAATTTAACCTGACAGTATCAAGTGAAAGCAAGGATGTGGGAGCAACTTAAAGTCTCAGACCTTACTGATGGAGATGCAAATTCTTATAGCCACTTTACAAAATAGTTAGGTAGTTCCTTTTAAAATTAAACATACACTTAACATTTACCCAGAAATTCCACATATTTACCCAAGAGAAATCAAAACATATATCCACACAAAGACTTATATGTCAATTCTCATAGAAGGTTTAGTCATAATAGCCAAACACTAGAGACCACTTAAATGTCCATCAACAGATAAATGAATAAATACATGTGGTATATCCATACAGTGAATGACTACTTGGCCATGAAAATGAACTGCCAATATAGGCAGCAGCATGAATCTCAAAAGTACCATGGTAAAGGAAAGAATCCGGACACACACAAAACTGCATTCTGTGTGCTTTAATTTATATGAAATTCTAGAAAAGGCAAAACAGTGATGGTAAAAAGGAGGTCAGTGGTTGTAGAGGGCCAGGGTAGAGAAAAGGGATTAACTACAGAGGAATGAGGGGTCTTTCTGAGCTGATGTTTTATATCTATACTAATAAAAGGGTAATATGCTAATTAGACTGGGAGACCTTCCAGGAGACCTTCCGGACGTTCTTCTGTACAAAGCCATGGCAGCGGGGCCGAAGTAGAGGGACTTAGAGGCCAAGATGGGAGGGCAGTTGTGGGTGATCAGGCTGGTGGGGGGCGGGAATATAATATATAATACATATAACACACAAAATATGTATTAACCAACTTTTATATTATTGGTAAGGCTTCCAGTCAACAGTTGGCTATTAGTAATTAACTTTTGGGGGAGTCAAAAGTTATATGTGAATTTTCAACTGCATGGGGGGTTGGTGCCCCTAACCCTCATGTTGTTCAAAAGTCAACTGTATACTAAAATCAGTAATTAAACCAAAGTATACTACCCACTTAGAGAAGATATTTGAACTTCTATATTTAAATCATCTTTTAAACTATTTATTTTGGTTTATATTTTATAATATATATATTTGTATATTAGCAAAACTACATAATTTATAAATAAATAATCATATATTGAGACATGAACTCAATTTTTCCTTTCAATGATAGGGATGAACTGCTTAAAACATTTGAGGTCTAGAAGGTAGTCTCAGTGATGTGTTAGAAGCAAAAACCAGATTGTAATTGTTGAGAAGTGGGGATAACAAGTAAACTGCTCTTTCAAGACATTTGGTGAGGAAAAAAGAAAGATATTTGGTGAAGAGACAGGTATAGCTACATGCATAGTGGAGAGTGGATACAAGGTAGCTATTTGTAGGATGGACCATTTTGATATAGGTTTCAAGTAAGGAATCAGAAAATACAGATCAATAATATGATGGGAGAGAGAGAGAGAGAAATACCATGGATAAAATGCCCAGAGTTTGCAGGAGGAAACGGTGAAGAGTAGAGAGAGACAGAGAGTGTTAGTTGTGCAATTGACTTTTTCATTCTTTAATGCATTAAGCAAGGACATCAGTGTGAGGGAAGAAGACAAGGTAGGGGAGAAGTGTTTGCTATAACCGGCATGGCCAATGGCATGCAGAACTGATTAGACCAATAACACAAATGAATAAATAAGCAGCTGTGGGAAAGCAGCTGAGCTTCTATCATCAAGTTATATTTAGGGTGATGGTACCCACCGCACAGGCCCATCTCCAACCTGACCCTGAGATGGTTGACAGGAGCAGGCTGCTTAGACTTGGCCACTGAAGGAAACGCCTCTTCATGCCTACTCTAGCAACAGATGGCCCAGTAAGTGGAAAGTGGTAGGAACTTATGGGGAAACTGGTGAATTGATATCTGTACCTCTGGGTCCCTCTGTCATTCATCCATCACCCACAGGACCTTGGACCAACATTCCCATTTGCCTCAGACACTAATTTTGGTGCCACTGGTCAATGCTAACCTGGGTGTGGTGGTTGTGTGGGTGGGGACCACCAGGAAGTGGAGGAAGTGGGACTGGTGATTCAGGCAGGGGCGCTGCTTCAGCTCGGCCTGACTCACCCAGGACCATGGGAATGGGCACTTCAGGGCTGGTGGCGCCATCCCTGAGCAGCACCAGGGCCTGAAGGGGCATCATTAGTGGTTTCGAATGCTTGCCCAGCACTTCTCAGAAGGTGGCCTTGGGGCCTGCCCACATGCCATCTGGGTAATTACGTCCTATTTACCTTCCTGCAGATCCAGAGGAACTGGCACCCGACCTCCTGACTTAACCTGAGTACTGTCCGGGTGATACAGCAATTGACCTTAAAGATGCTGCTTCTTTCCAAACTCATTCAACCTCTTCCCTCACGAGTCCATGCCGGGGGACTCAGCAGGACCCAGAGGCAGCGCCTCTGACCACCTTCTCATTGCGTTCATCAGCCACAGTGCTCTTCTCCCAAAGAAGGCAGCCTCCATTGCCAGTGTGGACACTTGGTGTAGGTGGCTTCTCTAGCTTCTCTCTCTACTTCTAACAATTCTACTCTTTTGCTCTAATGAAACAGTTATTCGTGTATTTATTTATTTATTATATTAATTTTTTGTTACAACTGTAAGCCTACTTTTGCTCACCCTGTGCATTATGTCATTTAACTCCCAATTAACCCCACAAGTTGTAATTTCTATTATATGAGACGGCATAGTTTGGAGATCAACGGTATTAACTCTGGAACCAGACTACCTGGTGTTTGAATTCTGGCTCTGACATTTATTAGTTGTATAATAGGCAAGTTATTTAAACTTTCTGTACCTCACTTTTCTCATCTATAAAATGGAGCTAATAATACTATCTACCTCAGAGTTGTTTTGAAGATTAGTGCATTTGTATACATACAGCACTTAGAAGAACACCAGGCACGCAGCAAGTGCTCAATACATTTTATCTATGACTATCACCATCACCACCACCACTATCATCTCCAAATATCAAGACAAGGAAACAGGCACAGGGATGTGAAGAAACATGTCTAGTTGTCCTTGGTTGTATACATGCATAACCCATGGACACAGACAATAGGGTGCTGAAGACCTGGGCCGGGGAGGGAGGGCAGGGCGGGCTGGAGGGGGTCAATGGGGGAAAAAATAGGACATATGTAATACTTTCAACAATAAAGATTAATTTTTTTAAAAAAAGGACCTAATAAAAGAAATTAATCAGCCAGGAAAAAAAGAAAAAGAAGCATGTCTAGGTTGTACAATTAATAAGGGATGGACTAGGGATTTGAATCAAGGCTGCTTCTAGCTTCAGAGATTGTGTTCTTAACCATAAAACAATACTTCCTGCGCCCTGGCACCCTAGGGAAGAGTCTGCCGAAAACAGAGTGCTAATACACACAGAGCGGAGCTGAGAGGCGAAGAGGGTAAAACAGGGACCTGAGGACATTATCAGACCCCCATGAACTAGTCATCTTAGCCTGTTCAGGCTGTGGGAACAAAAACTCCGTAGACTGGGTGGTGTCTAGACAACACAAATGGATTTCTTACAGTTCTGGAGGCTGCAAAGTCCAAGATCAAGGTGCTGGCAGATTCACTATCTGGTGACTGGCTATCTTCTCTCTGTGGGGACACAAACATTGGGTCTATTGCATCAGTCAAGCTGGAAGTCAACTCTACCTTTGGAGTTTTCAATAATATGAATCAAAAAATTCCTTCTGCCTCAGTTCAGTTTGAGTTGGGGTATCTGCCCCTTGCAGTTGAAGTCCCTTGCAGACTTAGAGCAATTCAAATCTCAACCTCAAGACTAGCCTTGTATTCTGGGCCTGAATGGCCCAAAGAGAATAGGAAACACACCCATGAAAGGAGTCTACACTAGGGTCACCAAAACAAAGCTGTTCATTTGTTCATCCATTCATTCATTTCATTCACATCCTCCATGTGCCAGGTATTATATTAGTTACTAAAACATTCTGGGTGCATTGGTCAGACGCCACTTGTGCATCGAACTATCCGTGGTGTGCCCATCAGTTTATCAATTAGGGCCAGCTCCAGCCTCAAGTGGAATCTCCGTTCTCCTATGTTTCAGAACGGAAGTCTCTGGGATCTTATGATCTATGCCAGATATTTTTTTCTGAGCTAGGCATAGTCACTGCTACAGCAGGACTCTGGCTTGTCTTTAAATGGAAAAGATAATGGGGAATTTCTGCACAGACTAAATTATTCATCTCCATCGAACCACATAAGCAGCATTCAATCTCCATCTCTGGACACACAGTCTTCCCAGATCAAAATATTCGATCGAGGTCCAAACAGGAAATGCAGATGCAAATGGGTGACTTAGAATGCCAGGGTAAAGCCCCCCACCAGCAAGGTGAGCTGTTTCTGACTTTGCATCAGATGTACACACAGAGAACCCTTGAGGGCTGGGATTACTTTTGATTTTTACATCACAAGTGTCACAGAAAATACACAATGAAAAACCCAATGATTCCTTGGAGAGTTCATTGCTCTCCCCATCTTCTTTGATTCCCCTGCCTCCTCTCCACATCCTTTGAACTTCTAAAAAGACACTTTGAAGGCATGTCATAAAGCAGTTTTTCATTCATGCTCCTCTCTTTGATGATCTTGCTGTTTGTCTGAACTGCAGCGTCCACAGGATGTCGGGCTGGGCAAGCCGAAAGCCAATACTGATGAGGAAGGGCAAGTAAGGAAGAGCCTGAGCTGCGTTTGTCAATAAGAAAAAAGGGATAAGGGGGAGGGAACAATACCAGAGGGGGCCCAAGCAGAATTTCTGGTTGCTCTGGATTGTCTTCCCCTTCAGAGTGGCCACTTGTGAGAGAGGTCAAGGGCACCAGAGCCCAGCGAGAGTTCACAGCCAGCAAAATGTTTTGTTCAGATGCTTTTGCTTCCCCCTCCGGCTCTGGCCTCAAACACGGGAGCTCTCTGCTCACCCTGTGCTCCCCCCCCCGTCCCCACCCCCCGCCCCTGCAGATTGCAATAACCCAGCTTATACTTGAAAAGGATTATTTTTTATTGTTCCCAACCTCTCCCATTTTCTCTAGTGAAAAATTCAGTCATTTTAATGCTAACAAGATACCTTGAGGTGGGGAAAGAAGATGGAGAGAGAATAGATAACAAGCAGGCCTACACACACACATTTTTTTCACCTTGCCCAGTGAGTAAATGGTGGAGAACTATGTGTCTCACGAACCCTCAAATGCCAGGAAATAGCCAGTGGCCCTGAAAGCAGCTGCCCCAGCTCCCCTAACCTGCAGATGGGTAGCCGTGGTGAGGGCAGACAAGAACCTCCCATGAACCCAAATGTTCTCTGATCCAAAGAGAAAACAAACCACTCCCTTCCATGATGCAGTAAGCCTAATTCAGCCTCATGAAGTGGTTGAGGGCCGGGGATGGGAGAAAACCTTCATCCCGGTATCAATATTAAATACATTAGAACCTGTCCCTCTGGGGGACTCTGGTGTCTGTGGGGAGGGTAAAGAACTCACTCATTCACAAATGTTCAGTGAGTAGGGTCTACCAAGCATTGGGGAGGACAAAAGTGAGCAAAACAGAGAGGGCCTCTGCCCTCATGGAGCTAACATTTTAGTGAAAGGTTAGATCCGCTCATATATGTGTACAGTAGTTATAAAATGGGACACATGCCTTGAAGGCAAGGTATAGGGTGTTATGAACGCATTTAGCACAGAGACACCGTTTGGATGTGGAGGACATGCTACATGGAGATCCAGGAAGGCCCATCTAAAGGGATGACTTTAAACTGAGACCTGAAGGGGAGAGGGAGCTAGGCAAGCAAAGAGTAGGCAACAGGATATTACGCAAATGGAACAGCATTTTATGCAAAAGGAACAGGCTATGAGAAGGTCTGGCCAAAGGGGAGACAGACAGGAGGAGTCAACAGGGGAAGCAGGGGACCAATCAGGAGTGAGGATTCAACAAACGCATATGCAGCCCCACAACATGCCAGGTGCTGTTCTGAGTGTCCACAGCGGTGAACACAGTTCACAAAGTCCCTGTCCTCCTGGAGGTTATTTCTCAGATGTTACCTCGTCAGAAACCAGGCTCCAGCAGAGCTGCCAATAATTCAGGCTGCATGGCCGTGATGAGGGACAGGACAGTGCCACTTCACACACTCAATCATTTTCTCATCTGAAGGGTTCAGAACCTATGCCTCCAACCCTAAGTGAGCAGCTACTCTCATTCCTCACCATGGATGTACCCAGACCAAGATCACCAGTAGGAACGCAGCACGCGACAGGGCCACTGAATCAGACAGGAGATCATCCCCTCTCTGGACTGTCAATTCTGGCCTGCCATGGCAAGGGGTCAGGAGAGATCTCTAGCTCCTCTATCAGCTCTGAGTCCTGGGGATCCTTCTGGCACAGAGCATGGTGTTTTATGGCATGGGATTTGGGGTCAAACAGTGTTGGCTTCTTGTTCCAACTCTGCCACTTGCCAACTGCGCCCAGAACCTAACCTCTCTGATCCTGTCTCTCAGTCTATAAAAGAGGGTTGACAGGACCTTGATTACAGGGTAGTCTGGAGGATGAAAAGAGTCGGGGCACAGGTTGGCACTCTGCATGGCACACAGCAAACGCTCACTCAGCATCAGCAACGATGACTATGATGGTTGTGATATATCCCACTTCCCTGACTGGAGGCACCAAGCTTAATGTAATTTTCATAAATAACAGAATTATAGCTCAGGCAACTAAGTGCAATGCACAGCCTGTCCCCTTTCTTCACGCATTGCCAGGGAAACCAAGGCAGAGTTCAGCATCTAGCCTGGCGTAACCCCAGGACTTCAAAGTCAGGAATGTTCATTTCTGAGAACAGTGAAGCAACCACAGGAAGCATGCCGCAGAAGGAACAACTGGCTGAATTAGTCCCAGGGGGACGACTCGGAACTATCTTCCGTTCAGAAAGACTTTGTGAATTTTCCATTGCAAATATTTAATATCGAATTGGGTTCTCTCTTCCGCCTTTGTCAGTGGAGTGCTCAAAATAATTGTAATATTAGCCTAAGCCAAGTAAAATTAGGAAGATAAATCTGCAACATTTCCTTCCCCTTCTCCCTCTGCCTCCCTGCCCACAACATATCCCGAAGCCAAGACTTCAAGGATTTGAAGTTGTCCACGGCTCAGCAGCACAGCAGTGAAACAGTTGCTTTTAAAACAGGTTCAAACATCGACCCAGTTACTTATAAAGTTGATGATTTTTAGGCTAATAACAGCTCTTTAAGCCTCTGTTCCCTCCTCCATAAAATGGGGACAGTAAGAGTACTTAGCTTATTAGGTGATGGGCACACAGAAAAAGTCCCACAGATGAAGGCGAGTTGCTGTTATTTCTACCATTTATTCTATTCCCACCGTGTGATCTAAGCCATCCAGAGATGACCTGGTACAGCTGGGCCAGCAGGCTCCGGGCGGGCACTAGCTGACCAAGGAGAAAAATATCTGCGGCTGAAATGGGGGTGAGAAGGCCCTGTGTCCTCCGTAGAGATCGACTGGCCACGCAGCACGAGAGATCTGTGTGAAATCAAGAGAATGCACTAGGGACCAAGTCAAACTCGGCTGGCACTGAGAGAAGCTCCTTCTGGTTCTTACAGTTTCCAATCCTCAAATCAGAGTTGACTCCACATTAAAGTCCGAGACCTTTAAAGTATATCCGAGGACCGCGACGGGCTCTTTCTCCCACCCTCCCCCTTTCCTACCCGCAGCAAACAGGACAGAGTCATGGAACTTCCAGTCTAGGAAGCAAGAAGATTGACCATGTCATGAATTAGGAAAAATCCTATGAAGGAACTAAACTGGATGGTGAGGTGGCAAGGGACTTGGGGGCGGGGGTTGGGGGGAGGAAACACCTCAAATGGGATGGTCAAGAAAAGGCCCCCCAAGGAGTATAGGACCCAAGGCTGCACCAGTGACAGAAAACAAACTGTTTATCTTATTTATTTTCAAGGCAAAAAACAGGTCCAAGGAATAAATGCTTGAGTCAGGCGAAAGGAGAGGTATTAGACTGAGGGTCTTTCCATTTAACCCTCTCTTCCCCGACCACTACACCATGAAAAGGTTAGTCAGAACGGACCCCAGGAGGATCTCATTCCCCTCCCACAGATGGCCCTAAGCATGACCAGAAATGCAGGTCTCTCTAATTTGTGCCAGAACCAGCACTAGACTAATAACAATCAGAGCAGCAATAATCATTTGCTGAGCAGGCTGGGCACTTCCTGTGTGTTCCCTCATTTCATCCTCCCAGCAACAGGATATACTGCTAAGACTGTCATCACCATCCGCATGTCACTGATGGGGAGCCCTCAGCCGATTCGAGGTGGGATGGGGCTGCTGCTAGGGAGGCACTCTTCTCAGACCCTTTTTAGAGTTGAAGAAATTAAGATACAAAGAGGTCAAGTAACCTGTCCAGTGTGGCACAGCCCACAAAAGGAAGACTTAAACCTAGGGAGACTATGCCAGAGTACACGCATTTAAAGTGTGTGCAGGGAGTAGTGAGTCATTCCATTTCTCTGCAGCAGTAGCTGTAGGAAGAGATCTGAAAGACAATCTACATTCATTCAATAATGTGAAAGAGACACAGAACAGCCCGGCCTGGGACCACCTCCCCAGAGCTTCAGTCTAGAACACGTTTATACACACAAAACATTTTATTTTCTCTTTATTTTATTTTGGGATTAGTGTTTTCCATTCTATTAATATGAGCCAAGGAGGAGGTTAGGGGGTGATGAGCGTGGATAAGGGGGGAGACTGGAGAAATCTTATCTGAGGCAGAAACATCTAAGGGTTAGCTGAGTGAGGAGAGGGAAGACCAGCGTGTCAAGTGTCAGGATCTTGGAAAGAACGTGGCGATTTGAGGAACTGAAAAAAAGTGGAGGGACCAGGGTTCATGGGTGAGGGAGGCAGGGGGTAGCAAGAGATGGGTCTGAGGAGGAAGGCAGGGAAGAAGATGGGGGGAAAGTGATGGTAGGTCCAGTTGGGGGAGTTCATAAGGCCAGACTAGGGATCCTCCAACAATAGGTCTCGGGGGACCAAACCTTGCCATGAGCAAAGCTGCACTGCAGGAAGCTGGTCTGGAGGAAGCAGGGCCCCGGGGTCGGGGTATGGAAACAATTAACACAACCCAGGTAGAAGGTAATGAGGACCTCAAGGGAATGGTGGCAGGAGAAGGAATTTAAGACACACACAGAGAGAGGGGGGACAATAATGCCCAGGGGACAAGGGGGGAAGCTGAGCCACACCTGTGGACAGGGGCATGGCCTGTTTAACCAGCAGGAAGACATTGAATGGGGGCCATTCAAATTCTGTTTGGGTGCGTTGGTGAGGCCGCTGGAGTGACAGCTACTGGGCATTGCGGAGGGCACCTTGATATGCTCGAAGAAACAAATGCCGACTCTTCCCATTTCACACACTGGAAAGCTGAGGCTCGGTGAGGTGGAGGGACTGGGCCACTCACACACTCTGCCTGGGCCTCTCTGGGCCAAAGCCCATCTCCCTCCACCACCCCATGCAGCTTCCCTGCAGCTCTCCTTCGGGTTTCAGTCCTTCTCTCACTCACACCCAGCGCTTGTGCTCTGCCATCTGAAGAAACGGGGCCTTTCAGGTGACCCACCCTGCGCTGGCCCCGCGCTGCTAACACTCGGGCTAAAGGAACTCACAGGTACGTTCTGTCTGACCCATTCGGAGTTTTTCAAAACGCGGGTTTGTTGTAGACGTTTGAAAAGTTCACATACAAATTCAGATATCTGGCTTCTCCTGAAAACCCAGATTATCTGGCGACATCGGGTCCACGTTCTCACGTGGCAGCAACTATACTGATTGAGAAGCAGCTGCCCTCTTAAGTGGCCACGAGCTTTCTAGTTCACCATAGTCCCCACCCCAAACATCTAACAACCAAAATAGAAACTAAGATGCATGACCACTGAGGAAGTCTGTTCCTTTAAAACTGGTAGTCATTTTTATCTTGGGGACGAAAGGGAGTGGTGGGGACTGGGGCTAATTGAAGAGTACACTCTCAGGAGAGCTCTACCTTCCTAGTTTTTGTGGACACGTGAGTCTCGGATCTCTGCGTGAACACTACTGGTATTTTATTCTTACTGGAAGGGAAAGGAGCAGAGCTAGTTGTGTACTAATGCTTGGGTCTCATTTTGAGACCACCCAAGTGTAGACCCTTCCTCCATGTTGCAACCACCATATCTCCACCCAGCTCCTGACTTATTCACCTACTGCCACACAGATGCTAAGTTTTAATTCAAAAGGTTGTTCAGTGGGACATCCCAGGGATGTGGGACACAGAAGCGTGTTTGCCCAGAACCGTC
>NW_006300372.1:1212706-1216442 GCF_000327345.1 Myotis davidii | reverse complement strand
AGGGCTCCTGCTGAGGCTGGCTCAGGTCTTCAATGAAACGGGGCATTCTTTCAGAGCAGTGTCCTAGCAAAGGAGCCGGGGAGGGGAAACACTGTCACAGAACTTCCTCTCCCTGGCTGAGACTTGGCATGGAACAGAAGAGGAAACAAACCCCTCACTCCTCTCAAGAGAAGTCCGATATGGGGAATGGGAGTCAAGATGTGATGGTGATGGGAGAGGGGAGGAGAGGAGGGGGGAGGGGAGAGAGGCCAGTGAAATGAAGGGCTTGTGGCCTGTTTTGAAGGGAAATGGGTGGCTTCGATTTCAGGTGTCCTGCCTTCTGACTGTTGAGGTCAGGAAATGCCCAGGATCTCCAAACACTTTCTAATGCTCAGCACCCCAGCCCCCTCTCATTTCCATCTTACTAGGTTCTCTGAAGTCCACAGAGGATGTGTCAACAACAGACCAGCTCATGCCCACGAGAGAAATAGCCTCGCCTTCCGCCCAGCCTTCGGGAGCCACCCACCGGGCACTCGCAATTTTCTGGAGAGCCCAGCTGCTAAAGGGTTAAGCATGGGGTACGTGTGATGAGCAACCACGAACATGTTCCCACGCCTATAGTTTATAGCCACACAGGGAACAGTAATCAAATAACCACACACATACATGCACACATTACTCTAAACCAGTGGTTCTCAACCTTCTGGCCCTTTAAATACAGTTCCTCATGTGGTGACCCAACCATAAAATTATTTTCGTGGCTACTTCATAACTGTAATGTTGCTACTGTTATGAATCGTCATGTAAATATCTGATGTGCAGGATGGTCTTAGGCAACCCCTGTGAAAGGGTCGTTCGACTGCCAAAGGGGTCGCGACCCACAGGTTGAGAACCCCTGCAAATAGAACTATGTCCTCTGAAGGAAAGTCAGTCCTGGGCATGCATGTAATAAAGTTAGCAAGTCATAGTCAAGGAGGCACAGCTTCCCAGGGAAGCAGTTGGCAAGTCGAGGGAGTGGAGCAGGAAAAGCATTTTAGAAGAGGGAACAGCAGGTGTCAAGGAACCAGGGAGCCTGGCATGTCCTAGGACCTAGGATCTGGCTCCTGCAGCTGAGCCTAGAGTGCAAGAGCTGGGCCTGGGCGGCTTATGGCTGTTCTAACCACCGGACTCTGGGTGGGGCTCCTTATTCTCCGGGGCATCCCCCCAGCTCCCAAAAGTCCTCAGCACACAGGAAGCAAGGCATGAATGAGTGAAGAACCATGATGAGGACAGACCTCCGGAGGGCACAGAGGTGAAGGAATGAATGCAAGTCTGTGAATTAAAAACACAATAACCAACAAAAAGCTGCAGCCAACTGGTAACGGTGACTTTCATTTCAGTGCTGCTAAACCCTGCAAACGGGATTCTTTCCTCTCCGTCTCCGGTTCTGAAGCTTTGAGCTCATTGCTGGTGACCTTGTGGCTCTTCCACACCCAGAGGACACAGGCCCCGCATCTGGCACCTCGGACAGTGCCTCCAGCTGCAGGGCCCTGCCCAAACAGGGCTGCTGTTGTTTCATCCTAAACTCCAGCTTGGTTCCAGTGCAGCCAACTTGAAGGACCTGAAGCAAAGGTGGGTGGGCTCTGGAAAGGGCTGGGAGCCGTGGGAGGCAGGAGCCCACAGCCAGGGGTGGCACAATCCACCAGAGACACTAGCCCATGAGCAAATGAGAAGCTGCCTGGGAGGCCACAGGACCACTGGGTTGTTTCAATCCCTGACAAACCAAAGACAAAATGAGGAAACAAGACGTGACCTCACCAACCTCTCCAGAGGGCCAGGTCTATGCCTCAGAAATCACACAACAATAAATCAGAATTTTAAAATCATCCTTGGTTATCCCGCTAAGTTCTTACAAACCATAGCTTGAATTCACGATGCACTCTTGAATCTGTGGAAGAGATTTCATTCCAACCTGGCAACCACCCTCAGAAGGGCCTCACACAGCAGCTGGCGATCTTTGTCCATACAGTTTATGCCGCAGTTCATGACACTCCAGTACCAACTCTCCCGGGCTTTCCCAGTGCACCTGTAATCAGACCGCAAGGCTACACCAGGATCTGGCCCCTACCGATGGCATCAACCTCATCTCACACCTCCTGCCCCCTGCTCCCAATGCCCACTCGGTTCCTCATCCAGGCCACACACTTCCCAGTCCCTGGAGCATGTTGTCACTTCTCTGTAACTTGCTCGTCCATCATCAGGCTCTGTGTGAGCTCCCAAAGGAAAAGACCACACTTGCCTTGACGGCAATGTTTTCCTACCACCAGCACCGGTGTTCAGCGTCTGCCAACGGTGGGACGAATAAGCTGTGTGATCTGCAAAATGACTGTCCAGGACTCTGCGACAAGTCAACTCATGAGAGAAAAGAGAAATAAGGCCGGGGAACCGTTCTGGGTTAGAGGACACCGGAGACATTACAAGTTAACGCCATCCGCGCCCCTGATTGAACTGGATCAGAAATGAAAACTGGAACTAAAAGATGAAGGGAACCAAAGTTATGCCTTCTGTATTATGATTTTGAGCTGGCTATTAAGAAACAAAAGACTCAGTCCTAGCCAGTTTTGCTCAGTGGGTAGAGTGTCGGCCTGCGGACCAAAGGGTCCCGGGTTCGATTCCTGTCAAGGGCACATACCTCGGTTGCAGGCTCCTCCCCAGCCCAGGCTCTGGTCGGGGCACGTGCAGGAGGCAACTAACTGATATGTTTCTCTCACATCGATGTTTCTCTCTGTCTTTCCCTCTCTCTACCACTCTCTTTAAAAATCAATAGAAAAATATCCTCAGGCAAGGATTAAAAATTAAATCTCATCAAACTAATGATCATTGCTGCATGCTTGTCAGTCTCCATCACTGGATCACACCCTTCCTGAGGGCAGGAGTTGGGATGTCAGTGCCAAGCCGGCCCACAGAGGACATGTGATAATCCGCTAAGCTCCACTTCACGGAGACCATGGGCTCAGTCCAGTCCCCACTAGATCTTGGAGGCCTGGTGGAGGGCACGCTGAGGGCAGCTCCCCCAAAGCATGGAGACCAGTAGGGGACTGGCGAAGCTTTTCTTCTGCCTGTTGTTTCAGGTGTCCTGTATCGCTTCCCCTTCGGGACAGGAAGTGTCCTGTGTCAGTTTTCTCCTCTTGTTCTGATATCAAAGGCTGGACCAGGGAGCTCCTGAGTGGAAATCAGGAGGTTGGGTCCAGTTACCCACCACCTGCTAGAACAGGGACTAGGCTGCATTGCCAAGTGGGAACAGCACACACTTTATTAAATAACAACATAATGCACACTGCTCCCTCCACCCGGCCATTTCAGCTCAGGGGTCAGTTGAAAGTCTCACCAGGGTGGGACCCACAGAACAGACTTCCCGGGCAGCAGGAGGGGAGGAGATGGGCAGGATGCAAATTCTTTGGATTCTGTGGATTTGACTGGAGTTTTCCACTTATCCTATCCCTTCCCAAGAAGATACCGAAAAGGAACTGTCCCCTACTGGTCTCCATGATAGAAAGTGCACTCTGTTTGGTGGGAAAACCTGGCTGTAACCGAGCCTGGGAGCTGGGTGGATTACTTAACCTCTCGGGGCCACAGTTCCATTTTCTATGATGGTGGTTGACACCCGCCTCGAGGACTAACAGAACTGAAGAAGGAGCCTAGATAACCAAGTATGTTGACATATTATCCCTGGTACCAATTATATAAAACTGTGATAGAATTCGGGAACCATTCCCCT
>NW_006300372.1:1211782-1212668 GCF_000327345.1 Myotis davidii | reverse complement strand
GGAGTGTATAACAGAGCAAGCTTACTGAGGTATAGACTTGACCGGGAGAAGGCACCTGCTAAAAGTTCACAACGTACTCAGTCAAGGATATAAAACCTGCCGGGGGCCGCATGGACGCAGAGAGTAGGAGCAGATGCTGCACCTTTTTCTCACCCACCCTCCACTCCCAGGTTTTCCTAAGCGAGCAACTGACATGGTGGCATTCTTCCCCCAAGGGTCCCACCAGAATTGAGAAGGCTGAATTTTATTTTGTCGCTGTCTTTTTAAAATATACATACAGCCCTAGCCTGTTTGGCTCAGTGGATAGAGCATTGGCCCACAGATGGAAAGGTCCCGGGTTCAATTCTGGTCAAAGGCACATACCTGGGTTGCAGGCTCAATCTGAGGCAACCAATCAATGTGTCTCTTTTACCTCATTTCTCTGTCTCTCCCCTCCCTTCTTCCAGTGTCTCTAAAAATTAATCAAAAACTATCCTTGGGTGAGACTTAACAAGAAAATAATAAATATATATAAGTATACATCTACAATCCAAAAGAATTTACCCTGAAATTCTAAATGTTTCTGTTTAAGAAAATGTTTGTCAACTTGGGGACCTCCTGGTCCTGACACCAAGCCCAGCACTCAGGACACACCATCCTCTGGAGGGAGTGGTGGCAGCAGAGTCTGTGCCCAGTACCCAGTGTCCCCGAGAGCCCATCGCCCATGGGACCTGTCCCCCAGGGGGCCCTTCTCCACCAAAGCCTGCCCACACCACCTCCTAGCTGGTCTCTAATCCACCCCCTCCTCTCCACACCAACTGCTGCAGCCCTACTTTTGCCGTCATTGTCTCCCACCTGGACCAGAGTCACAGCCTTTTGGCAGTCTTTCTTGCTGTGGCATGCTACT
>NW_006300372.1:1188967-1201853 GCF_000327345.1 Myotis davidii | reverse complement strand
TCAGAGACCACAGAACGTCCTTCCCAGGATCCTTCAGTGGCCCATGGCCTGCAGGCTCCATCCCAGATTCCCCAGGAAGGCACACAGCCCCGTGTCGCTCTGCAGCTGCAGCCTCCACACTGAATTTTCCTCCTATCTTCCAACTCGCTCTGCTCACCAGACCATAGAACGTCCTTCCCAGGATCCTTCAGTGGCCCATGGCCTGCAGGCTCCATCCCAGATTCCCCAGGAAGGCACACAGCCCCGTGTCGCTCTGCAGCTGCAGCCTCCACACTGAATTTTCCTCCTTTATCTTCAAACTGCTTGCAGGTGCCCCTCACTCTGCACACTGGCTCCCCCTCTCCAGGCTTTGCTAGCTCTTCCTAGGCCTGCAAAGCCCGTCCATCTTTGCTAGCTCTTATCCTTCATGCTTCACTCAGGTATCACTCCCCCTAGGATGGTCTCTCTGGAGGCACAGTTTTGGTCACAGCCCGTTCCTCTGACCCCACAGTCTCCACTTTGACCAGTTAACACTGGAATTATGTGTTCATGACTTTGACTTCTCAACCAGATGGTACCTTCCTCCAGGTAATGAGTGGGCTCAATCCTGGACCATTCCCCAGTACCCAGCACCACCCCTAACATTGTAGATGACCAGTAAGTATTTGCTGGATTGAAATGAACTCCCAGTGCCCAAACAGCACAATGGGCGGCTCAACCAAACACCCCCTGTATATGAAGAAAGGAAGAAACGGACTCTGGACCTCTATGCGCAGATCGACAGGAGAATCCAAGCATCGCCTATGGAGGGAACGGGAGTTACTCCCGAAGCTGCCTCAGGCCTGGCCAGCTGCCCCAGCCAAGCTACCTCAGGACTGTCCATCGAAATGCGATGTGAACATCTCTCCAGGGAATGCACAGAGCCGCAGGATACAAAGGAACCCTCTCCTGGAAAATCAGGTTAATGCTTTAACACTTCTTTTTTAAATGACCAATGTTTACTGAGTATTTACTATGTCCCAGACTTTTAATCTTCAAAACGGCCCCATGAGGTGGGTACTATAAATTGCCTCATTTTCAGACACTGAGGCCAGAAAAGTTAAATAAGTTACCTAAGGTTATACCAGCCATGAGTGGTCACAGTGGAATTCAGACATAACTATCTGGCTCCCAGTCTGCTGTAAACCATTACACTACACTGCTTTTCTTAAAACCACTTTATAGCCGGGGCCAGTGTGGCTCAGTTGGTTGGGCATCATCCTGTGCACAAAAGGGCACATGTCAGGGCACATGCCCCGGTTGTGGGCTCAACCCTCCATAGGGAGTGTGCAGTAGGCAGCTGACACTGATGTTTCTTTTTCCTCTTCCTACCTCTCTCTCTCTCTCTCTAAAAATCAATAAACACCTTAAAAATGAAATAAATTAAATAAGTAAAACCACTTTATAGAAAAAGAGAGATCTAAGTTACGAAGTTAGTGGCACATTTTATATGCCTTTTTGAATATAAGATACAAGACTTCAACATCGAGGCCTTGCTTACCCCTCTCCGAGCTCAACTCTCCATCTTCTGCTCTCCACTAAAGCTTCTTCTCAGTTCTGGAAGGTTCTAAGCTCATTTCTGCCAAAAATCTCCACATATGCTGACCCCTCTACCAACCCTGCCAGCTCTCCACCAGGCCGGCTCCTTTGCATCTGGGCTCAGCTGTCACCACCTCAGGTCTACCCTGCCTGACCACCTTCTCCAGGTCTCCCCTGGCTTCTCCATCGCAGCACCCACCATTCCCTCCGTGGCAGGGTGCTTAGTGGGTGGGCACATGGTGGCTTTCTGCATCTGGACACCACCTCCCCCCCTCCAGCAGAAACATCTGAGGGCAGGGACCTTCTGTTTTGTTCACCAGGCCCCGGGCAATGAAGTGTTCAACAAAGGCTAAAGGCTTAGTAGATGATGAACTAATTGGTAGATGATGAATGAATGAATGAACTATTAATCAAAGGAAGAAAGGGCTGAAAGAAGGGAGGAATCGCTGTCTTAGGCTTTTCAATGTATTCACTAAAAGTAGTGGAATACTGGTGAAAACTTTTTAGAACTTCAGGATTATGAATCTATGTTTTTGGAGAAAGTGACATACAGAGAACTCCAACCAATTCATCTGTCGTGGTGGTTTGAGCAGACGGGAACCTTGCCTTCTAAAGATGCAGTCCTTGGAGAGGATCATGGAACTGCCCAGGCCTCCAAGGACGACCTTGTGTGGCCCCAAGCAAGGCTGGACAGGCAAGCATCCCTATTCCTGCTTGAAACCTTTAGCCCAACTCCACAGGACTGACAAGGCCTGGAATCCTAAAGTAATTCCCACAATTATTACCCTAAAATACAAGAAACAAACCTCTGAATCTGTGTACCAACTCAAGGCTGCAGTTCACTGTGCAAAAGGGAGATGATGGTGCAGAAATCTAAAAGCTGCACGCCCCTGGGGGGTGGGGGGGGGTCGAAGCTCAAACACAGCTCACCTTTGCAGGACGTAATGTGCACGCCTGAAGCCTTTCCACCCAGCCTCAGGAAAACGTTTATAAAGAGCAGCAGAGGGGAAGGGGGCGGGGTGGGAGCATTATTAAAAAGACAAGGAGAGCCACAGGAGAGGAAGTGTCTCTGCTATTACTCCCAGCAGGTCACCATTGTGGAAGAGAAGTAATACCACTTTAAAAGCGACAAACAGGAAGGAAGGGCATGGGGTGGGGGGACGCAGGGAGAGAAAGGAGATCAGAGCGGGTCAAAATATTTTTAAAACAACAGACGTCCTTGTTGGAGCAAAAATTGTTCTGCAGGGAGTCACCTCACAGCAAACTTCTCTCCCTTTGTTTTAGAATTATTTTTTTGGCAGGGAGAGCAGGTCTTCTCTCCCTTTTTCTTCCTCCTGTTTTCTTTTTGGCTCCCTCACCGGGCCTCCTACACCTTCTGGGTTCCAGGAGCATCCTGAGACTGTTTACTAACAGGAAGCCAGGCGAGGAGGGGATTGACACAGTCATTAGGTGACATAAGCCTGCTGTCAAGCTGCCAACTCCGCCTATTGAAGATATAACTGAAAAGCCCGCATTCCACTCAAAGTAGGTCACCTCCGAGAGCTGTGGATGTCAACTGGGAATTCGCCAAAAGGTTACTGGTTTCCCCAGGGGACAAGCAGAGGTCAAGGGGACGAGGGGAAGCTGAATCCGTGAGGATGGATAAAGTGGAAGAATGGGAGGGAGACATCCCCAGGCAAGATGTAGGGATCTGCATGTCAAGGTCTGAGCAGGCCTGTGAGGCACTTGGGATTCTATTTCCATGCACTCTCTTCTATATGCTTGGTAAGCATTCTCTTCATTAAACTACAAAAGTCCCCACACACAAAAATGTCAGTCCCCAAAGGGCAAGGACTAGTTGGTGTCTTTAATTTCACCAAATACCACGCCATACCCAAAGCTGACATTTAATAAGTGCCTGCTGACTACGTGAATGTGAGAAAAACAACACAGGGAATTTGCCGAGTACATGGGTTCTGGGATCAAACCTGGGTTTGACATCCAGCTCCATTTCTTGTTAGCTGTGTCCCCTTGAGAAACTTTTGCAAGCTCTTGACGCTTCAGGCTCCTCATTCGTAAAAGAAGGACAATAGTATTGCCCAACCCACTGGGCTCCAGTGAGGGTTGAGTGAGGTATTGCATAGGAAGCCCTGAGTGATGTGCCTGGCACAAAGTCAACGTTCAGTAACTGTGAGTTATTATTATAATATTCTAATTGCTATCATTATTGTGAATGACGACAGGCTACCCTCTGGCTTTGGGTTTCCCTGAGCGCCTCCAACTTTGTCTGGGTTCTGCTCTTAATAGGACACCAGAAAAATGTCCATCCTGGGCACCCAAGCCTCACCTGGCAGGTCTTTAGGATGAGAGCAGTCTCAAGTGCATTGCGTTAAGTTGAGCCCTGGCCAGTTTTCTCAGTGGTTAGAGCTTCGGCTCATGGACTGGTCAAGGGTATGTACCTCATACATCTGTTGCTGGTTCAATCCCTGCCCGGTCCGGGTGCAAGCTGGAGGCAACCAATCGATATGTCTCTTTCTCTCTCCCTCCCCTCACCCTCCACTCTCTCTAAAAAAATCAATGGAAAAAATATCCTCACTCCTCCGGTGAGGATTTTAAAAAATTGTGTTCAGTTGAAGACTGTCTCCCTGTGGAATGGGTGACAGACTGGCAAGATACACTAGTTTTTAGCAAGGCACTTTACATCTCCCATTTCACCCTTGTGGTCAACAATGGAAGAATTTGAGCCAGATGATAAGACAATCAAAAGACTGATAACTGGCTGGACATCTACATGATCATTTCCCTGATTGTGCTCTCTAGAATATCTGTACACAGACTAGTATGGGGTGCTACATCGCAGGGGAGGAGAGCTTAATGGTCAAATGTATTTGGAAAACTACGAGTAACAATTTTTTATTATTATTATTTTACAAAAGTTCATTCTTAAATATACAACAGGCTCTGCGCCAACACTTCATTCTAGCTATAGGTAGCAACAGATGTTATGACAGGGATTCCAGGCGTTAAAATAGGAAAAGAATTAAGGGTCACCATTGCCCCAGGGACAAGACACAGCTCACTTTTTGCCAGATATCTTAATTCCAGCTGTGGCTAGGGGGCCCTTCCATGGCCTTCGTTTTTAGCTCCTCGAGTTTCTTATCGTCTTTTTGCTTTACCTTCCTCATCCATCCCCTTGGCCTACTTCTTGGGCCGCATCAGGGACTTCTTGCCACCTTCAGGTTGAACATGGCACCTGCCACCCCTTCCCCAGATCCTGCTATTTTCCAGACTTTTTACTACATTCGTAAATAACATGTGTCTTCAAGAAGGAGTTACAGTATGTAGCACTATCCAAATGTATTTGATTATAGCGTTCCGTTTTTGAGAACCATCCTTCAGAATGCACTTTAAGCAATACTCATCCATTTGTTTGAAGGGTATCTGACATCAGGAATGTCAGAGGGGCATACTGTGGCTCTGTCCTTGACTCTGGTTCAACATTAATTTGCTGGCATGCTGATCAGATTCAAAGATGACCCTGTGCTGGACAGGGAGGCTGGTAGGAGAGATGTATAATCAGGACTACGGTCTACTAAGATACTTCATATGGAAAAATACCAGGTCCTGTATACATGGTCCAAAAACCAACACAAAGCATGCAAGATGGTGACCTATGTAGTAATTGCAAAAAGGCCTTGGAACTCTCTTGACTATGAAAAGTGACAACAAGCCAAAACCGTTTTGACTCAGTGGATAGAGCGTCGGCCTGCAGACTGAAAGGTCCCAGGTTCGATTCCGGTCAAGGGCATGTACCTGGGTGGTGGGCACATCCCCAGTGGGGGGTGTGCAGGAGGCAGCTGATCGATGTTTCTAACTCTCTATCTCTCTCCCTTCCTCTCTGTAAGAAATCAATAAAATATATTTTTTTTAAAAAAAGTGACAACAAGAACCTGCATCCATGGTGAAAGGGTTTAAACCTGTGGATCAAGCCTCAACTAAAGGCTGTATCACACACCCCGGTCCCAGCCCTGGAGGTTCTGTTACACATACCAACAAATTCCCTTTAAATGTTAAATTTTCTTATTTATTTTACAATATTTTTTATTGATATCAGAGAGGGAGGAAGAGAGAGAGCAAGATAGAAACATCAATGATGAGAGAGAATCATCGATTGGCTGCCTCCTGCCCACCCCACAGTGGGTATCGAGCCCGAAACCCGGGCATGCACCCTGACCATGACCTCCTGGTTCATAGGTCGATGCTCAACTCCTGAGCCATGCCCGCTGGGCAATTTTCTTCTTTTTTTAATCTGCAACATAAACATTCCAAATTGATAGTACCATCAAGTATACTAAGGTTTCCAAAGCAGACACTGCACTTTTAGAAAGAACTGAAGGAAGGCTCAAGTGAGATCAAGGAGAGATGTCTCACACATCCTGGTCAGAGGGCTCCTGGGAGGTAGCTTGTACAGGGTTAGTTTGAACACAGATGAAACAGGAAAATATGGCAGGATGAACAGGGTACCAGAGACCATGTGACACAAAGAATTATGGGAAAGAAATTTAAAGAGAAACAGAGCCTAACCTATGTAGCTTGGTGGTTGAGCATGCACCTATGAACCAGGAGGTCACTGGCTCGATTCCTGGTCAGAGCACATGCTTGGGTGGCAGGCTCAATGCCCAAGGGGGGCATGCAGGAGCCAGCCAAGCAATGATTCTCTCTTATTATTGATGTTTCTCTCTCTCTCTCTCTCTTCCTTCCCCTCTGAAATCAATAAAAAATAATAAAATAAATAAAAATAAAAAGAGAAAGACAAGAGATACAGAGACTAGGGAGGGTGTAGCCTTCTAAATAGATGTGTGAGGGAAGCAACATTCCATGAAGAGGAATCCAATGTTTCTGAATCTTCTAGATGGAACAGATACCCTTGAAAAACTATTGAAAGCTATGAAACTCTCCCCAGAAAAACATACATGCAAAGAAAATTCTACAAACATTTTCAGGAGATTGCTGCCTTCCTATCACCACCATGGAAGCCCATCCATGGACTTCAACCATAGAAGACCAAAAGTAGGCTGAAAGCCTCCTCAGGATTAAGCAGTGGCTGTGTGATGTCCCACCCCCACTGCTGCCGAGGTAATGAACTAGGGCAGTGGTTGGCAAACTCAACAGAGCCAACCAAATATCAACATTACAATGATTGAAATTTCTTTTGAGAGCCAAATTTTTTAAACTTAAACTATATAGGTAGGTACATTGTTACTAACTTAATTAGGGTACTCCTAAGGCTTAGGAAGAGCCACACTCAAGGGGCCAAAGAGCTGCATGTGGCTTGCGAGCCACAGTTTGCCGACCACTGAACTAGGGTCAACGAATGGATGGCTATTACTAGGAGGCAAGCATCACTCCATAAAAGACTCACATCCCCATCATGCCTGCTATCCGGAAACAAAGGGCTGCCTGACAAGTAGGGATCTTGTCATCATTGGAAGTATTCGAGCAAACTGGATGAGCATTTTCAGGGAAGTTCAATCATACCCCTGATCTCAATGACCCTGGGCTTTTCAGGACTTTGCTGGGTAGTAAATGTGGTCTGCAGTCCAGTAACATCTGGGAACTTGTTAGAAATGCAGAACCACAGGTGACTTAGTCCCTGTTTAAGAAGCTCTGCTGTAAGCTACCTAAGGGTCTCTAAGGGGAGAGAAATAAAAATATTCTGGTCACTCCGCAGTCTAAGTTACACTCCTTTACCTTCTCAAAGACTGTAGATCAGTGGTTCTCAACCTTCTGGTCCTTTAAATACAGTTCTTCATGTTGTGACCCAACCATAAAATTATTTTCGTGGCTACTTCATAACTGTAATGTTGCTACTGTTACGAATCGTCATGTAAATATCTGATATGCAGGATGGTCTTAGGCGACCCCTGTGAAAGGGTCGTTCGACCGCCAAAGGGGTCACGACCCACAGGTTGAGAACCGCTGCTGTAGATGGAGAACAAAGGGGGAAGAACGGAATAATTTCCACTTTGTCTCTAATCCAGGATTAGAACTTATACAAGCAAAAAGCAATTTAAAACATTTATCTTCATGATCATCTCCTTTAATAATAATAATAGATTTGACTTACCATATACTCACATGTGAATACTGCTAAGTGCTTTTTTATCCCCTATCTTACGTAATCTTCACAATAACCCTGCAGGGGAAGTACTACCATTTTTTTTCTCCCATTTTACAGATTATGATTTCTGAGGCTCAGAAAGAATTAGTGACTTGCCCAAGGCCACACAGCTAGCACATGGGGGAGTTGGGTCTTGGTGCTGAAGTTCAAGTTCTTAACCACTAATCCACACACCTATCTCCTTTAGAGGAAATCTCCTGCCGTCCCCTCTATTCATTAACTAGTAAGAGTAGTCTGAAGGCTGTCATGTTCCCACAGAGCTCATCTAAGTTATTCAGGGATGCAGCCAAGCTGCTGGCTGGGTAGCTACAGGCACAGGTGCACCAGGGTCTCAGATCTCAGCCTCCCATTGTATTCTGTTCATTACACAGGAAGACTTACAGGTCACGCTTTCAAATCCTGGCCCCTTCCTCATTATCTGCTCCAGCATCAGAGTTCTCTCAGTCCTGTATTGACTTGCTTTATCTCCTGGCTGCGGTCCCATCTCCATTAGATCCCCGGCATTTGAGCAAAATACACAGCTATCCAGTTTGGGCTGCACAGAACTGACTCCCCATTCCTTCTCTGTAATTTTGGCCATAGTCTGAGAGGATTTGGAAGGTGTCATTGACTTGGAATTACAGTTCTTTGTTACAGAATGAATTTCCGGACTACACTGAAGAAGCCAGCATTCCCCCTCACACTTACACAAGCAGCTTTGTTCCCCTTCAAAGTGTCCCTCTAATTGCACTGTGCACATTCATCCTCCACTTTGCTGCTTCTCAAGAAGGAAACTTACCAAGAACTCGGACCTCCTCCAGTGTGTTAGCCCTGCCGCCTTCATTTGGAAATTAATCACGGGCTGCATATTCTCTCCTCTACTTATTAACTTTTTCACATCCTCTGGCTATTGTACTTTTTGTATGCTTCTGTCTTACATGCCCCAACCAGGGCCTTTAAGGCAGGAACCACGTTTTAGTCACATCTGTTTCACAGCAGTCCAGCACACTGCCTTGCCTTGTATTAGGTGGTCAATGACCATGGACTTGATTGGTAACTAACGAACTATGTTTTACATATTACCATGCACATCTGTTGCTATGTCCAAAGTGAATATGCTCTTCCAGATACTGAACTTATTTAGAGGGAGGGACTTGGGGGAGGGGGAGACGGGACTCTAAGCTTGTTGAGATCCTGAAGCAGATGGTGCTGTGTAAAAAAAAAAAACCCAAAGCATTCCGGTTCCAGCCATCTAAGAGGTAACAATAAAACTTGCTCCCATGAGGTTGGACTAAGCCACTAACCCCCCGGTACAGCTGGAAACACAAAAGCTTCTTAAAGTTCAAGGACCTCAACCCACCTGGTTAGACAATAACTAGGCCAAAACCTCATTTCTCAGCTGTTCTTGTTATCACTTGCTCCAACTCTCAAACCACTTAAAGAGAATTTAAAAATAAACTTGCCTGAGAAATGGGCCTGAAGTGTCTCATTTTCTTAAAAAAAAAATCCTGAGTAACACTGGCTAGGAAAAAGAGAAGAGAGAGGGCATTTCCAACAGTAATAAAGGGAAAAAGAAAGGTTCAGTAAATAAAACAATTTTTAACTTATACTGGGTGCTTGGTTCACTTTTGGAAATATTGTCATATTTTACTCCTCTCTGCAAGAATAACTCTTTCTGCCCGGCTGGCATGGCTCAGTGGTTGAGCGTCAACCTATGAACCAGGAGATCAAAGTTCGATTCCCAGTTAGGGCACATGCCTGGGTTGTGGGCTTGATCCCCAGGAGGGCACATGCAGGAGGGAGCCACTGATCAATGATTCTCTCTCACTGTTGATGTTTCTATCTCTCTCTCCTTTCCTCTCTGAAATCAATAAACATGCTTTAAAAAAAAGAATAACTGGTCTATTTTTCAGAGGTGTATAGAGGTGACTGTGAAACTGCTAAAAAGAAATAAATACAGGATTAGGGGCAAGGAAAGCCAGACAGAGAGATAGAGGAAATTTGCTTGTACACAGGAGTAAGGTAAAAATATCCAGTCACCACTTCTTTTTTCAATATATTTTTATTGATTTCAGAGAGGAAGGGAGAGGGAGAGAGAGATAAAAACATCAATGATCAGAAAGAATCATTGATTGGCTGCCTCCTGCATGCCCACAACCTGGGCATGTGCTCTTAACCAGAATTGGACCCGGGACCCTTCAGTCCTCAGGTCAACACTCTATCCACTGAGCCAAACTAGCTAAAGTGCAGTCACCACTTTTATTCAACACTGTATTAGAGCCTTGGCCAGGGCAGTAAAGCCAGAGAAAGAAATAAAAATTGGAAAAGAAGAAATAAAAATACCTTTATTTGTAAGCATGATTGTCTATGTAGAAAATCCTAAAGAATCTACACAAAAATTACTAATAAGTAAAGTTAGCCAAGTTGCAGGGCAGAAAGTCAAGACTCAGTACACAATAATCAACTGTATTTCTATATACCAGCAATAAACAATTGAGATATTAATTTAAAATAATACCATTTACACACTAACCGATTTGGCTCAGTGGACAGAGCATCAGCCCGCAGACTGAAGGGTCCTAGGTTCGATTCCAGTCAAGGACATGTACCTCGGTTTTGGGCTCAATCCCCAGTAGGGAGTGTGCAGGAGGCAGCTGATCAATGTTTCTCTCTCATAGATGTTTCTAACTCTCTATCCCTCTCCTTTCCTCTCTGTAAAAAATCAATAACATATATTTAATAAATAAATGAAATAAGACTATTTACAATCAAAAGACATGCATGGCCTGTACACTGAAAACTACAAACCACTGCCGGGAGGAATCAGTGAATACCTAACTGAATGGAGAGGTGTGTCCTGTTCACAGAGTCGCAGATTCATTGTTTTTAAGCTGAATCTATAAATGATTCATCTGTATGAATGTCTTCATTCATTTGTGCGAATGTTTTCGTTTCTCCTATGTATCAGATATTGTCCTAAATACCAAGGATGCAGCAGTAAGATTAAAATGTAAGCCCTGCAGGAGCAGGGATGATTATCAGGAAAGAAAGAGAAGAGAAAGAAGCAAAATATGCATGTGGTTTAGGAAGTAGCAGGGAGGAGAACAATGCAAGGGAGGGGATAAGGAATGACCCAGGGGGAAGGAATGAAAATTCACGTGGGGTGGAGACACTTTAACGAAGACCTGATAAAGGTGTGGAAGTGAGGCTTCTGCAGTAAGTCTTTGCTTATCGTCTTCAGCTTCCATGACCATAGGCTAACTGATATAAACAAGAGTTAAGTTCCTGTATCTCATCAACATTATAACTAAAGGATGTTATCTGAGGACCTACTGTAGATACCCGAGGGGAAAGTACTCCAGGGAGAAGGAATAACAAAAATCCTTTGAGGTGGGAACAAACCTGAAATGTTCCAGGGATGAGTTAGGCTGTATGGCTGTGGCCTAGTGAGCAAGCGGGGAGTAACAGATGAGGTCAGAGGGGCAACAGGTGGCCAGTTTGGGTGAAGCTAGTAAATTGAAAGACTGCATTTAAAACTAGAGTTGGAGGTCACCAGGTGAATAGGGTAGAAGAAAAAATACAAGGACAAAATCCTGGGTCACCTCAACACATGAGGCCAGCAGGAAGAAAAGCAACAAGAAGGGGTCTGAGGAATAAAGAGGAAGAGAAAGAAAACAAAAAAGAAGAAGAAAAAACAACAAAGAAGGGAGTGTGAGGGAGGCAGAAAGAACACCAGGAGAGTGCAATGTCCTAGGAGGAGGGAATGATCAATTGTGCAAATGCAGCTGACAGGTCCAATAAGATGAAGTCGTTGGATGTGACAAAAGAGGCTGGAAAGGCGGTCGGCAGCTGGGCTATCTGCGGAGTCGTCAGGCACAGAGAAGGGGTGCAGAAGTCTCACTCCTCCCGGGTGGCTTTCAGGCCTCTGCTCCCACAGCTCCTCTTTACTGAGTTGAGGTCTGCTCAGCATCTTGCCCTCAGTGCCTGGCAAAGCCTTCCCAACCAGGCCAGATCCCCTCACTACAGATGCTCACGGCACCAGCACCTGTCTCCTTCCCAGCACAGGACCCAAAGGAGTTGCCCTTTCATTTGGGTGACAGTGTGAAAAGTGTATCCGTCTATTTGCCTGCAGTCCGGGGGCAGGGGCCGTGTCCTTGCACATGGACTTCCTCTCTGCACCTAGCACAGCCTGGCACAGAGCAGGCCCTCAACAAACGGTAGGAGATAAGACAAGGGGGAGACTTACAGGCACTCGTGTGACCAGGTAAAGCCATAGGGATGGTGAGGTGAGATGCACATCCAAGTCAGAAGCGGGGACAGGACATGGAGTGTGAGGGGAGGGAGAAGGCACTGGAAGGAAAGGCAAAGAAGTCTTTCCTCCAAGGCACAGAGCTGGTCGAGGCAGGAATCAGAGGCTGCTCCAGGAGAGTTGATTGCAGGCCTGGAGGAGACAGTGGAGGGCTCTAGTCGGCCCCGTTTAGCTCTTGTTTTAGGCAGAGAAGAGTAAAGACAGACTTGGTGATGAGAGGATGGGAAGCCCACTTGATCATCACCACAGTAAGACGGATGTTGGGCTGTCCCAAACATACCAAAGACAGAGAGGTTTTGTCTGGGGGCGGAAATCCATTATCTACCTCTGCAAATTAAACACCAGGGGAGGATTAGTAGATAAAATGTTCACCCCTAAAGGAAGAATATTAACCTTACGAAGTGCATATCATGTGCTATCCGTTATCTCATTTAATCCTCAAGTCCCTGGCCACCCTGTGTGGGACCCCTCTTTCCTATTATTCCTTTCAAAGCATCTTATCTCTGACAGGAGTTATCTTGTATGTTTCTTTACTGCTTATCATCTGCCTTCCCGGAGCAGGGAAAGCTCCTCGGGCAGGAAGCTTGTCTGACCTTATGTCACACCCTCTGCCAGCTCAGCACCAGGCACACCGGAACTTCGTACAAGTCCTACCACCTACCTACCTACCTACCTACCTACCTACTGCTCTACAGGCGAGGATCCTTGCTCATCTTTCATTTTTCTCCCTTAGTGTTTAAAGCATTTGTATGTTTGAACTGAGGCCACTCTATACCATCTTGCTGTTTTTCTAGTACTTGCAAGCCTGGTCTCGGCCCTACTCCTCTCTCCAAAAGCAAAATCTGTCCCTTTCCTGTTTAAAGTCCAAATGAAAGGAAAAC
>NW_006300372.1:1183820-1188880 GCF_000327345.1 Myotis davidii | reverse complement strand
GGGGGGGGGGGGGCAGGGGGGCTTGCAATGTAGTTCAGTATCTGTTTAAAACTAGTCTTATTTCCCCACTCCGACTGACTTGGGTGGAGCTGCAGAGCCTAACCCCAGGGCCCCGCCACAGCTGACTTGGGCAGAGCTGCGGGGACCCTCAGGGGCCGCCACAGAAGGAATTACATAGGTCAGAGCCTCCCCACCAGTTCAGTTCAGGCTTTGGATCCGGAATCCCCTGGACTAGCCCATCTGCGAAATAAAGGTTACACTTTCCTCCCTCGGAGTGCTGGCTGATCGTTCTCCCGTGCATTCCGCCACAACACAGGCAGCCTCCACCTGACTATGTGAACAACCCCATGCTCTGCCCCTCCGGTGTCTCTGCAGGAGCTCTGCTTCTGCACATATGACTTCCCCTTGGGGATGCCCAGCAAAGCCACTCAACTGTCCTTCTTTGTCAAGTCTTCCATCACCCCCGTGTTAGTCTCCTAGGGCTGCTACAACAAAGTGCCACAAACTGGGTGGGTTAAAACAACAGAAATTCATTCTCTCACAGTTCTGGAGGCCGGAAGTCCAAGTCCAGGCACCGGCAGGGCCACACTCTCCTTGAAGGATCTGGGGAAGAACCCATTCCCCACACCTTTCTCTTAGCCCCTGGTGTTGGCCAACAGTTCTTGATGTTAGGGGAGGGTCATGTTTTCCTCCTGCATGCCAGAGGTCTCCACTGCCGGCTGAGCTCTGTGGAGCTAAGGAAGTGCAGGTCCAAGCGGGGAGCACGTTAATCCCCTTCTCCTTTCCCCCCTCTCAGGCCAGGAGCGCTTCCGGTGAGGAGCTGCAGTCTTTCCGGCTGCCTCAGAGGGTGGGATGGCACCCAGCATGTAATGAGAGGTTAGGGTGGTGATGCCATCTACCAACCCCTACTTAACTGGCAGACCAGCTCTCTCAGCTGTTTTGGACAGCCAGTGCTTTGGTGAATGAATCACCCTGCACCCTGGCCCCCACCAGGTGCAGCCCTGGCCTGGGATCACTTCTGCACCAAAAGCAGCCAGAAGCTTCAGCAAGCCAGGGCTCAGTCCCAACCACTCAGGAGGTCCTTGCAGGCCCCCCAATGCTCGCTCAGACCTCCACAGGCGCACACACTAACACACACACACACAACTGTCAGATCCTCATGAGCGTCAGGCACATCTGGGATTTCTGCAATAAGGTGTACCGGGGTCTGGACCATTCTGCTCTACACGCCCCCAGCTCCACGCAAACAAGTCAGTAAAAGTTCGGGCAGAGCTGCTTCAGGACCAACCAGATTTCTTCAAGAAACAAGAGTGGAAATTCCACACATCAGCTTTGCTTGAGCTGACAAGCTGTAGCTGGGAAAGCAAGGGGGTGGACTTTGCTTTTTGGGTTACAAAAGTGAATTGGGCTGGCAGCTAAAGCTCATTGAATAAAGGTGGAAGAGAAGGTGGTTAAAGAAAGGGAGTGAGATAAGGATAAAAAATATCTTTTCCTGCCTGGCCGGTGTGGTTCAGTGGTTGAGTGTCAACCCCGAAACCAAGAGGTCACAGCTTCAATTCCAGGTCAGGGCACATGCCCATGTTGCAGGCTTGATCCCCAGTAGGGGATGTGCTGGAGAGAGCCGATCCATGTTTCTATCTCTCTATTTCTCTCCCTCCTTTCTAAAAATCAATAAAAACATATTTTAAAAAAAAAGCAAAACCTTTGCTCTAGCTGGTTTGGCCCACTGGATAGAGCGTCGGCCTAGGGACTGAAGGATCCCAGGTTTGATTCCCACCAAGGGCACATGTGTAGGTTGCAGATTCGATCCCCAGTAGGGGGTGTGCAGGAGGCAGCCAATCAATGATTCTCTGTCATCACTGATGTTTCTCTCTCTCTCCCTTCTGCTCTGAAATCAATAAAAATATATTTAAAAAATAATAAAAAGCAAAACCTTTAAAAAATCTTTTCCCATCACCAGTATTTTAGAAAAACTTCACTTCCTGGATCTTTCCTACACACATGGCTTTTTCTCTGTCTCGTGGCTGGAGTGCCGGTCACTGGCGGAGCGGCATGGCATGGTGGGTGGGAGAAGTGATGGGAGGGTGGAGAAGCTCAGGAGGCTCCGCTCAGCCCACCACGGCCCAGGCACCTCCAGGAGGGAGCTGAGCAAACACAGAGCCAGGCGGCTGGGAGTCAGCAAACATGGAAACAGCAACTGGAGGAGAGCCTCGAAAGTAACCAAGAAAAGGAAAGGTTTATGGAAGAATACAGCAGGCAGCCCTGTGTGCTGGGCCAACACAGGCACAGGAGATAAGCCCCTCAGCTGGCCTGACTGCTCTCCATTAAGTGAGTCACTGGGCGAAATGCCCCACTCGAGGTCCTCTCTAGATCCAGCATGTTCCAGTCTCGGAAAGGGGACTCTGTAGAGTGAGAAAATGTGTGTGTGTGTGTACACATGTGCACACACATATGCACATATAAACACACACCAACTTAGAGTCAAAGCCTCTCCCTGAATTGCAACAAACCAAAAGAGATGCTGGGGAGTGTAGGGCTCAGAGAGTGTATCTTAGAATCAGAGCGGGTAAGTTGCAGCTCTGAAGCTCACTATAGCTGTGTGACCTCAAGCAAGTTACTTAACCTCTCTGACCTCCATCCTTGACCTATTGAATGGAGCTAGTTACAGTGTTCGCCTCTCTGAGGCAGCAGACACCTGAGCCTTCTCCACTGAGAGTTGATTCCTGTATATTTAACAACAGAGAACTACCATGTTAGATGATCAAGTGTGATATATTTTAAGTGTGTTTCTTAAAAATATATTTTATTGATTTTTTTACAGAGAGGAAGGGAGAGGAATAGAGAGCCAGAAACATCGATGAGAGAGAAATATCGATTCCCCCCACCCCCACTGGGGATGAGCCTGCAACCAAGGTACATGCCCTTGACCGGAATCGAACCTGGGATCCTTCAGTCTGCAGGCCAACGCTCTATCCACTGAGCCAAACCGGTTAGGGCAAGTGTGTTTTTTTAAATTTGACATTAATAATAAACATGGAACCTAAGCTAATAGGAAATACTAACATCAATTTCCTGGTTTTGATAGTATACTACAGTTATGTAAGATATTATCATTGGGGGAAGCAGGAGGGAGGGTACACAGAATTTCTCTGTATTATTTTTGCTACTTCCTCTGAATCAAACCATTTAAAAATAACAAGTTGTTGTAAAAATTAACAAAAATATTATTATTGCATATATGACTATTTGAAGATAAAGTAAAAAATCTAAATTTGAGGTTTTATATAAATGAGACACCCTAGAAAATCTACCCCTGCTCCTCTCTAACTTGTTCCTCTGCAAGAAGTCCTAGTTTTTCAAGAATTAAGTTAGATAATATTTATACAGCTCTTAGCACTACCAGGAAGAGAGCTTCGATGTTTGCTATTTTTTTAAAAATATTTTTATTGATTTCAGAGAGGAAGGGAGAGGGAGAGAGAAATAAGAACATCAATGATTGATGGGCTGCCTCCTGCACACCCCCTACTGGGGATCGAATCTGCAACCTACACATGTGGCCTTGGTGGGAATCAAACCTGGGACCCTTCAGTCGGCAGGCCAACGCTCTATCCACTGACCCAAACCAGCTAGGGTGATGTTTGCTATTTTTAAATATGATAGTGATTATCACCCAAAATGGCCACATAGGGAAATAACATCCCATGTTTGGGACATATGTATCACAACATAGCAAGTTTGAATGATGCTCTAGATGTAAGGTTGTTGGCATTGAAAGCAGTTCATAATACAGTAAGTGAAAAAAAAGCAGGTTAAAATCTGTATGGGTAGTTTTATCCTATTCTTTTGCAAGTTAGTCTAGTGCAGTGATGGCGAACATTTTGAGCTTGGCGTGTCAGCATTTTGAAAAACCCTAACTTAACTCTTGTGCGGTGTCACATATAGAAATTTTTTGATATTTGCAACCATAGTAAAACGAAGATTTATATTTTTGATATGTATTTTATATATTTAAATGCCATTTAACAAAGAAAAATCAACCAAAAAAATGAGTTCGCGTGTCACCTCTGACACACGTGTCATAGGTTCGCCATCACTGATCTAGTGAGTAGCTAAGAGCATCTGGTTCTGGAACCAGACTGCCTGGGTTCAAATCCCAGCTTGGTTACTTACCTATGTGATCTTAAGCAAAGTACCTAATCGTTCTGGGCCTCAGCTTTCTCATCTGTACAATGGGTTTAATAGTAAAACCAGTCATTGGATTGTTGAGGATTAAATGAGTCCATATGTGTAAAGTACTGGCAAATGATGCCATTCAAATGTTAGCTATCAATTGTTAGATTTTATTCTGCACTAATATATTCTCATTAGGAAAGAGTCTGGAGGAGCATACAAGCACCAAAATTGCAGCAGCGATTATCCTCAATGATAGGCTTGCAGAGGACTTTCCTATTTCTGCTAATATTTCCACAGGAAGTACGGGCAAAAAACAAACCTGGAATTCCTGGGATAAAAAAATATATGTTTTAAAAATTTTAACACATCAGTTGTTTCCATGTAATACCTAGAAGAAAACATGGAGAGGGAGTCTATAACAAAACCCCAAAACAGAATGTAAGTTTTCTGAGTTTGCTAGTGTCTCAGAGTAACTATAACTGGACATTTCCCCCAGCCCACGGCTCTCAAAAAATGTTGGATGCCACGCCCATGCGAGTCACCCACATAATGGATACATATTTTTAACCACACCCGCAGTCCCATGCTCAAATTTACCTCACACACATATGTACATATTATCAAAGGGAAGAGATTATACATGCAGGTTAAATGCAGTCACGGAAAGTGCCTTGGCAAGCGGCGAGCGAAGGCACAAAGAAGGTTCTGTGGGTTTCCCGCGCTCTGGTTCCCATGCAGTTCCCAACCAACACCACTTAGGACGGCACGGACCAGCGCCTTCCTTCCCAGGTGGCTGCCTTCCCACACTGCCCACCACCTCCCTCACTGGCACCGGCCAGACGGGCACCTTACGTGGAAGGACTCTAGCGAGCCAACCGAGTGTGCAC
>NW_006300372.1:1174065-1183797 GCF_000327345.1 Myotis davidii | reverse complement strand
TTGCCCGGGACCCAGGCGCTGCTGCCTCCCTCCCCGGCACAGCCCCAGGCCAGCCGCTGCTGGAGAGCTGCCCCAGGTCCACTCGGCTTCGCTACATGAAAATAAAACACCAGCCTGTTCAGGGTCCGCCCGGCACATTATTGCGAGGAAGCTATAAAAGCTGCCAACATGGGTGACCTCAAGCATTTTCCTTCTCCAGTACACCGGGGGTGAGGCACTGCCTTTCCTCGGCTCCCCCCGCCTTCATCTTTTCGGAAAAGGCTTTCTGTGTCCCGACTGTGTTTGTTGACATCCCGGCCTCTTGGCCGCTCCAGCTGCGCAAGAGCGAGTCTCCCTCCGCGCCATTCAAAGTGGCCCCTGTTCCGACCCACTGCCCATAACATGCACTTCCAGACCACACGGCCCACTGGCTTCTCAAAGTCTGGCTCGGAAACCAAATAAAAAGCTTCTCACTCACACTCCAGTTTATGTGCAGCAGCTCAAAAGCCGTATTTTCATGTCTTCCACGACTCCCACCTGAATAAATTCATTTTAAGTGCCACTTTTCCATCTGCGGGTTAGGAAGCAGTGAGGAGGTCTGAGGGACAGCCCTGCGGGCCCCAGAGGATGCTACAGGCAGACAGGGATGCAAAGTGACCTGAACAGCCACACCTGCGGCCCCTCGCCTAAGCTGCTGCATTCAGCCAGGCTCCTGCCTTTGTCATAGTTGACAACATGGCCTTTACAGTCCAGGCTTCCAATCCCAGCCCAGCAGGCTCCTGGGTGTGTCCCCTTGGGGCACAGGGCCACCTTAGAGCTTATGTCCTCATCTGTAAAATGGGCACAACGCTGGGGGGATAGTGTAATGCTTGCATGGGATGATGAAATGCACACTGAGTCCATCCTATTCCATAGCCAGGAAACAGACGCTAGGAAGGCTCAGCATCTCACAGCTGGTTCAGGGATTCGAACCCCGGCTGCCTGACACCAGGGCACTTTCCATGCCGACATAGCAACACACCCACCCAACGACCAGGGCTGGACACGGTAGAAAGAAATTTTATGTTTCAACAGACAACGATAGCACACACATGCGGGTTATCAAATTCCGGTCTTCTTCATTGCCACGGAGCCATTTTTCACCTCTTAGTCATTTTTTTTAAGGTGTCACCTATCAGTAAATTGGACTGGATCTGCCATCTTGCACGTGTTCTCAGTCCTTCCGCTTTCCAGTTGTCCTCCCGCCCTCCAACGTGGCTTCACAGGGAACTACAACCTGACCGCCCAGGGCCTGATCGGGGCTCCAGGGTGGCTGTAGCTGACCTCACCGTCCAAGATCTAAAGAAGCCCTGCAAGCGGAAGCTGGGTGACTTGAGAGAAACTTCAAAGAACTCATCGCACAGCAGATCATGAATCCCCTCATTTGAATGCCTGATAGTTCACACCATTCAGCCAATATCCTCTCCTACCGAGTCCAACAGATGGTTCAGCTGGCCCTTGGTGAACAAAAGGCTGAGAGCTGAGCGAGAACTAAACCTGTGTGATTCGGAGGAAAGAAGAATGTCCCTTCTGTCCTTGAACAAGATGGGGGACTAACAAAGGCCCTCGCCTTGGCCAAACTTTAGTTCGGCTCTCTGAGCCCTGAGCCTTCTCCTCAACTAGACCTTGACCTTGGCCTTCCTGGCCAGGTCCACATCGCCACATCTTAGCAGGAATCCTGTTAGGTCAGTTGAGCAAGACTCCCTCTACCTTCGATGTCTGCTCTTAGCAATTTTCCATCCCCTGAGCCCCTCACTCTGTTCCTTGGTGACAAATCCCTGCCAGTCCTTGTATTCAGAGTTGAGCTCCATCGCTCTCTTCTATTGCAACCGCCCTGAATAAAATCTTTTTTTATCACTTCAATAAGTGTTAGAATAATGACTTCTTGTTGTTTGTTTGTTTCTTGTTGTTAATCCTAACGAGAGAAACATCGATGTGAGAGACATGTGCCCTGACCAGGGCCGGTAATAGAACTGCAATCCAGGTACATGACCCTGACTGGGAATCGAATCCGAGACCCTTCAGTGTGGGGCCAACACTCTTACCATTGAGCGCCACCGGCCAGGGTGAATAACTCCTTCTTTAACAATAGGAAAACTTGCTTCAAGTAGGAGGGCCTCTCTTTGCTGAGAAATTTCCATTTCTGTCCCAATACCATCCCCAGGTCTCTGAGAGCCACCTCCTACTCCTTCTTTGTACAAGCAAACTTATGACAATGACTGCATTGGTTTCTCACCTCCACCCTGTGAATCTTTGCCTGTCACAGGCTGGCTGCCAGCCCCCCTCCCTGCCCTGCTGACTGCTGGCCCCCAGCTCCATGACAGGCCATTCACACAGAGAACATGGCTACGAAAATACAGAAATGCAGTTTCCATCTGGAAACGACTCAAGGCTAAATATTATGTAGGATGCGATGGTGTTCATCTACCAGCAAAAAAGCGAGGCTCAGAGAAGCAGAGACACGAGGAGACTGCAAGCAAGAGGGCCAGTGCGTCAGCAAGAGCTAAATTTAGCAACAGAAGCCTCTAACATCATTCTCTCAGGAAAAGGAGCCGTGGGAGAGAAAAAAAATATGAACATATTTAAATGAAAGAACCTTTGAGAGAGGGAAAGAATGCCCGTCCTAACTGACCTGCTGCTACTTCTCAGAAACCAGAGTGGAAAAGGAGCTCTCTTGGGGAGACTGGGCCCAAGGTCAGCGGAAGGGCTCCAGCTGGCCCGTTCGAGACCCAAGGAACCAAACCCCCTCGTGGAAGGTCCCTTTGGCCCGTTGACTGCATGGCACAAAGGAAGCTGCAGATTGGGAAATGCAATGGTAATTGCTGGGGGCAAGGGGAGCAGGTGGATTCTAAGACAGTGGAAATTCTGGAAAAACCTGTAACACAGCTTTCAAACAGATGTTGCTTTCTAGTAGAATGTCTGGTGTAAAACCACTCGCCACCCAGGCACCAGATGCCTACAGGGAGGGTTTGGACGCAGGGAGAAGAGATAGAGATGTCCCAGGCAACACAGCATAATGCATCCGAGCACAGGTGTGGGGCCCAGTTCAGGCCCAGCTCTGCCTGAAGCCAGCTCTGTGGGGTGGGGCCAGTTACCCGGCTCTGGGCTAAAGAGAACAAAGGTAACAGGACATTTTAACATACTAAGATAGTAAATATTTTTGGATGTATGTGTAGGGTAGAGGGAAGGCAACATCTGAATTACCCACCCACCCCCATGAAGCCTTCTGCCTTGACCTCAACAAAAGACCCATTTTTTAAAACATTTCATCACACTCATAAAAATGGATTGGTCCCCACAGAGGACTCGTCGTTTTACTATAAACAGAGTTGTCCTGTTATGGATGGAAGTGGGGTTTCCCTTTCCCCACTGGATGCTGAGGGTGGGGTCCCTACAGTATCTCAAGAAAAAGAATTTTCTGAGACTCGCACGGGAGGATGAGTGATTTTTTATTTGTGTGACATTACATCCCTGGGTTTCCAAAGCCCCATTTCCCTTAATTCAGTCCTGGAAGAAGCGCAACTGGGGATTCAGTGGAGCTAAAAGCAAAGCCAGTGTCCAAAGTGTCCCTTCCATGTTGGAATTAGGTCCCGTTTAGCAATAGGCTAGCTGCTGTGCATCAGCCCACTGTGTGGGGTCCCCATGGACAACTGCAAGAGAGCAGGAGTGTGAGAGTCCCACCGGCCAGGAGTCAACCAAGAGGAACCAAGAGAGACCGAGAGAGTGAACGCCTTTGTGTAGGAGACTAAACACCCCAAGTCTTTCCCCATTTGCAAGGGCCATGCCTACTCTGGCCCACGGCCTATTTCCAGGAGGGCAGACAGTCAGCGCCCCTGTTTTATGAACATGAAAGTGAGGCTCAGGAATTGAGGGCAGGAGCTCAGATCGGCTTACCAATCCTGGCCTCTCTCCAATCCCACTGCTTGCTGACTCCAGGCCTCCTCAGCCAGCCAGGGACCCCCAGCTGGGAGGAGATGGGGCCCTGGCATCCCTAGCCCCCATTGGCCAGGGGCATGCCTGTCTGCTCACCCTTCCCTCTCCCTCACTCATCCCCACCTCAACTCTCTGTCCCTGCTCCTGCTTCCATAGTAAGAAGGCTCAGGGAAACTAGGAGAAGTTCCTCTAACAACTCATTAGTTAGCTGTCTCATCTTCACTATCCTATCACCTCATAGATCAAAAACTTCGCATTTGCAATGTATGAGTCAGAATTTGCTCTGCTGTGCTTGATGGAAGCCACCAAAGTTGACATGACTTAAGTGGGGGGGGAATGGAATTCATGTGCACTGGGGTGTCTGGACTACATACTAGTATCTAGCTTCAGGCATGGCTGGATCTAGGAGTTCAAACATCCGGGCTCTGAGTATCTGTCCTTTCTTCCACTTAGTGAGCAAGATATTCACCATCAGGCTTACATTTACATCCTACTAACTCCAGCAAAAATAGATCATCTTCCCCAAGAGCTTGGGAGAAAGGTGCCAGGAAGTACTCAGCTGACTAGGATCACCTGCCCACTTCTAGGGGCGACAGGGCAAGGGTCTGCCTTACCCAACCACACAGCGTAAGGTGCTCCCTTCCTAGAAGGGAGTGGGAAATGCTGGGAAGGAAATCAACAACAGATTTCCACCTAAACAAATCTCTCCCACTCTAAGAACAAATTAGTTCTTGGCACAGGCATTCATTGGCAGCAGTAAGCAAGAATGACACCCAGGCAAAATGAATGATTAACTAACATTCACAAAAAATGCCCAAATACTACAACAGAAATCTGTATGAGAACATGATTTTTTAGTCAGATTTATTTAGGTACGATTTTTTAAAAAATGTGTTTTTATTGATTTCAGAGAGGAAGGGAGAGAGATAGAAACATCACTGATGAGAGAGAATCATTGATTGGCTGCCTCCTGCACACCCCACACTGGGGTTGGAGCCTGCAACACTGGGCATATGCCCTGACCATGAGTTGAACCATGACTTCCTGGTTCATAGGTCAACACTCAACCACCAAGCTACACCAGCCCAGTGGTCTGATTTACATACGGCAAAATTCACCCTTTTAGTACAATTTTTAGTAAATGCGTGCAATTATGTAACCACCACCAAAATCAAAATATAAAACATTTCCATCAATCCCCAAAATTCCTTGGTGTCAACCCTAACCCCTATTCCTGGCCCCTGGCAACCACTGATTTGATATGGCCTTATAACTAAACAAGATATTCTGGAAGTTATATTTCCAGAATATCTTGAAGTTATTCAGTGTGTAGCCTGTTGAGTCTGGCTTATTTCACTTACAATGCACTTGAAATTCACCTGTGTTGCTGCATGTATCAGAAGTTCGCTCCTTTTATTACTGAACATCATCATTGCTATAGACCCAGGGGTTCTTTAATTCACCTACAAAAATGTGATCTAAGATATTCATAAGGTACCCTACATATATCATTATTTTATATCTCAGTTCAACAAATATTTAAATTTCCTTGGTATATCCAGAAACAGGGTAATATCAGTGAGCAAGATAAAGTCTTGGTGCTTACATCTTAATGGAAAGAGATAGAAAATGAAGAAATATGTATAATATGTCAGGAGGTGAGGAATGACATGAGGCAAAATAGAACAGGCCAGAGGAAGGGGGGCGGCGGAGGTTGTAATAAAGTGATCAAGGAAAGCTCTACGACACTCAGAGAGAGCAAGGGCCATAAGCCTTGCGATTACCTAGAGCGGGGATGGGGAACATCTGGCAAGGCCTGTGAAATCATTTGGTCTGGCCCTGCCGAGGCCTTAGGGGTGAGTTCATTAAATGTTTGACCAAACATAGCTGGTTAATTTTTAAGCTGATACTTTTGTATGGCCTGCAGATGATGTTATAAATATCCAGTGACCCTTGGCAGAAGACAGGTTCCCCACCCGAGCTAGAGGAAAACATCCCGGGCAGAAGGAACTGCCAGAGCAGAGGTCCATGGCCTCACTGAGCTCAGTGCTTGAGGAACAAGTTGACCAAAGGCTACGTTAGCACATCAAGGGCAGGAGCAGCTGGGAGATGAGGTAGGAGGAAAGGCAGGCCTCCCAAACCAAGGTGAGGCCTTTGGGTTTCACCCTAACAACATGGGAAATCATCTCACCCAGGCATCCATCTCTTCTCTGTAGCTTCAACCTCTGGTCTATCAGATGTACTTCTCACCTGCAACTAAACATGCCCAAGCCTTCCTCTTTTTAAACCTTCCCTGGGTCCTCACACACCATTACCCTTCCTTTCACGTTCATATATCATGAATGACATCACATTCCCTCTACTTTACCACCTCCCAATGCCCCAGGAACTTACAGCGGGGCCTTGACTTACGAGTGTCCCGACTAACAAGTCTTTGCTTTGAGTTGCGAGCTAAAATTCGGGTTACGAGCCAGCTTCAGATACCCCACCGCTAGTTGGCATAGCAAACGTCACCGTGAACGCCACAACATCAGCCCAGCATCACGTGTCTCACTCGTTCACTTTAAGATTTGACATACGAGTAATCTGAGTTACGAGCTCCGTCACAGAACGAATTAAACTCGTAAGTCAAGGCCCCCCTGTACTGCTATCTGGGTGCCACCTCCAGCACTGTATGTCACCTCCTGCTATAGTCATCAATGATATTCTTGGTACTCACCTCTCAAAAACAAGTCTTTCTGTCCTGAGAGCCTCTTTCCTCTCCCCCTCCCCCTTCCCACAAATTTTAAAAACAAGTCTTTCTGTCCTGAGAGCCTCTTTCCTTGGCTTTAGTGACACCAAATTCTCCTGGCTTCTTCTACCTGGACATTCCTCAGCAAAGAGCACTGGCTATGGTCTTGGGCAAACACCGCACCAGCTGTCCAGCTGCCCCCAGCAGTGCCAGGGATGTGGCTCTACCAGACACCCCGCCGCAGCCAATCAAATATATCATGGCCCACTTTACACCAGCTCCCTTATGGTCTCTAATGCAACCGACTGATCAGAAAGAACAGAAGTGGGGTCATCATCGTGCCCACGCTTGAAGTGCTCCCGGGAGACATCACCAAGTTTGCTTCTCCCACGCTGGGCACCCAGGATTTGAGAAACATGCCTTACCTTTCAGTAATTGGAGGGCTTCTTTCTCCATCTGCTGGGGCATCCTTTTTCTCCTCCACGCCCGCCCGCCCTCATTAATGCAGATGTCGCCGGGACAGTGATTAAACCTAATAGGAAAATTTGAGTTAGTTATCTGTCATTGGACTTAGAAGTTAGAAGATGACTTTGCCATGAAAAGTGGATTCTTTCTGGAACCTAGTGAATTTCTACCCCTGACCTCTGATATCTTGCTTTCCTACTCTATGGGATTTTTTTCTTTCTTTCTTTCTTTAAAAATTAACTTCACTAGGGGGGAAAAAATGAAACATTTCTGGTTGTGGGAAGGGGGAGGGGGAAACAAGCAAATACAGTGAGGCCCCCCTGGCCCCCATCTGTTCCAAATCTTCCCCTCACAGGATGTAATGTCTAAAAAGCAAGAAAAATATGCCTTCCTCTTCCAACATCCAGCAGGATCTTGCATGCAAAGGGAAGAATGTCTGGTTACCCTGTGGGTTTTCATCTGCTTTTTAACTCACATGTTGCGGAATTACGCTGGCCCCTCAATCCCATTCCCCCACTCCACCCCCCACCCCCCAAAACCCCAGTGCTATGGGGCCAGGAGCCAGCAGGCTTCGCCACTAGTGAGGAACATCCTGGTTTTGGCAATGAGCTCCCTCCCCTCCACACACCAACCCTCCTGGCACAAAGGATTCCTTCTAAACATGACCAATGACTTTTGCAGATTTCTTAGCACAAGACATGCCAGAGGGATGCCTGGGCCCTGGGAGGAGGTGGGGCCGCCCCCGGGGGTAAGAGGGAGTGGGCTCAGAGTCCCAAACTTCTTATTCTGCGCTCACCCCTGCTTCCAGGCACTTTGCAGGCGGATGTACACAGGCAGCCAACTCTTGGACATCTGAACAGGAAGGATGTCCCCCAGTAGCTGATGCAGGCCTAGCTGATACCTTTCCAGGACTGGGAAGGTGATATTTACAGGGAGGGCAGCTAGCCAAGCTAGACCAGCTCCAACCTTACTCCAGCCAGCCCCTTCTTCCGTCTCCTGCAGTTGTTCAAGTTACATGAAGAGGCATTCCTCCCTGAATTGCTTGATTTTTACGCAAGGACAGAGGCTCTCGTTAAAATGATTGAGAAACCCTGACTGCAAAGGTGGAAAAGAACCTGCATGACCTGCCCTGCCCTTTTGGCTCTTAATCTTCCTCTCTTCTGTCCCCCGGCCACCTCCACCTCCACCTCCTCCGCCTGGGCCCCCAAGCTTGCTCCTTGGCACATGCTGCTTCTTTGTGCCCACAGCGCGGGTCCCGTGTGGTCCTCTAGGTGAACACAGCTCTCTCTTACCCCTTCATCCTTTCCTCCAGCCCTCTCACCCCTTCTTATCACACCCTACAAGACCCTATATGCCTTACCCTTCCTCGCTCACACCCTCCACTGACCGGACTTCCTGCCACTCTTCCCCTACAACCTACTGCCTCCTTGCTGGGCTCAAACATACCAACTGCCCCGCCTTAGGCCAGGGCCTTTGCACCTGCTGATCCCTCTACCTGGAACGCCTTCTCCTAGGCGTTTGAAAGTCAGCTCCCTCAGATGATCTAGATTTCTGCCCCGAACTACCTCTCTAGAGAGGCCTTGCTAACGCTGTAATAAAAGGCTCCCCCATCCCTCCATCACTCTCTACTGGCTTCATCCCATACCTGCTTTATTTTCATTCACAGCATCTTTCACCACCACCAAAGGCTCTCTCCTTGACCAACCTTTACTCGGGCTCCTCTGAGCCCTCGTCTCAACTAGGCCTCAACCTTGGCCCCTGCTAGGTCGTCCCCTCCTCTCAATAGCTAATCAAGTTTCTCATCCCTGTCTTCGAAAGTAAGTCCTTGGCCTGCCTTCTGCAAGTATCCTGCTACGTTGGTTCTGCAAGAATCCCTCTACCCTTGATGTCTCCATCCACTGACCCCCTCACTCTAAATCAGTGATGGCGAACCTATGACACACGTGTCAGAGGTGACACGTGAACTCATTTTTTTGGTTGATTTTTCTTTGTTAAATGGCATTTAAATATATAAAATAAATATCAAAAAGCTCAAAAGGTTCGCCATCACTGCTCTAGATGAACACCCCCTGCCCTTGATGTCTCCATCCACTGACCCCCTCACTCTAGATGAACACCCCCTTCCCTTTGACACACGTGTCAGAGGTGACACGCCCTACCCCTGATGTCTCCATCCACTGACCCCCTCACTCTAGATGAATCCCCCTACCCCTGATGTCTCCATCCACTGACCCCCTCACTCTAGATGAATCCCCCTACCCCTGATGTCTCCATCCACTGACCCCTTCACTCTGTGGGTCGTAAATCCCCAACTGTCACTGCTGTATTCAGAGTTGAGCTCAATCTTTATTCCGTTGCAATAGTCTTGAATAAAGTCTTCCTTATCATTTTAATAATCGTCAGAACCATTTTTCATTAACGCCACCTGACATCACATGATCTTTGTGTTTACCTGTCTCCCTCCATTGGGCTGTGAGCTCCAGAAGGCAGGTAGGTCTCTGTGCTTGCTCTCTTCTGCCTCCCTAGCTTCTAAAACGGTATCTGACACGCAGCAGACACTCAACAAACACTTGTTGAGGAACAAA
>NW_006300372.1:1151293-1173935 GCF_000327345.1 Myotis davidii | reverse complement strand
TGGGAATCAAATTGTGACCTCCTGCTTCATAGGTCCATGCTCAACCACTGAGCCACACCAGCCGGGCCCCTCCTTCTCTCTTCATCTCAGCTTACCCGGCACCCCCTCTGGGAAGTCATTCCTGAATCTTCCAGGGCTTGCCCCTGTGCTTGGCCTTACAGTGCTCACACTGTTCACAAGGGGTAGTTCTCTGGTTTAATATGCAGTTTTAATTTAACTGTGTGATATACTCACACACAGAACAAAGCACGGACGTCCATCATGACCACCTGCCCTCCTGCCCTCCCACACCTCCACAGCACCCCACCCCTGGCTGTTCCCTCTGCACAGGCATCCATGCACACACCGGTCTGCGTCTCCACTCCCCGCTTCCCCACATACGCTGCCTGAGCGACGGCTTCATTTAAAGGGAGGAGGGGGAGTCCTGGCAGGGCTGAGAGCCAGCTCTCTACTCCCCAAACCAAGCCCAGCTTTGCACCCTTCTTTCGGGCTTTCTCCGCTCACAGGAGGAAAGACGGCGCTTCTGGGGCTGCCCTGTAAGAGGGCCAGACACCCCAGATCACTTCTCCACTCCCGGCAAACTGACAAGGCCAGAGTGAGCAGCCCAGGAAGCGGGGATCTGGAGGGCATGAGGGCTCGTTAGACCACAGCGGACCAGGGCCCTGGTGGTGGTGGTGAAAGGGGGGTGTGGGGGGGGGGGTTGTAGAAACCGCCCAAGTAGGTTTCCACATAAAGGAAAAGTAAACAGATGAAGGCGCTTCCTCAGCCCTTTGAGCCTCTCAGAGCAGAGCAACCCTTCAAGTGTTGAAAAGCTAATCCGATTTAAAAATGTTTTGAAAGGGCTGGAAGAGGAAGTCCTGACTACTGACCACCCCCTCCACTGGCCTGCAACCTGAGTGTGGTCCCTTTCCCCTCCCTCAGCCCTCTTGTCTGGGGGCAACTATACACACAGAAACCCAGAGGAGCAGGAAGGTACCTGGGGCAGAAGCGGGAACCAACTCTGGTCCACTTAGGGCTACTGACTCCTCTTCCTGCGAGACAAAAGGCTTCTTGAGAGCAGAAAGCTGGCTGAGATTGGAAAGAGCAGACTCCACACAGCCTTCGCCCCAAGGCAAGCTCAGCCCACTCACGCCCTCGACACCTGGAGGATACTGAAGTGCCGGGCCTGCTTCCTCCGAGGAGGCTCGTTACTACCCCCGCCCACCCTCGCCTCCACCGCAGGTGCATCTCATGTCTGGCAGCCAGGAACTCCCTGACGTCCAGGTGAAATGAGTCTCCAAGTGGGCTTGCTGGGCAGTTAAAGGAAGAGGTGAACCCTCTCCAAGGCTCCAGATTCTGGTCCTCACCCTTGGACAGCTTTTTGTTTTTTAAATGTATTTTTATTGATTTCAGAGAGGAAGGGGGAGGGAAAGACAGAACCATCAATGATAAAAATCATTGATCAGCTGCCTCCTGCACGCCCCACAGTGGGGATGGAGCCCACAACCCGGGCATGTGCCTGACTGGGAATTGAACCATGACCTCCTGGTTCACAGGTCGATACTCAACCACTGAGCCACACCGGCCGGGCCCCCTGGGACAGCTTTAGCAGACCTGTCACCCACTGCCATCAAGCTGTGGTGACCAACCAGAGACTCTCCCCGCTCCCGGTGTTAGCACTGAAAGCACCACTTCCAGTATCAGGGCACATATTTTGGGAAGGTGGGCTCTCTGGGATTGCTCCCTAATGCTGATGCCCTTGCTGGGATTCAGAAGGGAGAAATGTGGTGAATCCAGAGGTTGAATAAATTCCTTTCAAACAGAAACTTTAATTTAGAAAGAGGAAGAGAGCACTTCCTCTGCTCTCTCGCTATATATAGTCCCTGGTTTAATTTAATCCCATGAGGCAGGTACCATTTCCAAGATTGGGAAACTGAGGCCCAGGATCACAGATAAAAAGTGGTAGGTCTGGGATCCCAACCTAGGCAGTGACACCAGGGCTCAAAGCCTTCTTAACTATCGTATACTGTGACCCTACAGATGGAGTCCTCGTCCTTCAGATCACATGGGAAACAACGTACCTGCTAGACTGAAAGGGCACAGATGTACACATGAGGAGACACGCATGAAGAAAACAGGATGGACTGGGCGGCGGCCACAGGTGCTCCTACAGACAGGCCCCTCGTTGCCCCGGGGAGATGGCCAACCAATCTCAATTCTGGCAGCCAATACTTCCCCGAAGTTCCAGGTGAAAGGAGTTTCCAAGCGAGTTTGCGGAACAATTAAAGGAAGAGGCGTCAGACCGGCCGGCATCCACCCTCTCACTGGCTGCCAGACGAATCCATTACTACCAGAGCTAATTGTGTCCCTCCAGCCCTGTCTGATGCCCCCGACAGCTTCACTGCACCATAAAGTCAGGTCCTTCGGCCTGAGTCTCATCCACTGCCTTGAAATTTTAGGTGGAGGCGACTTCACAGGAGCCAGTTTGGCAGGATAGGTCACAAACCTGGGTAAATGTTCTGCCCTTTGACTTTATCGTCTCCCTCTAAGAATCGTCCCCAAGGAAATGGTCGTAACTGGCAATGCTTGGGAGGCTGACACTTACACATAAAGGTGTTCACACATAGGTCCATCTGGAACAATGCACCTGGAATAATTCCTATGACTAACAAGAAAGAAACGTTAACTAAACGCCAATGTATCTGATATATCCACTCAATTGGATATTATGCATCCATTAGAATGTATGTTTATGAATTGAAATAGCATGGAAAATGCTTGGCTACTATTATAGAAACACAAGCAGGAAATAAAATAATATAGATGCTGTGATCACAACTATGTGAAAACAAAAACAACAGCCCTAGCCGGTTTGGCTCAGTGGCTAGAGCGTCAGCCTTCGGACTGAATGGTCACGGGTTCGATTCCAGCCAGGGACGTGTACCTTGGTTGCGGGCATATCCCGGGTTGGGGGTGTGCGGGAGGCAGCTAATCGATGTTTCTCTCTCATCGATGTTTCTAACTCTCTATCCCTCTCCCTTCCTCTCTATAAAAAATCAATAAAATATATATATTTAAAAAAACATAGTGAAAAGGACTGAAACGAAATGAACAAGATAAAAAAAGCCGGTTTGGCTCAGTGGCTAGAGCCTCGGCCTTCGGACTGAATGGTCACGGGTTCGATTCCGGCCAGGGACGTGTACCTTGGTTGCGGGCATATCCCGGGTTGGGGGTGTGCGGGAGGCAGCTAATCGATGTTTCTCTCTCATCGATGTTTCTAACTCTCTATCCCTCTCCCTTCCTCTCTATAAAAAATCAATAAAATATATATTTTTTAAAAAACATAGTGAAAAGGACTGAAAGGAAATGAACAAGATAAAAAAGCAACAACGAACACTTGCTAAATGTCTTGCTAACTCCTTTACATTCTTACCTCATGTAATCCTCAGGCAATCCTACTGAACTAGAATTATTTTTATCCTCACTTTACCAATGAGAAAACGGAAGCTCCAAGAGAATAATTAAACTGCCCAGTGGTTGCCCACAGCTAATAAGGGGGAAAGAAGGGACCTAAACTCAGATGTCCCTTTCAGGGCCTGCACCCTTATCTTCTCCAGTGGCCGGCAAACTCATTCGTCAACAGAGCCAAATATCAACAGTACAACGATTGAAATTTCTTTTGAGAGCCAAATTTTTTAAACTTAAACTATATAGGTAGGTACACTGTTATTAACTTAATTAGGGTACTCCTAAGGCTTAGGAAGAGCCACACTCAAGGGGCCAAAGAGCCGAATGTGGCTCGAGAGCCGCAGTTTGCCGACCACGGTACTATACCACACCCACACTGCTAATAACTTTCCCCCCTCTACTCTCTACTTTGTTTTATTTTCTAAATTGTCTACAGTAACCATTATTGCATTTTTAAAACTTTTTCTTTCCATTTCAAAGGCAATACAGGCTTATAACATTTGGCGTTACTGTTTTAATGCAGAAAACAATAAAGTTAGGACCAAACAACATTTAGAAACGACGACGAGCCTTCCTTCATCTTAAATTTAAACTTCACAGTTTGGCTCTCTGCTGGCCTTTGGGCCACATTTCCCATCACTCCTTTCTCATAGTCGTTAAGTCACTAAACTAAGTTATTAGGTGATATGGTCAGATCCACATTTCGGAAAGAACGCCTCTAGGGGTGGAGAGGAAGGTGGACTGCTAAGGTGGAGGGTGGAGATGGTGGGGGCAGGTGAGGGCCTGCACCATGCTGGCCCCACAGGGATGACCTGGCCAATGGCCAATGCGAAACACACCTGTGGAAAGGCCACGCCCACAGTGCCCGCGGGAAACAAACTGGCCACGGAAAAGCATCAGCGTTCAACGAAAGAAACAGCAGGCAGACCTGCGGGATCCTTCCCTGTGTCAGGGCCTCCAGGCTGCTCCTCCAAGGGAGCCAGGATACAGGGAGGACTCCAGTAGCCACGCCCTGGAACCTCGAGGGCACCAATGGCCATGACCAGAGGGCCCACCACCCACACCAGGATTCTGGACCTGGCCTCCCTAGGAGCGATAGATTGAGGGTGAGAGCAGGGTTTTGAGAAAACAAATTACCAAGAGCTTGGCTGCAGCAGAGCAGTAGCAGGACAAAGTGCAAAACGTTGCAACAAAGATGCTCAGATTTCACTCCTTTTCCCAACCCTTGCAAATGGGTTGGGCTTTCCAAGTAGTGAAGCCACAGTGTTGCTGGAGGAAATAAAAAAAGGAAGAAACATTCAACCGTGGTTCCCATGGTTCTCAGCCATCGTGGGGCCCCAGAACCACCTGGGAGAGGCTGTTTAAAGCAGCCGACTTTTCAGGTCACGCAAACATCCTGATCTCATAGGTCCTGCTCGGGCCTAAGGGTCTGCATTTAATAAGGATTTCCCCAAGTTACTACTGAAGCCCCCCTGCTAAGAAACCCCGGTTTACAGTGTCTTGCTGATGTAAGGACTGAACCTTGGAGAACATTTCTAATTACTTCACCTTTAAAAAAAAACATATGGCAAAGGGTATAATGTACAGGGAATTTTTAAATTATTTTTGCAGCTTTTCTGAAAAACATGATTTATTTTTAAAAAGTTTAAAATATATATATTACAAAAGCAATATATGCCTATAGTAAAAAGTTTTAAAGAGTACCACATTAGATAAAATGGAAAATGGACATCCCCCTTCACCATCCCTCACCCCCACCAACACGACCAGCCCCGTCTCACCCTCCAAACTAACCACTGTGAACAGCTTGGTAAATATTAGCAAACAAGTCAGACTTTCTTTTGCTTTCATTTTTTTGGTAATAGCAAATGCCTACCATAATGTGATGAAAATAACAATCAAAATTGTTGGTCAAAGTGCAAATTAATAGAGCCCTTCTGAAAAGCAATTTAGCAATGTGTTTCCAGAGCCATGGGATCATTCATTCTCCTGGACCTATCGATTCCACATACAGGCATTCCTCCAAAGGACATCACTCTCCTGAAGTGGTATGCGATCTTTTTTATTTTTTAAATTTTATTGAGATAAGAACATTTATGAAATCTACCCTCTTGACAAATTTTTAAGTGTATAATACATTATTGTTCACTACAGGTACAATGTTGTACAGCAGATCTCGTAAGTTTATCTATCTTGGTTGGCCGAAACTTTATGCCCATTGACAAGTAACTCCTCATTTCCCTTCCCCCAGCTCCTAACAGTCACCACTCTGTGCTTTGATTTTATGAATTTGGCTACTTTAGAGATCTCATATAAGTGGCACTCATGCAATATCTGTCTTTCTGTGATTGGCTCTTTCATGTAGCAGGATATCCTTAAGGTTCATGCATGCTGTGGCACATTGCAGAATCTCCTCCTCCTTTAGGGATGAATAGTATTCCATTATATGTAAGTACCACAGTTTCTTTATCCATTCATCTGTCAATGGACATTTAGGCTGCTTCCACATCTTGGTTGTTATAAATTGTGCTGGACATAGGAGTGCTAATATTTCTTCAAAATCCTGACTTCAATGCTTTTGGGTAAATACCCAGAAGTGGAATTGCTGAATCATGGTAGTTCTACTTTTTTAGGAACCTCCATACTGTTTTCCAGAGCTGCTGCACCGTTTTGCATTTCCACCAGCAGCGTGCAGAGGCTCCAATTTCTCCACATCTCCCCCAACACCTGTCTTATATCTTTGTCCTCTTTGGAGAAATGTCTATTCAAGCCTTAGCCCATCTTTAATCAGGTTATTAGTTATATATTTACTATTGAGAAGTATGTAATTTAAAATGACATCACAAAGCAACAAGGAAGATAGCTGTGCTAATGTTAATGAAAAAGGAAAACAGAGTATAAACATTTGACGTATCCTCTGATTACCAAGTTGCTGTTGTTTCAATTTAGTTTTGTTTATAGATAAAACAAATGAAATAAACCTAAACTGCTAACAGTGTGTTAGGGAAGTGGCATTTGATTGAAACTTTTTTTCTCTATCATCTCCTCTGCTGAGTGCCCAGAACGCACATTTTGCAGACAGAGAGATAGACAAACAGACAGACCTGGGTGAGAAATCCGTCTCCCACTTTCCATGCGTTTAACTAGGACTTAGGTAACCTCCCTGAGCCTCAGCTTCCTTATGGAGATACATGGAGATAAAAATTATCCTCTAGACCTGCTTCGAGGATTAAAATAAGGAAACACGTGGAAACACTGGGAGCTTTCTGACCTGACAAGATAAGTAAAGCAGTTACGGTTATTTTTCGATATTCTCTGGATAGGTCGGATTTCACAAATCAATACTTAAACACTGGGATTTTAGAATGGGATTAAAATGTGATACCCCTCATGTTCCTCGTCAGATCCTCTCCTAAGCCCCTGCTCAGTCTAACTCTAAAAGAGATTTTGTACAAAATGCATCACAGTGACAAGCACCATCGCCAGGTAACCGGGAAAAATGAAATGGGGACAAGATCTGTAAATTGTAAAGTACCTAAAAATGTAATGCACCATGAGCCCATTTTGACAATATGACTCTGAAGGGACAGTAATTAAACAAAGACCCATGTACCTGGAGTACTTGCATGAGGTGCAAGAATGCAGTAAGTGAACACAGGAAATGCGGGAGGCGGGGGAGTGAAGACGGAATGTGGATGGGCTGTGTCAACAGCGTCCCAATTACTCTTCTGATGACTGGGCCACGGTGTCCAGGAGGAGGCAAGACTTCCCAGGGCAATGAGAGTAGAGTAACTACCTCAGGATGCCTTTCAGCCGGTCGGAAGAACAGCTCCTTGGCCCACCTTCATCGAATTAACGGCGAGGCCTGCCTGTTAGGCTTGGCTCCACATAAGTTAATCACAAGGGTTACTCTGGGCCTATGATTAAGAGTATATCTCTTCTTTCTAAGGGTCTATTTAGAAATAGAAATTAAATTATTATTTTATTATCATTACCTTGGTAGTGTGCTCATGCTTACTGTTTCTAAAATTCCAAAAATACTTGTTCAAGAAAATATATAAGCCCTAGCAGGTTTGGCCCAGTCAATAGAGCATCAGACCTCAAACTAAAGGGTCCCGGGTTCGATTCCAGGTTCAATTCTGGTCAAGGACACTTACCTTAGTTACAGGCTCGATCCCTGGCCCTGGTCAGGGTGGGTGCAGGAGGCAATCAATCAATGTGTCTCTCTCACATTGATGTTTCTCTCTGTCTCTCCACTCCCTTCCACTCTCTCTAAATATCAGTGGAAAAATATCCTTGGGTGAGAATTAACAAAACGGAAGGAAGGAAGGAAGGAAGGAGAGAGAGAGAGAAAGAAAGAAAGAAAGAAAGATAGATAGATATACAACTATATCTAGTTAAAAGTGAAAGAAAAAAAATCCTCTTTATATCCCCCATCTCACATCCCTGGAAGAAACTGCTGATTGGATGCATGCTCTTCACTTTTACAAATAATATGTGATGCATTCACATGCAAACACACCTTTTTGTTGTTGTTAATCCTCACTACAGAATATTTTTTTCCATTGCTTTTCAGGGAGTAGAAAGGAGGGAGGGGGGAGAAAGACATTGATGTGAGAGAGACACATCAATTGGTTGCCTCTACACGTGCCCCAACTGCAGGGGGGGTGGTGGAAAGAGGGGACTGGAATCAAACCCACAACCCTTCAGTGTGCAGACTGATGCTCTAACCCTTGAGCACACAGCCAGGGCACAAACACACTTTTTTTTTTTTTACATAAATAAGATGACATTGTATTTCTCTAAGACTTGAATTTTTCACTTAATAATAAGGTAAGGGCCCTAACCGGTTTGGCTCAGTGGATAGAGCGTCGGCCTGTGGACTGAAGGGTCCCGGGTTCGATTCTGATCAAGGGCATGTACCTTGGTTGCGGGCACATCCCCAATAGGGGGTGTGCAGGAGGCAGCTGATCGATGTTTCTAACTCTCTATTCCTCTCCCTTCCTCTCTGTAAAAAAATCAATAAAATATATTTTAAAAAAATAATGAGTCAAGGGCATTGTTCTCTATCTGGACATACAGGCATCCGTGTGGTGGTTTTAGACCAAATCAATAAAATATATTTTAAAAAAATAATAAGGAGTCAAGGGCATTGTTCTCTATCTGGACATACGGGCATCCGTGTGGTGGTTTTAGACTCTGAAGACAGCCAGCTTAAAGCCCAGCTCCCCATTCTGTAACATGAAAGTCACTCAGAATAGTGTGTCGAGTAAGGAGTACATGTGTGTTGGCCATTGTTATTATTTACCTTGTTCTTTTCTTTAATAGCCTAATAGCCATCTAGTATTCCATCATCTGGATGAGCCATAATTTATTGAGCCAGTCCCCTGCTGAGAGACACACAGGTTATGTTCTCCTTTTCCTGTAGTGAGCAGTTTTGAGCTTAGGTCTTTGTATATACATGGGCAAGCATCACTCTAAGATAGTACCCAAGGCATGGAATTGTTGCATCAAAGGTCATGCTTTTTTTTAGAGAGAGAGAGAGAGAGACAACAAGAGAAATATCAATTTGTTGTTCCACTTAATTACTCATTGGTTTATTCTTGTTTGTGCCCTGCCTGGGGATCAAACCCACAACCTTGACTATGGGGACAAAGCTCTAACCAACTGAGCTACCTGGCCAGGGGGGTCATGCTCCTATTTCATGAAAGCTGTTGCCTAATTTCCCTCCAAAAGGCTGCACTAATTTACATCCCTGCCAACGGCATATGCCCACCTGTCTCCAGGTGCCTTCCCAACCCTGGCAGCCTAGATCTTTGGCATCCTCATTTCTGAATTTGCATTCTCTCGATGAAACCTCAATCAAAACCAACAATGCATTTGTTCAAGTCCCTGGGACACCTGATCTCTTCGTCTTTCCTAAAAGGAATGAGACATTTTCGGCTCTGACAGGCCTTCAGTTGCCTGGACACAGCCCTGGGATGAATTTGAAAAACACAAATAAAATGCACTTGCTGTTCCCTAACCCCTTCCCGAGCAGCTCCAGGGGCCCACGTGAGGCCAGCGCTCTGCTCTGTACCACATGCAAAAAGACTTTCAATAGCAGCTGGTGTTTTCCTGGGTGGAGATCAGAGCCAGCGTTTGTATATAAATATTATCCCGGAACTGGAGGGAGAATGGGCTGGAAGCACAAGCTGCAACATCCCAGTGTCTTGTTAATGGAGCGTGGGGGTGGTGCGGGGGGGAGGAGGGGTGTGCGGGAGGAGCAAGCACCCTCATCCTAGCCCTCAGCTCCCTGTAGAAGGGGAAGCACCCCAGGCACAGGTCCACCCCATCAGGGCAGCTTGTAACAAAACCGAGAGGGCAGGTGGTGTGGAGCTTGGCTTGAAATCTCCAGCCAGCAGAGAAGTAGGGCACAGAGGTGCAGCCTGGGGTTCTGTCACCTGCTTTCGATGTCTGGCCCAGTCAACACCCACAGACACCTGGGTCCTTAGACCCCTGAATGAGGTGGCCCTCGGCCTCATCGCCACGGTGCTGGGCACAGGGTGACTTCGAGTGTTGCTGGAAGACCTCCAGGAATCTGTGGAGCAGGGAGGGGGTGTTCTGGCCCACGAGGGGCCCGCCCAGAGTTCTTAGGCAGGAATGTCAGTAATTCCGAGGGTTGCCCCTGCTAAGCTCCACAAGCCCCAAAGCCATTCATCTTTCAAACTTGTTTTTCAGGCTCCCTATTTTATGGCTCAAAACCATTCACCTTTGTTCTTCCAACTGTCTCCTTGCCTCCCCACCATTCCCAGGGAGCCAGGTCAGGTCAGGGAGGGGAAGAGGCAGGCCGAGTCTCTGGAACAGTGGATTCCGTGGATCAGAGCAAATTCCAGAGACGAGACCCCGGGACCCTGGCTCGCGTCCATAACGGAGGGAATAACTCAGATGATTATCTCCGGCGCTCGGAAGTGAGTTAAGCTTCCCTTCTTAGTCCGCACACATGGAAGGGTCAGCAGAAAGGACCCAGAGACCTCCGGTCTGGCTGGGTCTGACTACAGGCTGCGTGTGGTCCCAAAAAAGGGACTTAGGCTCACTGTGCCTCAGTTTCCTTTTCTCTGAGAGCCTGGGCCTAAACACCCAACACCCTGCATTTGATTAAATACACAGAACAGGTATTTGTTGAGTGTGGACTATGTCTAAACACCATGGACTCAGCAGTAAAGAATGAGACCCTGCCTGCCTTTGTGGAGTCTACATTTCCAGTGAGGTAGACACTAGGCAAATGTCACACTTACTATTGAGGGACCCAGGTTTCTGAGGGAATGAACACAACAACAGGGTCACACAGCTCCTGAGTGGGCTGCATGGCTCACTCTCTCTCTCAAGGACACTCTTCCCATGGACACCGACCACAGCTGACCGGGGGCACCGAGACTCCCGCAGCTGCACCTTCAGAGCCTACCCTGACCACCCCTTCCGAGGCCCTGGGAGGGGCCTGGAAAGAAACTGGTCTTGGGCTTCTCTAAGCTTTGCTAATGTCGTCTTATTTGTTTGTTCGTTTATTATTTATTTTTAGTTGATTTCAGAGAGAGGGAGAGGGAGAGAGAGAAACATCAATGATGACAGAGAATCATTGATTGGCTGCCTCCTGCACACCCCTCACTGGAGATTGAACCCACAACCCCGGGCATGTGCCCGACTAGGAATGCAACAGTGACCTCCTGGTTCATAGGTCGATGCTCAACCACTGAGAACACTGGCCGGGCTGCTAATGTCGTCTTCACCACAACTGGAAAGGGCATAGTCTCCACTCACCCCAGTGTCCCCTCCTGCTCTGTGACGTTAGGGTGGCCTCAGGTATTCAGGGACCGCTCACGTGGGAGTTAACTTGCAGGGACATTGCGTCTGAGTCTCGAGGGACATATTTATGTGGTTCAGTCACCTCCACGCCTGTTGAGTTCTGGTCGGCCCCCCAGAGCAGGCACAGCTCCCAGGAGAACTCCTGTCCCCAGAGCCCGCCACCCAGTTCCTGATGTCACATGGCAGTGGAATCACCGCATGAGCGTGCCCTACCGTGGGGCAGGAAGGAGGAGAGACCGTGTGGCAGGTTCAGGACAGCAGAGGCCAGCCCGTGAGAGATGCTTCCAATCACTGGGCCTGGAGAATTTTAAGTGGAAAATTCAGTCCCTCTAGTCCAGCGGTTCTCAACCTGTGGGTCGCGACCCCTTTGGCGGTCAAACGACCCTTTCACAGGGGTCGCCTAAGACCATCCTGAATATCAGATATTTACATGACGATTCATAACAGTAGCAACATTACAGTTATGAAGTAGCAACGAAAATAATTTTATGGTTGGGTCACCACATGAGGAACTGTATTTAAAGGGTCAGAAGGTTGAGAACCACTGCTAGTCAAAATGGAGTTCCTTCTGTCAGAGAAATACTGGGTGCATAGAGTTATAACGGTTGTAGTTACTTCCCACCCCCCTTTTTCATGGGAATAGTATAAAATAGTACTTACCAAAATTCCAGTTTATGAAACATGAGCACAGGGTAGCACTACAAATAGTGTGTATACCTGTGTGAATTCGCTCATTTTCTGCATCTAAGCTGTCAATTATAAAAAACAATTGTTGATCCAAAAGCAGGGTTTCTTTTATTCTCTCTATTAAAGTTATTTATACAACCATTATCATGGGAAGTAGTGAACCCAGAAAATATAGGAATAAAAAGTATGATAGAGGTGTGTCAGGCAGTTTATTACTTAAAATGTTCTACTATTCTTCAGTGTTGGAGTTACTTGCTGGCTTCCCAAATTGGATAAATTGTTGGAGTATCTTTCTCCCTCTAAATAAATATTCACTTACATTCCTAATATTGAATTTATAATTTTGCAGTCTCTCTCTTAAAGATAGCCCTCAAGCCCTAACCGGTTTGGCTCAGCGGATAGAGCGTCGGCCTGCGGACTGAAGGGTCCCAGGTTGGATTCCGGTCATGGGCATGTACCTTGGTTGCGGGCACACTCCCTACTGGGCCCACATCCCCAGTAGGGAGTGTGCAGGAGGCAGCTGATCGGTGTTTCTCTCTCATCAATGTTTCTAACTCTCTGTCCCTCTCCCTTCCTCTCTGTGAAAAATCAATAAAATATATTTTTTTTAAAAAAGATAGCCCTCAAATTGTACAGCTTCAGGCACTCATAAAACCTTCGCTGTCCCCTCTAGCCACCACCATCTCTGGAGCAGTTATGCTGTGCCAGGAGCTCCGAAAAGTCCCTCCACATGGATTATCTCATTTCATCCCCAGTCAACCCACCAAGGTAAACTAAAGCTTGGAGCATTTACTCTACACAATACATACAGCTCCTTCTGCAGAGTTTCAGCAGCGATTCAAAATCCCACAGTGCTGGGAGCAGTGCCCTCCACACAGAAGAACTATCATTACAATTTATTGTGTCTCCTCAGATTAAAGCAGAAGGGGTAAAAAGAGACTGAAATATTTGTACAGGCACAGAGGACATCAGTAAAGACACAGAGTGCTAGTAACAGTGGCTGCCTCTGTGGAGGGAGCTGGAGCGGGGAGGGAGACACACCCCTCTGGTACCCTCACATTTTTAAACAAGTTAATATATGCAAAGTTTCTGGCAGGGTGCCTGGCACAGGGTAAGTGTTCGATAAATGTTATTTTGTTATTGTTATTGCCAATGACTTACACAAGTGAGTTTAAAACTAAAGAGGTGGGCCCCGATGTTTGAAGTTCCAGCTGCATTTTGTGTTTATTTTTTTAAATATATTTTATTGATTTTTTTTTTACAGAGAGGAAGGGAGAGGGATAGAGAGTCAGAAACATCGATGAGAGAGAAACATCAATCAGCTGCCTCCTGCACACCCCGCACTGGGGATGTGCCCGCAACCAAGGTACATGCCCTTGACCAGAATCGAACCTGGGACCCTTCAGTCCACAGGCCGACGCTCTATCCACTGAGCCAAACTGGTCAGAGCATTTTGTTTACTTTAGATGACAGTTCCTACGGCTTACCACTGCCAGGGGCTCTAATGAGTGTTGCGTTTAATAGTCCCTGCATCTCTATGAGGTAATAAAGGCTATTCCCACCCCGGTTGCAGGTATGGAAACGGGCACAGAGAGGTGAGACAACAAGCCCTAGGTCACACAGCCAGTGTGGCAGAGGCTAGGATGAACACTCAGGCTGGATGACTCTAAACACCAAATGCAGAAGAGCCCCCCTGGACGCCCTCCTGGTATGTCCCGGGGCAGCCCCCACGTTTTTCCCTTAATGTGCACGGCTCCAGTGAGCTTCGTGCATGGCAGGGCCATGGCCAGGAAGCCTGGAGTGTGGGAACGGGACAGGCTGTCGCTGCAGATGCGAAGGCAGCAGGAGAGCTCTTCAGGGCTGATTAACCAGCTAGGAATTAAGAGGGGAGGGAGGCGAGAAGGGAGCAGGAAGGAAAAACATGCCGAACAGGATGTCCAACGATGGGCTCAGCCATTTCTCCCCTAACCTCCCAGAACTGTGAGGGAGTCAGTGTTACTCTGATGCCACTGCCCAGCTGAGAGGGCGGGCTGCGAGAGGCCACGAAGCTCAAAGACAGCGGGGCCTAGAAAACAGAGACCTGTGGCCCACTGCTTGCTGAGAGCAAAGAGCAATTCCCAGCCTCCTCCCCCTACTGCCCATCCAGGCCTTCCCTGGCTTGTGCAGCCTAAAGCAAGTATCTCTATACAGCACAGCTCAACTCAGTGGGCCCTCGGCGGCCTCTCCCTACTGGACAGTATTTGGGGACGGGAGGTCTCCTGAGTCAGCCGGCCAAAGCAGAGACCTTTCCCCATGAGGAGAAGTGGGTGAGCCAATGCATCTTCTGGCGTGGAAGGCCACGGACCCAGGAGCCTGGAGACGGCTTTCAGGGTTACATCTATTGTGGAATCTCCACTCAGTCTGTGAGCATTGAGTACAGGCCACTTGAGTACTTGGCCCCTCAGCCTCTGTGTGACCTTTAAGGGCAGCCCTGACCTTCACCTGCCTGTCATGTAGGAATGCGTGTTCACATAAGTGTGTCAGACTGCTGAGGACTTCCAGCAACAGCCACCCAATAAAAGTCTTAGCATATCATAGCTATGTGACCTTGAGTTAGTCACTTGACCTCTTTGATCACAGTTATTTCCAGGATTACAAATTAACGCATGTTCTATACAATAAAGGATGGCCCCAGCCCACCCCAGATTGCTGGTGCCTTGAAGAGGGGGAGCAGTCTGACTCATCCTGGCATTTTCTGCCACGTGCCTTCAAAATAGAAGGCCTCATGCCAGAGAAGGGGCTCAGCAGAGATCTGCTAATTTAAGGCAAAACAGTATGGTCATGGAGACCTGGGTTCCAAGCCGCCTCTGCCGCTAAGTTCCCGCTAGGGAACCTACAGAGCTGGGTCCTCACACCTCCAGGGTCCCCATGTTGCAAAACTCCAGGGGAGCAGGTCTCACAGTTTTCAGGAAATGAGGCCCATACTTTAAAAAGAGCCCTGACTTCAAAGGGGGGATGTCAGGATTCAAGGTGGGCTGCACAGGTTTGGCAGGAGAGCGCAAATAAACAGTCTAGAAAAGGCATAAAGTAAAAGGAGATGCTAAGCGAATGGAACAGCAGACGAAGTCCACAACACACTATTCAAGAGGTTAAAGAATTTGCTAATATACAAAGATATTACCACAAATTTGTATTTCCAGTTACTCCTTTTCTGGTAGTTACAGAACGTTTATGAGCCGTGTTTTTTGGTGTGTGTGTGTGTGTGTGTGTGTGTGTGTGTGTGTTTTCCCATTGTGGATGTGGAAATGGTTCCATTAGCAAAGATATATGAATTTTTAACAGCCCCCCCCAAAAGGTCTATTCACAAAATCAATCTTAATGTTCATTTTATATTGATAAGCTGCAGAGCTGACATAAATGATATTTTGGTTTGTTTTTCTCTTTTAAAACTGCCTTGTCGTTCTAAGAACTCGGTGCTGTTTGCAAATGACCTTTTTGGGGGACTTGGGTCTTTCTACTGAGAAAGAAAACTGTGCAGTGAGCACTGCCTGGCCTCGAAAAGGTGTTCCCAGCAGCACTTCCCTGGGCAGAGGCTGTGCCCTCTAAATCTTGAAGATCTAAAGGAGGGACTTCAGCCACCATCTCCCTCCTGGGCCATCAAGTCACAAAAATCCACTTTCCACCAGGGAAGATTTTAGGAAACAAATTCTGGTTTTCCTTGCCAACGACTCTTCCTTTCCTTAGTAAAGGGCTCATCTGCCCTGTTGGAACATCTATACCTACTCTAGACAGTTTTACTTGGGGACATCCCCGCGTATCAGGAAGAAAGTGGTCAGGATGCGATGAACCAGAGGGAGAGAAACAAGCATTAGGCTGATGGAAGAGAAAGGCACCAGGAGTCAGGTAGGTTCTGGGAAGTCTCTGACCTGCTGGAGACTCAGTTTCCTTATCTATAAAATGGGGGTAGAAACTCCACAAGGACTGATCCTGCTCGGCCACCCTCTCCCACAGCAATCCACACGTCTGATTACAGGCCAAGCAGTGCAGGGCTGCACACTCCGTGCCTAACGTAAAAAACGAGTGAGGGGGTAGCAGCCCCGTTTGCTCCTCTCAGCTGCAGCCTGCTTCTGCTTCCAGCAGCCCAGACCGTCCACCCTCCCACGCTGTGTCCCTTTACTGCCACCACTGCTCCGCAGCCCCTGGCCAGTGACCTGCCCACGGATGCCCCAAAGGAGAAAATGGTTATACGCTGGTGGTTCAGGGAAACTTACTCCCCATCTTAAGCAGTAATTAGGAGGAATGTAGAGAAACATGGGGAAATGTCTGTAATACAGTGCTGAGTGAAAAACAGTCACAAAAATCATGTCTATCATGAAGTTTGCAGACTTTGGATGAAATCAATCCTGGGTTCGAATCTCACTTCTGCCAACTATGGCTATACGACCTCTCAGAGCCCCAGTCTCTTCATCAAAGTAAAGGGAATAATAATTCCTTCCCTCTGGAATCAATGCAAGAATTGGGTGGAAAATATGTAAAAGGTTTAACACAATCCAGGCCCTGGTAGGAGAGTTCACAAGCCCTGGCCGGTGAGTTCAGTAGTTAGAGCCTTGTCCCATGCACAGAAGGGTCTCAGGTTTGATTCCTGGTCAGGGCACATCCCCAGGTTTTGGGTTCAATCCCTGGTCAGGCCACATGCATGAGGCAACCAATGGATGTTTCTCTCTCACACTGATGTTTCTCTCTCTCCCTCTCCCTTCCTCTCTCTCTAGAATCAATGAAAAATATATCCTCGGGTGGAAAAGAAAAAGAGCCTGGCCAGGTAGCTCAGTTGGTTAGAGCGTCATCCCCATATGCCAAGGTTGCAAGTTTGATCCGTGGTCAGGGCACATACAAGAATCAACCAATGAGTGCGTAAGTAAGTGGAACAACAAACCAGTCTCTCTCTCTCTCCCTCTAAAATCCATTTTAAAATAAACAAACAAACCACCACAGTGCATCTAGCCGGTGGGTTCCCACGGCCAGTTTAGGAACCAGGCTCCAGCAGGGCCATTTGCAGCGGGCATGGTTCGTTCAATCAAAGGCAGATGACTGGGGGGACAGTTATCAGTGGAGACGGGCTCAATTATTTTCATTATATGGAGTCAACAGAGGCAGGATGAACAAGGGGTCTGAGCCAGACAAGCAAAGGTTAAGGTGAGGGAGAGAGAGGGAACCGCGGGGGGACCCTCCCTGGTGCCCTGCCCACTGAACCATGATGCCATGATGCCTTCTCCTTGGTGTAAGAGCAAGGATGGGAAGACACTGATGACTGTCTGTTCCTGCTCTGCTGGTCCCAGCCTAAACTCCTAGAGGTTAACGTCTCATGCCGTGTGGCTGACTCTAAATGCCTCAAACACAAAGAGCTTCATCAAGACCTCATCTAAATGGACCAGCATGGGAAGGGATGCAGTAATGGGGATCCTCTCACCCCCACTCCTTTACCCAGCAATACCCCTTTCCTTCTCCAATAATAGCAGCTCACATTACTAAGGCCCTCTTACCGCCAGGCCCTATGCTAAACACTTGACACACACCATCTTATTTCACTTTCCCAACAACTTGTAAGTTCGATTCTGGGACCCCTCGATCAAACTGGAGGGGCTGAGCAGTCACCCCAGGATGTGCCTCTGTGGGATTGGTATTCGGATAGTTTTGACCTAAAGGCAACTGAGACGCCATAGGCTTGAGAAACTTCTGCCCCCCACCCCCAACTACCTAGAGAAATTTGAATGGGGGCCTTGCCCGTAATAAGAGATTATCAGAGATAACCTTGTTTTGACCTATATGTAGGGCAGGGCCAACTTCTAATTACTGAACATCTGCCCTTCTTACTCTCCTGCAATGACCTTCCTCCCCTCTGAAGCCCAGAATGTCAAGCATACCTCCTTTTCCCTTTCTGCCTTTGAGCCTCTCGTGGAGGGGGGTAGGGGGATCCCGATTATTAAAAGTAATCTTGAGAATAAAGTCTCTTCCTCCTCCACACTGCAAATGAAGAAAGTGAGGCCCGGAGAGGGTTATTGTGACTTGACCAAGCCGATCGGTGGCAGAACCACCAAGCCCCCAGATCTGTGTGAGCTCAGATCCCAAGTTCTCAACACTATACCATTTCTTTTCTTCTCCTTTCTGTCTCCTCTGTTTATGCCCAAGGGCTTCTAATACCCCAAATCAGACTGACTCTTTGGGGTGGTGGGGGGTGTTCTCGGGGCTGGGGCTACTCAGGAGGCTGACCTTGGAAGAATAAGGCCCCTCAGGTGGAAGAGTTACTGTTGATGAGATTCTCAAGAACAGGAAACTTCCCGGACTGCCTGCAATAAATCCCAGCCTTCCTTCCTTTGTGATTTCACCCCGGGAGCAACACTCCGGGATGACTCATCTGGAGACCAGCGGGACATCTCCACTGGAGACTGGAGGTGACCTTGGCCGGGCACTTACATCCTGTGCCTGGCTTCCTGGTTTGTCAAGTGGGCAGCCCCAGCCTCCCAGCCAGGCTTGTGGTGACTACAACAAAAGGGTGAACACAAAGCATGTCACAAATAATTTTTAAAAGAGAATGCAAAATACTGACAGTTTCCTAACTCCCACCCAGTCTCACATACCAAACCTTTATCTAAATCCTCTCCAAGCTGAATTCCGGCTCCTGCCTTCTTGTCAGGGCAAACTGGGATTACTGGAAAAGAAAAGGTGACATTGATAATAACCCTTTTTTTCCATCAGTAATTAGTCACTCCTTCGGCCCCCCCCCATCACCCTTTTCTAACCACGTAATACTAGTAACAGCTAACATTCACAGAGCCCTAATTAAACACGAATTTTATGAATCTTTTCCTCACTGGATCCCTTTGTAAGTGTCTATGACTAGCCCCACTTTACAGATGAGAAAAATAAAGTTCAGACCAGTTGAAAACATAAAGTTAACATAGATAGTAGGGGTCAAAGCTCAGATTCCAAATCATCAGATCTGTCAGCCTCCACTAACTAGAATGCCTTCGCCGACTTCATTTTATTTCTCCTGTTCTTTGTTCATTTTTTTTCTCTCACTGACTTCGTTTTCAAATGACTAGCCCCAGCACTCTCTTACCACCTTCCCCACTTAATTTTTCTCCATAGTTCTTACGCTCTTTAACAATGAATTTACTACCCTGCCCCTCCCCCGTCCAAGGTGACTATAAATCCATGTGGGCAGAGATTTGGGGGGCTATCTTGTCACTGTTGTGTCCCCTCAGTGCCTACAACAATGCCTGACACAAAGTAGGTACTCAATAAATATTTATCAAACAATGAAATTTGCCAAAATTTCTCATAGCTATTTCCAACTGTCCTGTCTACTAGATTGTAAATTTTGGCAGTAGTTTGTTCATCTCAGTCCCTTCTACCCCTTCAGTCTAGATAGAATGCTACTTAGAACAGAGTAAGATATTCCATCAATATCTGGGGCCATGACTAGACTCTATGTGGTTTTGGAATGTGCATGTGGGCAGTATGCTGTTTGGGGAATTCACTCTCTGCTCCTCACAGCAAAACGGGTGTTCTGCGGGACACCCAGGGGGGCTGGGAAGCTGGGCGCTCCTCTCTGTGGCCCTGGGCGCAGCCCTCTCCATCCCGGCCCCGGATGCTGGCGGACAGGCCAGGGGAGGGCTCCCTAGCCTGATGCAAAGGTTGCTGCATTTTGCTGGCCATGTTTCTCTGAATCATCTTCCCTGGGCCGTGGGAAGGGTTCAGTATGTGGCTTCACAAACTGCTGAGCAGCAGGCTGAGCAGGGCGTTGGAAATGATATGGGGAAAAAAAAGATCTAATTAAGCAGAGTAGGTGATAGTGTCAGGAAAAAAAAAAAAAAGCAAGCGAGTGGCAATTTGGATATCTGCCTGCAAATAGGAGAGATGACTGTCGTTTTCTCCTCTGGCTCCTGTTTGCCCTATAAATCTCAGTTCACTAATCCAAGTGTTTTAATTATCGCTGTATAATACAGCCTGCTGTGTTGGGCCCATCCTGGGGAAATTAAAACGAAGGAGGGGGGCAGAGGGATTCAGGCTACCCCATTCTCCTATCTCTCTTGTTTACATTAATCTGAAGGTGTTTTTCCCCCTTGTGCCATAAACACAACATGGGGTTTTCCAGCATCAAACATATTACCTCCTTCCACTCACAAAAAGGAACTTCAGCCCAGTGCTCTCTCCCCTAAGCCATGCAACTCAGGGACCTGGAGTTACCTTGGCCACTGTTGACACTTAATTCCCAAGAAATCAAAAGAACCAAATCCGTGAATTTGGGACACCAAAAGGAGAGTCCCTCGGTGAGCAGCGGCATCATAGGTAAGACTAGCATTTGAATGTCACCTCCACTACCTGCTAGCTGAGTGCCCTTGGGCAAATCACTGAACCTCTCTGAGCCGTGGCTTCTTCAAATAAAATACAGCAATAACAGAATTAAATGTAAAACATAAAGCACTTAGCCCAGTGCCTGGCACACTGTAAATGCAACGCAACACACTCCCAGCTCCTAGCCTTTTTCTTGGCCATTCCAACCGCCTGAAGGAAACTTTCAGAAAGCGCTGTGGCTCGCTCTTCCCCTTCCTTCTCAAATGTCACCTTATCCGTGAGCCTTCCCTTACCACTCTCAATAAAAATGCTAAGCTACCCTCCTCTCATACACACACACACTATCCCCAACCCCATGTTCTGTTTTCTCCATAGCCAGAGCACTACTTGGCATTTTATATCTACTTCATATTTGTTTCAATGCTTTTGTCATTTTCACCTACAAAGTAAACTCCAGGAAGTTTGTTTTGTTGACTGCTGTATTTCCAGCCTCTATACAAAAGGGCCTGGCATCTAGCGGCTGGTCAGTAAATAGTAAATGAATGGATAAACAGGAGCTGTTCTGATGACACGTGAAAGGGCCAATCGGAGACCACGTAAACCAGTTCCTCACAGGCCAGGCAACTGAGGCCAGGAGACATCAGAGGACCTGCCCTCTGGTTCCTGTTCCCGGGGACTGTGTGGTGGTGGAGGCTTGCTCTGCCTCCGGCCAGCCTGCTCACACCAACAACTCAGCATGTTGGTACCCTGAGCTCTTCATCTGGGGAATGGAAACAATTAGGCAGATGGCTTTCCCTCCCAAGCACTCGGGACCTGGATGCCCCAGTGACTGGCAATCTATAAAAGTGAAAAGGACAGGTGGAGATCCCGCAGCCGCCCTGGAAATCCATCAACAGATGCGCTCACAGTTGAGGAAATGCAGACAGCTGCAGCACAAAGGAGCCAAAACCCTCCAGCGTCCAGGACCCTCTTGGCTTTCTGCACTGACTGAAGGCAAGCACTGCCGTTTCTGGGGCTTCTGGAGGACTTCCTCTTGCACAGACGCGGGGGATGCTGGGAGGAGAGATGCAAAGCCCTGTTCCATCGTGCCTCCAACTTCAGTGCTTCAGTGCCAGCCAACTTTTCATCTCTTAGGATCCAATGAGAAAGTGCATGTAGGACACCTGGCACAGTGCATGGCACACAGCAGGGACGTGGTAACACTGACTGTTCTGATGACACTGATGATATCCAGAGGCACACACAATCCTCCCCCTCCTACCTCCAACCACCTCACCAGCTTGGAAGTAAGGTTCTTGTGGAAGAAGAGGGACTATTCAGCTGTAGGAATCCGGCACCAGATAACTTTTTAAAGGACCCCATTTTTCCATGCAAGCACAGTGGAAAGAACTCAGACTCCAAGTCAGGTCTTCCTCATCCTCCAAGCCAATCAGGACCCCAAACGTCTCCAAAAGAGAAGATTCCAGCCTGAGAGTATCAGCCACTTACTTAGGTTCTTTTTGTTCAGAAAATGGGAGCTGGCCCAGAGCGCCCTGGAGGTGGAGGTGACCAAGAACGCAACAAAAATATCCTGCCCTCCCTTCACTGCCTAATCATCCGATTTAAGGTTCGCACTAAAGAGGGGCAGCACCAGTAACCAGAATGTGGTGACTCACTGAGGCCTGGGCTTCCACTTACACTGTGTGAGCTGGTCCGGGTCCCCAAGCCCTCGGCTGAACACTGCGGAGAATGGTGACGCCTAGCTCATGGCGCTATGGCGCGGATTAAATGAAAGAAGGCGGCTAAACGCAGTGCCTGGCACATGAGCTGCTGCTCTGAACACGCAGGCCAGGAAGCCCAGTGCAGCCGAGCCCGATCACAAGCATCAGGTTCTCTGAAAGAACACTGTACAGCAAAGGCGGCCCTTCCCTAGACCGCAGAGCAGACTGCACCACGCGGCCCGGCCGCAGGTTGAGAAGGGATGAAGGGATGTTAACTCTTTTTTTTAAAGGACAGGTGAAACTGAGACCCAGGCAGCTCCTGAAGGAGGGGTGCCCGACTGGAAGGGGCAGGGCAACGCTCCTCATTAAGAAGTTGTGGTTTTGGACTTCCCAATGCCAACTGTCACTCTGACGACTGCAGATTCTGAGTAGGTTCCCCCCGCAGTATTGTTACAAGCGTACGTTCTGGGGTGAACCAAATCTGGGTACAGTGGCTACCAGGGGGGTTCCAGGAGCTGGTGACTTTTGGCTACTTGAGTAATCTCCCTGGGCCTCAGTTTCCCCGCAGGCGCCGGAGCTAAGGTCACAGCCTCTGCAGCGAGGTTAGGGTGCAGGGGGTGGGCGCGCGGGTC
>NW_006300372.1:1146319-1150740 GCF_000327345.1 Myotis davidii | reverse complement strand
GGGGCGCCCGCCCGACGCTTCCCCTCCCAGCCCCAATCCTAGGGCCGCGCCCCCCACCCCGGACCTCGGACCTCCGGATGGTTTTTAATCCCTTTTCCCGAATCCCCTCGCCTCGAATTTTCCAGCCCCAAGATTCTGGATTTATGGTTAAAATGTCGACGTACGCACATGAGGTTTATAAAACGCCGAAGCAGAGAGAGGCTTCCCGAGCTGTGGGAGTAATGAGAATCAGATGGCTAGGACCAGAAAAATAAAAAATATTCAACTGCCCTCCTGGGATTTCATTCAGCCACTTAATGAGTATATTTTAACTAAGCACTGGTCACCATTCTAGGCCCAGGACGGCAGGAACAAGGCAGACACGGTCCCTACTCCCAGGGGCTTAAATTCTGGAAATAAATGAACGAACGAACAGTATTATTCCACACGCTATAAGCGCTATGATAAAAAGGTCCTATTACATAGGCCAGGGCTTTCTATAGGGAGAGCCGGTGACCATCGGATTGGGACCTGCAGGATAACGCGCCAGCCCTATTATCAGAAAGGCTATGGGAGCCAGGACCATCTGAAGGCCACCCTGGGGACAGGTTTCTCTCATGAGGACAAGCCTGGGATGTTGGCATCCAGGATAAGGCAAACCTGGGCCCTTCTGCTGTGGCTGTAAGGACCAGGGCAAGTCCCTTCCCACTCTAGGCCTCACAGTTTCCTCATCCGGAACATGAAAACACGGGGAGAAGTTCAATGGCTCTCAATCCTGGGTGAATTAGAATTACCCTGGTAGGTTTTCAAAAACACTGAGCCCCGCTCCCACCTCAGACTAACAGGATCAGCCTCTGGTAATGGAGGCTGGGCACTGGCATTTTCATAGGGATCCCTGGGTGAGTGTAGTGTACAGCCAGGGTCAAGAGCCAGTGACCTAAATGACCTCTAAAGTGTGGGCTTAAAGTGCCACGAGAGCTATTTGGATTCAGAGTATAATCAGTCACATCATTTTGTGCTTAGCATCTTTTATCATACACCAAATGTGCTCTATCCTATATAATAAAAGGGTAATATGCAAATTGTCCCCTCAACTAGGAGTTCAACTGGAGTTCGGGGGGATAGGGGGTGAGGCCAGCCTGCCAATTGTCCACAGCCCCTACCCGCAACCCCGATCAGGGGCAGGGCCAGCTGGCTAACCTCCCACCTTCTTCACACACACCCCACCCACTGGCCCAGCTGGATCGCCCTGCCCAAATCGGGGCAGGCTGGCTGGACCCCACCCGTGCACAAATTCATGCACTGGGCCTCAAGTATGTTTACATTTAAGTTACAATGAAAACCCCTACCAAATTAGACAGGTACTATTATTTCCCCCATTTTGTGGACGAGGAAACTGAAGTACAAAGAGAATACAAAATTTGGTCAAGAGCATACAGCTAATAAGAGGTCTTGCCTGAATCCTCTAAGCTGGAGGCCCTTTCCAGTGACAAGGAGCAAATTTCTACCTAACAGAGTTGTTAATCACATGGAATAGCTCCCAAGAGAAGAAAATGAGGTGCTGTAGGTCTGCGCTGCTCACACATCTTGGATGGAGGCAGGCGACTGGCCTGGATGACTCCTGGGCCTTCTCACAGCCCCAGAGTGTGCACGCCCAGAGTGCAGGTCCCAAATGAGAGAGTAACTCTAAGAAAACAGCCTTTTCTGGGTCTCTGCATTGGCCTTGGTCATTTTCAAAGATGATCCTCATAAAATGTGTGTTTGTGTGCATTTTTAAAATTTTTTAAATTTACTGATTGGTAGGTGAAAAGGGAAGAGAGGGAGGGAAGGAGAGAGGGAGAGAGAGAGAGAGAGAGAGAGAGGGAGAGAGATTTGTTGTTCTACTCATTTATTTGGTTGGTTCTTGTATGTGTCCTAACCAGGATTAAACCTGCAACCTTGGCATATTGGGACGACACTCTAAACAACTGAGCTACCTGGTCAGGGCAAATGTGCAGTTCAGCCTTAACAGGATGGAAGAAATGACTTGGCAGGGCCAGGAGGTGAGAATTTCCTGTACAGCCCAGTATGGCCAGGATAGAATACACTCACCCATCCACACACTCCACCTAGGGCCCACCACTGCCCTTTTTACCTTTGACCATCTTCACATTGAGCAGTTAGTTCCCTGAGGCGGGACCCGGAGGAGGGACCCAGAGGAGGACATGGCAGGTGGGGGCTGAAACAGGTTCCTCAGGAAAGTCAAAGACCCGTCAGAGCAGAGAGAAAAGGGAAGATGCTCTACTCTTACAGAGGAACGCTATGCTGCTGTTAAAAAGGAGGAGAGAGCTGCATGGACAGACTAGAAAGATGCCTGTTGATGATATACAAGGTACACAGTAGGATCTTCTGATACTTATGTAAGCAACACACACGCACACACACACATGCACGCATTCATGGAAAGAGAAGAAACCAGTACAGCCATCGGAAGGACAGACTCCAAACTATTACTAGTGATGACTGGGCAGATACCTGGGGGCAGGGGGAGGGGGCACAGACTTGGAGTGTGTTGTATTAATGGTAAACTTTCACTTTCTCTGTATTAAGGACAGAGATCATGTATTAAAATTTTTAAACATAACGGCACTTCTACTTATAAATAACAAAAACAAATATTAAAAGGGGAAGTATAAAAGCCCGCCCGGGTCCCTGGGAACTCTCTCCAGGGGAGACGCCTAACCATGCCACCTTTGCCGACTTCCCCAGCTGGTCCCATTGCTCTTGCATGTTTGCTTTCTCTTAGGTGTGCCATTCCAGGCGCAGTCTCCTACCTGGTCAGCGAGTGTCCCACAGAAGACGGATTTGAGAGCTGCCAGCTCCAATTGATGTAAGAAACGACAAAGCTCATTTGAGAGGAAAAACTGCCAAAGGTGCTCTTCGCAGCAGAGGTGGGTAAAGGGAGTGGCATTACTATCCCAAGGCTCTGACTTTCCTATGTGTCTACACGTTATTCTGGAAGCTGAGACAGGGAAATAAGACTTCAAGAGAAATAATAGTGTCTTACAGTCAGAACCTTATTCCAGAAATCCCAAAAGCTAGGGGCACGGGGTCCACTTACCACATTATACAGGGTGGGGCCAAAGTAGGTTTACAGTGGTGAGAACGAGAAACACCGAGTTTATTCTTGTATTATTAGTTGTATTGTTTTCCATATGAACAACTGTAAACTGCCTTTGGCCCCACCCTGGATACAGAACTGTCTCCACCAGCAAGGACCTGATAAGTCAGCAATCCATGGCCTACGTGGCTGGCACAAGGTGAGCTGTCATGCTCTAGGGAGGAATTGTTGGGCCACTCTGTACTTCCTCTTATTTATGTTTCCTTAGATCTTTGTAGTTTATAAAGAGCATAATGTCCTGGTGAGAAGCATGAGCTAAGAGGACAGAGAACCCGGGTGGCTTCTCAGCTCCACCACCTTCTCTAAGCCTCAGTTTCCTCTGCTCTAAAATGGGAATAATAATAGTACTTGCCTCATAGAGTTTCTTGGTGAGAGGTAAATGGGATAATGCAGGAAGTCCTGAACCCTGCATCTGGCACACACAGTCAGTCGTAATTGTTGATTTGCCAACTAAGGATAGCAAGACCCACGGCAGTTACTCACCGTACCTTAATGAGAATGAGGTAGGTGACTGAGTATTTTGGCTCCTCAGCGTTCACACACTTACTAGCTCACACAGTTCAAACATAAATCTGAATCTTGGCCTCCACAACTAGAGGTTTTACAGGAGACGTGTGTCCACCAAAACTTTGCATGACTGGAGCTATTACTGCATTCAAAAATGATCACCTTCAACTAAAGTTACTCAATAAGGCCCTCCATCCACAGGCCCGTGTGCTGGCTGCTGTACATACAGATCAAGACAAGTGATACTCCTTCCTTCCACTCCTCTAGGCCTGGCCATCTTCGAGTCTTTCTGAATCCCTTAGAAATAGGAATCTTTTCTTTCATGTTTTAACTTCTGCTCCTGCCTTCCTCCGTCCAGTTAGGAGAAAGAAAGTTTCCAGGGTAGGAGGCTTAAACTGATGGGCCATTAGCAGCATAACAAAGCAAAAGGAATTTTCCAGGTCACCAGCCAACTTTAGAGTGGCATTTAAAATTCACTTGCTTAGTGGCAGACAAAGAGGCTGGTCCGAGAGGGTGGGGAAGGGTTTCTCCCAGCTGATGAGGAACCGGGGAACACCCTTTTCATGGCCAGCAAAACCAGCAGACACCATGACATGCTGATCTTTTATCATTGTACTTGGAACACGGGTATGAAAAAGAAAAAAACCATCTGTCTGCTGAACGCATAAATAAAAGGCCCTCCTTGGCTTCAGAGTTAGGGGACACCCAGATCCCTGCTCAGGCTTCCACCATGATTTGCTGAAATATAACATACCCACACATTTCTTCTGAGCCC
>NW_006300372.1:1145568-1145985 GCF_000327345.1 Myotis davidii | reverse complement strand
CTTATCACCTCCCCTCCCACTCTCCCCTCTCCCATAGTACATTGCTCCAGAACCGTTCATAGCCCTATGGCCACCTACATAGGCCTTAAAATTCCTACAACCTCACCCTGTCACGCTGTGTTTCCCCCACCCCTTGCCTGTATCTTAAGAATTTATTTTTTGGAATTCTGGAAGTCATTGGGGAGGCACTTTCACCACTTCATTGGTAAGCAGATCTGCTCTGGTAGAAATGTTCTTCTACGGATCACCTTTGCTATTGAAGGAGGAATGATCACCCTAGCAGTGGTCGGTAAACTCATTAGTCAACGGAGCCAAATATGAACAGTACAACGATTGAAATTTCTTTTGAGAGCCAAATTTTTTAAATTTAAGCTATACAGGTAGGTACATTGTTATTAACTTAATTAGGGTACTTCT
>NW_006300372.1:1128827-1145414 GCF_000327345.1 Myotis davidii | reverse complement strand
TTAACCCAGTGGTCGGCAAACTGCGGCTCGTGAGCCACATGCGCCTCTTTGGCCCCTTGAGTGTGGCTCTTCCTCAAAATACCACGTGCGGGTGCACACGTATGGTGCGATTGAAACTCCGTGGCCCATGCACAGAAGTCGGTATTTTGTGGAAGAGCCACACTCAAGGGGCCAAAGAGCCGCATGTGGCTCGAGAGCCACAGTTTGCCGACCACTGCCCTGGCCCATGTTGCTCAGTTGAGTGGAGTGTTGTCCTGTGCACTGCAAGGTCACAGGTTTGATTCCAGTCGAGGTGCTTCTGGGAGGCAACCAATCATTGTCTCACGCACATCAAAGTTTGTCTCTCTCCTTCCTTCTTTTCTAAAACCAATGAGAGGAAAAATTAACAACGAAAATATTCCTACAACCTCTTCACCCTGAGTGCCCCACCAAATTGCACAAGACTGCTTAAGTAGCAGTGACATACATTTTTAGGTTTTTCCAAACTCTTTAAAACAGCGGAATCCTTTTCAAAGGAGTGCAAAATATGAAAAACAGAAACTATTGGGGGGGAAAAAATCACTGTTTAGAATATCATTCTATTAGTGTTTTTATGAACATGTCAGTATGTGTATAAAATGCAAAAAAAATTTAATTTATTTTTAGAGAGAAGAAGGGGGGGGAGAGAGAGAGACAGACAGACAGACAGACATTAATGTGAGAGAAACATCGATCAGTTGTCTCCTTCCCTGACCAAGGATTGAACACAAAACCTGGACATGTGCCCCAACTGGGAATTGAACCCAACACCTTCTGGTGCACCAGAAGTCACTCCAACAAACTGAGCCACACTGGCCAGGGCTAGGACACTTTTTGATCTAGCCCTTGCCTACCTGAACTCCATGCAGTTACTCCCATGGTGTCTAGTCCCTGGATTTACTCCTCTGTTTTGTTGGTGCAGGTCCTCCACTAGCTTCCTGGGAAGAGACACATGGGAGATACATTTTTTGAGACCTCGCATATCCGAACATGTCTTTCCTTTATTTTTTTTTTCCCACATTTTGATTGGTAGTTTTCCTAGGTATAAAATTCTAGATTGTACATCATTCGTCAACAAGCCTAGGCCTCTCCAGCATCCAGGTCTTTGAACTAGAAATATCCTTTTGCATGGAATACATACCCCTGTCCACCTCCTGCCCTTATGTAGCTAACACCTCATTATTCTTGTCAGAGAAACTTCCCTGCCAGCCACCTGCCCCTCCTAGCTGGGTAGATATCCCTCCTATTTGTTCCCACAACACCTGGGGCTTACCCCCTCAATACACTTTTTACACTCTATTGTCATTACCTGTTTATTTGTCTGTGTCCTTTACTAGTTTGTGAATATGAGGGCTAAAAATACAGAGCTGTTATGCCACTCAGTAAATATTTGTAGAACAAAGGAATAAATTAATGGTTGTAATGGTTTGTTTGTTTTTCATTACAAGATACAATTGCTAATAAAAAGTTTGACAAGTGCATGCTCTGGGTCTGGGTCTGAGGGGTAAAGAACAGGATTAGTCTGGGGGAAGAAATGCCTCCTTGATACTAGGAGCATAGAAAGAACCCTTATAATTTCTTGTTCAATATTTGCTTTCCATGAGGACAGGGACCAGGTCTGCCCAGCTCACTGCTGTGTTCCTAACAACTAGACCATAATGGCAACTTAATAAAGAGCTGATGAATGAATGAACTGGTCCGAAGGGAGTTCTATGCATTATACCACCAAGAAAACCAAGAGAGAAACAGTCCCTACGCTGTCTTACGGGCTTGGGAAATGTGTAGTTCGAAATGAAGACTCAATTCATCATTTCTTCGCACCTCACCGCAATAGAAAACCAGGACCCGCTTCCAATTCCCTGCTCCAGATACAGGCATTCCCTTCTTTAGACACCTGGATTTGAAGCCCAAGAATTATTTGGCTTGGACCCTCTTCATCGTAGTCTGTTTCTTTTCAATCATCAAGTCCTTGATGCCTCCTCTCCCTTTACAACAACTTTCACACGGAGCCTCCTTTTTCATTCTTCTTGCTAGTACCCCATGGAGGCCCCAGTCACCCACGTTTTCACATGGCTCTCTCCTCACTCCAAGTCACTTTGACTCCTCTGTAGCTGAATCTTTCTGAGGCATCACTTTTCATAGTGTCTCTTCACTGCCCAAAACATCTTTAGAGGCTCTTCATTTCCTTCCACATTAAGTCACTACTTCTCTGCCATTTCTCAATCTTCAGAATGACTCCGAATGCTCTGTTCAGAAGTCCCTACACACACCCGCTCACTTATCGAGCGCTCGCGCGCGCGCGCGCACACACACACACACACACACACAACTCACTCTGATGAGGCAAGATGTTCCACTGTCTCCGAGCAGACTTCTACACAATTTGTGCAATCTCTTCTCTGGAATGTTCTCCCCACCCCTCTGTTAATTCAATCCATCTTTCCAGACCTGGTTTAAATCTTTCCTCCTCCCAGATGCCTTCACTGACAACTTCAAGCCTTGCTGATCTCCCCAACTTAAAATCCAAATAGTACTTATGATCTTTGCAGCCCTATTAAATCCCATGGGTACCTTATGTAAGACACTATACAGTCTACATAGGTTAGTGTGGTTTTCCTCTATGACTCTGGCAGCTCATGGATGGCAAAACTGTAAGGATGTCCCCCTGGTTGGTTTGGCTCAGTGGATAGAGCATCAGCCTGCAGACTGAAGGGTCCTGGGTTTGATTCCGGTCAAGGGCACGTGCCCGGGTTTCGGTCCCCAGTGGGGGGCGTGCAGGAGGCAGCCAATCGGTGGTTCTTAACTGGAATAATAACAGTTACTTCATAGGGTTGCTGTGAAGATTAAAAGAGATAAAGCTAAGTCAGGCAATTCGCACATTGCACTGATACATGGTAAGTACTCCATATATGTTAGCTATTGTTATAAAAGACTCCAATCCCCGTTCTTGGGAGTTGAATTTTGGCCTTGGTTTTGTTTGAGACTTTCAGTCACTGAGTCAGCCTTGCAAACAGTGATTTCCTTCCCCTCCCTACCTCTGTGTCCACCCTGAGCTGGTCAAACCCTATCTCTGCAAGCAGTGGCTGGGGGCAAGTTCTATTATGCAAGGGCACCTCAGGCCCCGCTTTGTCACCCCTCCTGCCCTCAGCACTCCTAGGTTCCGTGCTGAATAGTTTGGGTGGGGACCTTTTGTTTGTGAGGCTTCTTAAGCCTTTCTTTCTTCCACTTTTTCTTTATCATTATCCTTGTATTATAAAAGCAGTACGTGCTCATTGTTTTAAAAAGGAAGAACAGAAGAGGATAAAGGTGAAGAGCAAACGTCTCACTCCTCACCCAAACCTCCATTCTTACTCTTCGAAAGTGACCAGCTAGCTGTTTCTCTTGTATGTTTCCACAGTGTCCATGGCCACACAAAGAAACATACACAGCCCTGGCCCGTGTGGCTCTGTTGGTTGGAGTGTGTTGTCCCTTCTACCAAAGGGTTGTGGGTTTGATCCCTGGTCAGGGCACGTACAGGAGGCAACCTATCAATGTTTCTCATATCGATGATTCTCTCATATCTATGTTTCTTTCTCTCTCATACTGATGTTTCTCTCTCCCTTCCCTCTCTCTAAAAAAAAATCAATGGAAAAGATATTGTCTGGTGAGGATGTGGGGGTAGAAATTCTCTCTTAAAAAAAAATCAATGGAAAAGATATCGTCTGGTGAGGATGGGGGGGGCGGGTAGAAACATATACATACATATACACTTTTCTGTGGCTTTATTCACTTAATCAATCTTGAACACCTTTCTATATTCAAACCTGATAGATCCACCACACACTGTTTAATGGCAACTTAGATTTCTTCTGTGGAGAGCAACTACCATTGGTTTCATCAACCCCTCACAGATGGACATGGCGGCTGTTAAAACACTGTGATAAGCATCCCTGCGTATATATCTCTGTGGACCAGTTAAGTCTGTGAGGCTTCTGACTGCCAGAAGAGAGCAGGCCGGGGGTGATTCTTCAAATTCGGTTCTGCCTCCTGATGGAGAGCTCCCTGTGTTGCCTGAGACAGTCATTACCCACACACAGGATCAGTCCCAGACCCACTGACTCACTGGTCAGAAGCATGAGCACCTTCCTTCTGACCTCAAAATAGAAGAAAGAGGTCACTGGGCTGCTTTCTCATGAGCCCGCCCCACAGAATCCACGTTCCTCCCCTTCTCTGGAAGCAGAGAGGAAATCCGAGCACGGAACTCTAGGATTGCAGAACCCAGCTGTGTTCGCAGGTAGCCCTGAGAAAGCCCCCAAGAAGGAAGGAAACACGTTTTTAGTTCATGAGACACATTCCCAGCTGTTTTCAGGGGGCCAGGAGGGATGTTGATGTGACAATAAGGACAGTAGCTGAGACAGTCTTCAGGTGGTGGCTGGGAGGAGGTGCACACACAGGGCTTTCATCAGCAGTGAGTCGGCATTATTATCCTCGCCCACATCCGCCCCTTTTCTCTGTGTCCTTTCTCAGGCCAAGGACAGGATGGAATGGCAGGAACTGGGGACTGCTTATCTGTAGCTCAGCCTGACTCATGCAGGACCCCAAGCCAGCCACTTACTGTACCCTGGGCCTTCGAAGCCCCAGGGGCCCGAGGGAAGGTAGGCTGGAAAAAGGTGCCCCTGGGCTGTGTCCGAGTTGCTTACTTACAGCTCTGGGACCCATAGAGAGTTAGCAAACCATCCTAAACTTCAGTTGGTCTGTTCCAGTACCTGTAAGAAAAGCAAAAGCAGTCCCTGTCTTACACTGTCCTTGAGAGCAGGAGGTACACCAAGTGCTTAACACAGGACATGGCATTACATAAGCAGTCAATAAATCTTTCATATTTTTGCTTCACTGATAGCTGCCTCTTGCCTAGTGCAGTGCCCAATTCAGAGTAGGTGCTTAATTAAGACTTTTTTTTTCTTCCCCCAGTGAATGAATGAACAACCTCTTCATTTCTGGAGGGCAGACAGGAAAATTGGAAAATGACCCCCAATGTCTCTCCAACCTCATGTCACCCATTCTGTTCTTTACAACAGTGGTAGCTTAGTGATAATGTGGTTTGGTTTGTTTTTCACTGAGGTCTCTCTCTCTCTCCCCCTCTCCTCTCTAGCTTCTTAAGAAAAAAGATGTTCTGTTCTCCCTGCTTTGTCCTCAAGAGTCAGCTACATAAGATGAATAACTCAGGACCAAGGTCCTGGAATGCAGCCTCACCTCAGAGTTTCTAAAGAGAAAGTGAACCCCAGGACCATGGAATGTGGGAGGAGGGAGAAAATTGGGGTGTCCATTTCCATAAGTATGTATCTGGGGTATCAACTGTGTCTGGAAGTGACACCAAAAGCTTGTTGCTTGGCCTGCCCCTCCACTCTCCTACCTGCGGCATCTGCCTCATCCCTGAAAGCCTGGCCTCCATCTCTCTACTGGCTTCCTTGTAGGTAATCCCCAGGAGTTCCCACTGTCAATCCAGGTGCCCTTTCCTCCATTCTTGGTCCCCACGACCTCTCTCAGCACCTTTCTTCCCCTTCGGTTTCTCTAGGTGACTGTTCTGTTGTCCTCCCATCTCCTTTCTCGGTCCCATATTCTTACCTTCTATTAACAGCTGAACTGTGTTCCCCACCAAAATCCATATATTGATCTAATCCCTTATACCTCAGAGTGTAACTCTATTAGGAGATAGGGTCTTTAAAAAGTAACTAAGGAGGTCATTAAGATGGACCCTAACCCAATATCACTGGTGTCCTTAGAAGAGGAAAGTAGGACATCAGCAGAAGGCAGATCACGTGGAGACAGAGAAACCCGTCTACAAGCCAAGGGGAGAGGCCTCAACCCTGTCAACATTTTGATCTCAGACTTCTAGACTCCAGGATTATGAGGAAATAAACTTCTGTTGTCTAGGCCACCTCACCTGAGGCACTTTATTATGGCAGCCCTAGCAAACTAATACACCGCCTGTATTGTATGACACGGTCATTACCCACCAACATGCCATCTTCCTGTATAAATCCACCTCCATGTCTTACTATCACCCCTCCTCTCCCCAGTCTCCCACTCAGGTCAATATGTCCACACACTGAGACCTGCACACACCCAGATTCCAGCTCTGAATTCCAACCCCCTGCCAGACAATTCCTCTTGAGTTGTTTGGCCAATTCCTAAACCTCAAGAGGACTGGAACCACAGAATATCTGAAGGTGGTCAGTCTGACCACCTTGCTTTACAGATTAGGAAACTGAGGCACTAAACAAAACAAACTCAGCTCGCTTTCTGAAAAAAAAGGGTGCTTTTATTTCTAAAAGCACCCTCCATCTGGTCACCACTCAAAGGCGTGGAGTCATCTTTTATTCTGCCCTTTCTTTCATTCCTCATAGCCAATTAAAAGAACTTCTACTGCATTCTTTTTTTTGCCCACTGCATTCTAAAGTTACTATGTCTGTTGTCCAATGTTTCAATTTTATTGTGTCCCACCCCACCCTACCCCCATAGATGAAATATTTCAGTGCATTTATATTTAGGTAAATACTGAATTTTGGGGCCTCAGTAGTCTGTTCTGTTTCAGGGTGGGATAGCAGATAAAAATGGTACCTAGATCATGGGGTTTTTGCAAAAATGAAATGTGGATTCGAACCCAGTATGGTCTGGCCTCAAAACTCTTTGTACTATACCATGCTACCTCTTTCTCTGGGAATGTAAAGGAATTGGTTCAATTTCTGAACCAATGAAAACAATTCCAAATAATGAATAATATATCTAATATTGTTTTCAAAAATGCTTGCTGAATAGGCACAAAAGTGCGGATTATACAGAAGCCAAAAAAGAAATGAAAAGAGAACTCTGGAACAGAAGTGAGTGCCCAAGACAGCTTAGACTGAGGATGTCTGCCAACACGTGGTGATGTGGAGCTTCCATGTCGACACATACAAGGAAAGAGGAGGACAGGAGACGACGCTTAAACTCAGACAAGTTACAGAGTCTAACAGAAGCCCCTCCAAAGGGTCTGCAAAGAGTTACAAACTTTGTGTAAGGGCGAATGAGAAATAAATTCATGACACAGAAAGGAAATTTGTTTGCCCAACTTTGATACCTAATGAGATAATAAAAACAAAATATTCCCTTAAAATTCATAACTACAAGCCAGCTTCGCATGAGTTTATAGACTGAATTTAAACTACCTGAACCCTCTATAATCTGAAAAACTTCAAGCAGAAAATTTAGTTTAAGGAACTCAAGGTAGGAATAAACCCTGGTACTTGGTAAAAGCAAATACAAATCCCCTCTGAAGGGACTGCAATTTCAACCCATGCTCAAGGAATATCCACAAAGTTTCAAAAAATTGAGCCTAAAGTTAAAAATCAAAAAACACACAAGGAAACAAGGCACCATAACTGAGAACCAGCAGAAACAACAGATAGCATAATCAGACTCACAGAAAAATGAGATATAGAAGTATCAAGTACAGAATATGAATAGGTATGTTTAACATATTTCAAGAAATAAATGTGAGCTTTAAATACATGAGCCAAGAGCAAAAGACTGTAAGAGGCAATCGAGCAATTTGAAAAAAAATAAAATAAAAAAGCTAAAATAGGTTAAGTAGCAGATTAGATACTGTTAAAAGCAGAATCTGTTTATTGGAGGATGGATGTGAAGAAATCTAGACAGTGATCCAGAGATACAAAGGGATAAAAAAATATGAAGAATTACATATATGATATTGGAGGATAAAATAAGATGGTCTAACATATATTTACAGAAGAAAATAAAGAAAGAATAAGGAAGAGGAGGTATTTGTAGAGTCAGAATCAGAAATAGAGTGAGGTGCCTAAAGTATAAAAGGGCTAATCCTGTATTTGCCCCAAACTCAGGAATGAATACCTCCTTAAATTTGGTGCCGTAGGCACCTCACTGGCTTCACACTAGTGCTGGCCCCTGAGAATTTTTCCAAATTCTGGGTCTGTATATCCTAAGACAGATAAAGAAAAAGATATTCATACCTATTTACACCATAGTGAAATTAGAGGGCCGGAGACAAATACAGGTCAATAACAAAGAAACTACAATTAGACTGACCACACACTATTCAGCAGCCACCATGGGAACCAGAAGAGCATCTTTAATGTGCTGAGACAAAGTAAGTGGCAATCAGAATTTTATTCAGGACTTTAAATATGCGGGTGAAAGAAAGTTATTTTCAAACAACAAAAATTGACCTTACTACCCATAGACCTTTACTGAAGGAAATTCTAAAGGATTAATTTCAGAGGGAAGGAAGGCAATCTCAGACAGATGCTCTTATGGAAAGGAGGCCACTAGTGAACAACATTTGACTGTGTAAAGAAGTAATAATAGAGTGTCATCCCATGCATCAAGAGGTTGCCGGTTCGATTCCCATTAGGAACACATGCTCAGTTTGCAGGCTCAATTCCTGGTAGGAGGCATGTGGGAAACAGCCGACCAATGTTTCTCCCTCATTGATGTTTCTCTATCTCTCTCTCTCTCTCTCCCCCTTTCCTCTCTTTAAAATCAATAAAAACATATTTTAAAAAAAGACAAAACAATAATGTTTCATCTGTCCTAAAAAAAAAAAAAAGATAGAATGAAAACAGGACTACAACAGAATATAAATGGGGGGGAGGAGGCGTCAAGGTGGAGGGGTAGAGACTTAAGAGTTAAAGTATTGTTTAAGAGGGTAAAAATGGTAATTTTTAAATATGTAGGGGATCCACTAAAAGAATAAATAGAGCCCAGCGGCATGACTCAGTGGTTGAGGGTAGACCTATGAACCAGGGGTCATGGTTCGATTCCCGGTCAGGGCACATGCCCAGGTTGTGGACTCCATCCCCAATGTGGGGTGTATAGGAGGCAGCCAATCAATGATTCTCATCATTGATGTTTCTATCTCTCTCTCCCTCTCCCTTCCTCTCTGAAATCAATAAAAATGTATATTTTTAAAATGAATAAATCGATTCTAATTTTCAAGTCAATTAATGAGGAAAAAAATGGTATAATTTAAAAAACCTCAGTCCATAAGAAGACAAAAAAGTAGAAGAGAAAGCAAAAAGAAAAGTCAGGGCATAGGAGAGGTTATACACATGCAGGTAAAGGGGGTATATGCACCTTCCTCTCAACTTTGTTATAAATCTAAAACGTCTAGAAAAAAAAATAGTCTTAAACACACAGAGGCCGAAACCGGTTTGGCTCAGTGGATAGAGCGTCAGCCTGTGGACTGAAGGGTCCCAGGTTCGATTCCGGTCAAGGGCATGTACCTGGGTTGCGGGCACATCCCCAGTGGGAGATGTGCAGGAGGCAGCTGTTCAATGTTTCTCTCCCAACGATGTTTCTAACTATCTATCTCTCTCCCTTCCTCTCTGTAAAAAATCAATAAAATATATTTTTAAAAACACACACACACAGACATACACAGGACAAATAGCACAAAATAAGATAGAAAGAAATCTAACTAATTTGGTAATTTTCAATTTTTACATAAATGCATGTGAACTGAAATGTACTGCTCTGCATTGAAAAAAAACCATAGCTTGTCAAAGTGCCTAGAAAACAAAATCCAGTTAATATGTGTTTGTTACAAGGAAAACAAAGGAGTTAGGTCAAGTAGCTGCTAAAGTTTGCTCCTGCTTTATCCAGCCAAGGTGATTTCTCCATAAAGGCAAATAGAACAAATTCGATCATTTGAGGAGCGTTTGACAAATGAACTATTTGCACACATGTGGGGATAGTGCAACACCCTAAAACTGGGAAAAACAGCACTCCTTTGTCACCTCTAGTACTAAAGGGCCAAGGAAGGCTGGGAAGTTACCAGAACCCATTCTGGCCCCTTCCGATCTATTTTCCACACTGTGGCCACACTCAGTGGTTCAGTGGTTGAGGGTTGACCTATGAACCAGGGGTCATGGTTCGATTCCACAGCTTCAAGCCTTTTAGTAGCATCCCACAGTCCTTGAGAAGGATAGCATTATATATCCTAGCATAGCCTTCAATGCTTTTTACAATCTGTCCTCTCTACCATATATCTCTAGCTCTTTCTGGAACCAGAATCCACCCCATTTCAGCCCTGTAGTCACAATGGCTTTCTCTTATATCCTTGCATTCACCATGCATACTCCCTCCCACCTCAGGACTTTTGCATATGCTGCTCACTGCCTGGAATACTTTTCACTCCAACCCCCAAACCTACTTGTCACCACTCATCCTTTTGGGCTGAGCTCAAATGACACTTACTAGAGGAACTTTCCCAAATCCCAGGCCTTTATTATATACCTTCAGGGCATTAATACCTCTCCTGCAGAGCCATTACCATCTGTGAGTGTAAAGTCAATCAAATCAGAGAACAGGATGTAGATTTTATTAATCACAGGAAACGCTTTGGGTTCAATTCCCATTTTTTGTTTCAATTCCCATTGTTGTCATTTTCTATTTATATTTGTACAATTATTTGATGAATGTATGTCCCACTACACTGGAAGCTCCATTAGGGCTAAGATGGCACCTTTTTTGCTCACTGCTCTATAATGCCTGGCACCTAGCAGAAGCTCAATAAAGTTTGATAAATGAAGGAATGAAAACATCCTTACTAAGAGAAGGGCACTTTGCCCAGAAACGAGTGTTATATACCCTATGAAGCTTTGCCCAGTTTCATTACTCAATTTGCATTCATTCATTCACAGATCATTAACATGACAGTTCTCTGTATCAGAGAGACGTTAAAAGCAGCTTCCTTCAAAGGCCTTTTCTGGACATAAAAACATTCCCTGGGCTATTTATATGTAAGAACGTGGCGGGAGAGCCTCCAAGCCCGGACAGTTGGTGGCATCTCAGTAACCCGGTGAGCACTTACGGCGGAGGATAAGGGAGCGCCTCCCCATTCTTGGCCCATCAGACGCAGAGAAAGCAGGTGAGCCTTTCCAAGGGCCCTAAATGGCAGCAGGACCGCAGCCAATGGCACCCAAGTGACTGAACTCTGGGCATTTTGGCAAAGTGGGGCTGAACGAGCTGAGTGTGGTTGGCTCCAGACAATTGCTAACCACAGAGAAAATCCTGTCTTAAAATTCCCATTTGGGAAAGGAACCAAAAGCATTTCCGCCGATTAATAATATCTACATCCTGTTCTTTGACTTGATTGACTTTACACGTGGATGGTAATGGCTCCATGCCTTGGCTTTCTCGTCCTCATTGAGGATGAAAATTTTTAGATTCTTTAAGAGCATCAATAAGAACAATAATAGCAGTAGCAGCAACTAACATTTATTGACCATCGCTCTATGCCAGACTCTCTGCCAATATATATATATATATATATATTCTGTTAATCTTCATGTAAATTAGCGCATGTTGGTCCCCTGCTTAAAACCCTCTAATGGCTTCCACTGATATTAAAATAAAATGCAAACTCTACCTTGGCCTTCAAGGCCCTACATGACCAGGCTCCCGCTTATTTCTGCTGCCTTGTCTCAAACAGCCCTCCCCTCAGGCCATTCTAGCAACATCACTCTTCTCTCGGCAACTCTCAATGCGCCAAGCTTGTTCCTCCCTCATGGCCTTTGCACCAGCAAGGCTCCGGCCAGGAGTGCCTTTCCCTCAGACCATCCCTGGATGCCTTCTGCTGATCATCTGGATCACAGCTCAGTTACTACCTCCCTGATTCCCCCACCACCCTCACCCCATTGCTTGATCACAGCACCCTGTTGTATGGCCTCCATAGCATGTGTCACTATCTGAAATTATTTTGATGATTTGTTTGCTCTGTCATTATCTGTTTCCCATAACTAGAACATACATGTCATGCGGGCAAAGTATCCTTTGTCTAGTTTACCCCTGAATTCTCAGTACTCAGAAAAGAGCTTAGCCCATAGTAGGCATTCTACAAACATTTCTCATGTAAAGGAATGGGTGAAAGACTCTATGAGATAAGAGCCACTATACTTATACTTATTTTATAGATGAAGGACCTGAGGCTCAGTGACACTGAGTGTCTTGCCCAAGGTCACAGAGGTGGTAGATAAACAGAGGATCTGAGTAACACTCAAATCTAGGCCCAGCTGGCTGCAAGACTTGTCCACTTAATCACTCCACAGAGATTCATCCCATGAATCATGTCAGGTACCCTCCCCACTACTATCCTCATATTCATCCTTGGCATAGAACTTGGCCCAAGAGCTAGGCAGCAAGGAGGCATTGAATAAAGTAGTGCAGAGAGTGTGAATTAGTACAACCACTTTGGATAACTGTTTAGAAATACCTACTAAAGCTGAATCAATCCTCAGCATATATCCACAGATATACAAGCATGTGTTCAACATAAGCCATGTACAAGAGTATTCACAGGCGCAGTATTCTTAAAAGCAAGCACTGGAGACAATCTAAATGCCCATAAATAGTAGAATGAATAAATATTCTGTACCATAGTCATATAATGAATGGAATATCATACAGCAATGAAAAGAAACTACAACTACATGCAACAACATAATACATTTCACCAAAAAAAGTACCTACAGTATAATTCCATTTATAGAAGATAAAAAATTAGGTTATATTATAGTGCCGAAAGTCAAAATAGTGATTACCCCCCTTGTGGGTGGAGGTAGGGTATGGTGATGGTTATAGTGATGGGAGTAGTCTGAGTGGGGCCTGCAAAATGCTGGCAATGTTCTGTTTCTTGACCTGGACGCTAGTTCCACAGTGGTGTCCACTTTGAGAAAATTCATTGAGTTGTATACTTCTGACTTACACTCTTTGCTGAATGTATTTATGCTGAATCACAGGAAATTGCTGTCTTTGTACAATCATGAAAAATGGTTGCATATTAGCAATTTCAAATGGTTCGACTAACGTTATACTTCAATAAAAAGGTTACCTAAGAAAGAAATTCTGCTCCGTTGAATTGCTTTGCACCCAGCTCTGTAACAACTGGTTTTAAGAAAGCCTGTGCCTTCCCAGGGCCCCTGGGCAGGTGGGAAATAGGCTGAGCCTGGTTGTAAATTCTTCCCAGGGCCTGAGGCCGGGGCGCTGGCCGTGGACTTCAGAGTCCAGAGCCTGGGCCAGCCCCCGTGTGGTCTTCAAGCAGAGATGAGCAACTCCAGTCTCAAGCCCAAGGTGTCAGTGTCCTGAAGCACACCAGTTTCCACCGGCCCTAGTCTTTGCGCTCACTGTGTCCTCTTTTCTGGGCACGGGCATGGCTCTTGTTCCTCAACTTTTAGACTGCCCAAAGGGGCTTTCTCTGATCTCCCTAAAAAGGCTAGTTCCTTCCCCCAATCTCTGTCAAATCCCCTTCTTATTCCCTTTGTGGATTTGACCAACATTTGTAATTATGCTATTACCTGAGTGTTTACTTTTTATTATCTGCTGCCCTCAGAAAACTAACCTGTATCAAGGGATCCCTATAACTTATTTGCTGTTTTATCCTCAGGGCCTGCCATACTACCTGGTACCTAGAAGATGCTTAAATATTGGTTGAATGAATGAATGAATGACTAAATGAGGTGGCAGAAACGAAGTCCAGGGGAGAAAAGGTGGCCAACGCACACCTGTTAAGTCAGGAAGAAGGGTGCAGTCCCATCCACCACATGGAGCATAAAAGCCAAGAGCGGGGCTCCAGAAAGTCACCGACCCCTCCAGAGTCCAGACACCCATTTTTGATCCCTGCTTCTCCCACGGTCCCCATTTCTGCGATTTGTAAGCAAGAACCAAGGGGACTTACTTTTAGCCATGTTTTCTTCTCTTCCTGTTCTATGCTCACACTGGTTGCCCTGGATTTAGCTCCCACATCTGAAATGGACAGCATGCGTGCATTTTATGTGCATTTGAACTAATGCAAATTTGAACTATGCCATATAAATACACCCGCAAAAACCTTGATTCTGTTGCCAAAGCTGACGCTACACAAGTCTGACTTTACATTCACACTGATGAGGAAATCACTCTTGAATTATCTGAGGTCTTCAGGAACATGTCTTTTGTATTACTTTCCACAGCAGAGTGAAAACAAGGGTCTTGGAGGAAGGATGGAGAAGAGGAAGCTAGTGATCTGTACTCTCATCACCAAGTTAAAATCTTTACAATGTCCCTGTTACACAGAACAATGAGGACCACAAAAATAGCTGTGCACCTGGCTCCGAGCTAAGGTACTTGAAAAACATCATGTGCTTAGTGCTCACAACAACTGTCTGAATCAGACACTAGGACTATCCCTTTTACAATAGAAGTTTGAAGAGATTAGGAATTATGCAAAGTCACCAAGCGCTTAACATCCCCTTCCCAGATAGACACAAAAGGACCATCATTCAGCATATAGTCAGCATTATACTCTGCTGCCATGAACTTCACGACCTATACTGGCCATGGTTAAACTCAACTCTTTGGTGAACCAAAGATACCGAGCCACATAGTTGAAAATAACTTGTGTCCTGCAAATACTGCCCCAGTTAAAGCAGCAATGACAGCCACAGTGTTACTGGCCCACCTATTCATTCGTAAAGAAAACTTTGCACTTTAGATTTTTTTCTTTCTGAGGTAAGAAAACTTTGCACTTTAGATTTTTTTCTTTCTTTCTGAGGTTTTGAAGCACCTAGATCAGTGGTTCTCAACCTTCTGGCCCTTTAAATCCTCATGTTGTGACTCAACCATAAAATTATTTTTGTTCCTACTTCATAACTGTAATGTTGCCACTGTGATGAATCATAATGTAAATATCTGATATGCAGGATGGTCTTAGGCGACCCCTGTGAAAGGGTCGTTCGACTGCCAAAGGGGTCTCGACCCACAGGTTGAGAACCGCTGACCTAGATAAATGGGCTCCTCTTAAAATTCTAACCCATTCCTTGCATCAAAATGGCTGGATGTGTCAAATAACCATCGAAATGTGCCGAAAGCTGTTCTAAGGTCTTTATGTGCATTATTTTATTCAAGTTCCATTCAACCTTTGGTAGTAAGTTTTCATATTACAAAGGAGGAAACTGAGGCACATCAAATCTGAATAACTTATCCAAGGCTACAGAGCTTGAAAGGGTAGGGCTGACCCCCAGCAGTCTGCGGGCATTGTCTGCACATTTCTTGCAAGTTCTCCAGCTTCCAACACTGAAATAGCTGAACGCCCTGAGCCAGAAAGCCTAGGGGCTAGTGCCAGAACAGGGTTCTAACCTGGGCTCTGACGCCTCCTCCCTTCCTCAAAGGACGAGGGTCCCCCTGGCATGTTCAGTTGCCCTAGCCCTCCCCACAGCTCCTTCCTGCTTCTGGGCCTCCTGCCACCTAGCCCAGCCTGGCTGAGTCTGCATTCAGCAGATCTGAGCTGCAGAGAAACTTCTCCAGGCCCCAGGCTGTGCCCCCTCCTTTGCTCTCTGTACTCTCACGCACCACCGCTGTTAACTGTAATTAAATCATTCTTTGATCAATAATTTGTTTAGTGTCTATTTCCCCTACTTCATTGTAAACAGTGGTGGTTCCAGAATTTTTATGTAGGTGGGGGCCAGTAATCTGTCTGGGTTGGGGGACTTGGCTTTCAGTGCTTTGTACTTGACAGAAGGCTGAGAAATGTCGATTGAACAAAGAAATGAATGAAGGTGCTGCATACCCCAATCGCACCCCCACCGTGATGTCACTGCTGACTGTGATGTCACCGCTGACTGTGAATTCCATAGTGTCTATCTCTTATCACTGTAACCCTAACACCTTGACGCTGTGCCTGACACATAGGAAGTGCATAATAATTTTTTGTGAAATTAATAAATAATTGAAAGCCGAGGGGCTAGTACCAGAACAGAGTTCTAACCTGGGCTCTGACTTCTTATCTGAAAAAGAGCAATGATGAGACCCAGACACAGCTTTTTCTGTTGTTAATCCTCACCCAACGATATTTTTCCATTGACTTTTTTGAAAGAGTAGAGGGGAGGGGAAAAAAAAGAAATAAAAAAAAAAGTAGAAGGGAGGGAGAGAGATCGAGAGAAACATCCAAGACACATTGACTGGTTGCCTCCCCCATACGCCCTGACCAGGGCCTTGGATTGAGGCACATGCCCTTGACCAGAATCAAACCTGGGACCCTTCTGCAGGCCGGCCGCTCTATCCACTGAGCCAAACTGGCTAGGACAGAACACAGCTTCTTAAAGCAGCATTACATAGGAAAACATGCAGAGCATCGGCTGGCACACAGTAAGCACTCCACAGACGTCTGTCACTGAATTGGAATTCCTGCCTCACTCCCACTAACTCAGCCTCCCAGGTCCTGGCCAGGCCAGCAGTTTAATAAGAGGGCGAAGCCCAGAACTGAACCCATTCCACGCCCCTGGCCATGACCTGGTGGGGGTGAAGACATTACATAGGAAAACATGCAGAGCATCGGCTGGCACACAGTAAGCACTCCACAGACGTCTGTCACTGAATTGGAATTCCTGCCTCACTCCCACTAACTCAGCCTCCCAGGTCCTGGCCAGGCCAGCAGTTTAATAAGAGGGCGAAGCCCAGAACTGAACCCATTCCACGCCCCTGGCCATGACCTGGTGGGGGTGAAGATCTCTACTCTGAAGTGAAAAGACTGTAAATAGC
>NW_006300372.1:1120626-1128800 GCF_000327345.1 Myotis davidii | reverse complement strand
AGGAATGCAAGGTTGTTAGGATTTGCCTCCAGAGGAAGAGTTATACTTGGGGAAGACACTGAGCAGCTCGGGAATGAACAAAGTCAGATCAAGTAGCAAAAGAGTCCAGCACAGGCCTCCCAGCTGCCCAATCCAACAGAAAGGATGTGGTGTCTTTAACCTGTTAAGGAAAAAATGTTTTGAATCCCCCACTATTTTTCATTTTGTTCCCCCACCCACTGGGCTTCGGGCTGTTGGAGAGACTTAAAACACAAATCAAAGTGTCATGACCTTACTTGAAAACTCATAAGAGGGTAATATCTGAACTGCTCACTGGGCCAGCTTCAACCTTACTCTTCAAGCTGTTGCCACGGAAGTCTTGGGTCAGCACCTCCATGTCAGGCTTGTGCCCACACAGGGGTTCCACCCAGGCTCCCTCTGTCTGACATGTCTCCTCAAACACCCTCAGGCTCACTCCTTCAGTCATCTGGGCTCAACTCACAATCACACGCTCTCAGAAAAATAGTCCTTGATGTCCAAATTAAAATCACATCCCTCTCCCATTCCCCATATCCCAGGACCCCACTTATTTTTCCTTCCTAGCACTCATCTGGCTTCAAATCTGTCCTCTCCGAAAGACTGTGAGCTTCACAAGAGCAGGGAGGGCTGTCTGTCTCTTGCCACTGAGTCCTCAGAGTCAGGGCAGGGTCCAACACAAAATATATGAATGAATGAATGAATGAATGAATGAATGAATGAATGAATTTCTCATAACAGTTGCCCCAAACTTCTCCTCTGGTTAGGTCCCAAGTAAGAGCAGAATATGGTCTCCAGTACCCTCGAGTCACTGAGAGACTTAAAGCACAAATCAAAGGCATCACAGGCTCCTCCCAGCTCAAGATTAGGGGCTCTCCCATCTTCTCACCATCCGAGCAGTCCTGGCCTCTCTTTACCTCCTCCTTCAGAAGGGCTGGGAAAATACCAGAAATGGAAGGAACACTGTCTCTTGGCTAATTCCTCTAATAAAGGAAACAGGAGAGTAAACTCCCCCACCCCACAACATCCTGATTTTCTTCCATAGTCTAGAAAGGATTTATTTATTCCCAACCTTTTTAAAGGTCTGAGTGAGGCTCATGAGTGAGCACTAGCTGGAAAATTACTGCTCCAACCTTCCTTTCTTAACATGCTTCAATGACTTGCAAGAAACAGGTTTTTAGGTTTGTGAGGCTGAGAGAGATGGTAGCAGAGTAGAAAGAACAGGGTTGCAAAGATCTAGAAAATCAGCACTAGAATTTACTAGATCTTCCATTTACCAAGCGCAGGCCCCTGGGCCTCAAATTCTGTATCTGACAAATGGGAATCATGACATTGAACTTTAATACCTGCAAAGGGAAGTCCTGCACAGCTGTAAAATACTCGATTGTCCTCATAGAGGTTTTTTTTCTTGGCTTTAAGGAAGGTCTTGACCCCGAAAGGATGATTGAAGTTCCCCTAAGGAGGGCCTGCTCTGCCCCCAGGAGCGGAGTCAGTCACACTGTAAAGCTGCATCCGAGTAAAGAGAAAACGCTTTAAAGGGTGACTCGGTGACCCTGGGTTCTGGTTTGGGTTTGCAAAATGTTCCTCCGTTGCCGGTGCCCAGAGCCCCAGCTCCAGCCCCAGCCCAGACCCGGGTGCCTGTCATTGGCTCCCCTGGCAACAGTCAAGCTCAGTCCGATCGTGGCGTAGTTAGAAAAAAAGCCTCCCAACCTCCAGTGAAGCCAGAACATCAGCAGGACAAATCTTACGGGGGATTCAGGCCCCAGCCTACCTCTGATCCTCGCATCAAAGCCGCCCCCTACCCCTGACTCCCCGGAGGCTACAGCCTCCTCGGTTCCTGGGCGGAGCTGGGCCTGCTGCGAGGGCTCTCCACCTTCCCTCAGTTAGGCCTAATGGCGGGGCCTTTTCTTTTCACCGGTGGGGACTGATACGCTCCCCTTTCCCCCCCCAACCCCCCATCATTAACTGCAAAGAAAAGATCCCCGGCCACTTCCATTTCCTCTGCGGCTCAAGAGCCCTGTTATTTAATCCCGTGGCCACCCCGGCAGCATCCTCTGCGCGGTCGCTCCACCCATCCACCTGGCCAATTCCCCATCGCTCCTGCTTCTCCGGAGGGGAGCTGGTGGGGGTGGTTGGGGAAAGGCGCCTACAGCAGCAGAGCCTTGGCCTTCGGAAATCCGAGGCTCTCAGGTCCGCATTGCGTGAGGGCTGGGAAACGCACGGGGGTGTACAGGGAGCAGCTAGTCAGCGCAGCCAGAGGAGGACCGACGGACGCCGGGGGCACTGCGGACGTTACACTGGGGCGAGGGGGAAGGGGTTGCTACGAGGAGAGAGCCAGGTCTCCTCCGCCCAGCAGCCAGCATCGCCCTTGGGGGGGGGGAGGGGGGGGACTGGAGCCGGAAGAGGCCTCGGCCCTGTCGCTGTCCACACCCAAGAAATGGGGGAGGGGTGGTCTGCACTCACTCAAGGGAGACTCAGCCTCAGGAAAGGAACGAGATTCATTCATTAACCGCCACTCCACCCCTCTTTGATATGGACGTTTGACGTTTTCTTAATTATTGGTAAAAGCAGCTTCAAGACCCCTCCTCCGACGCCGCTGGTCTAGAGAAAGAGAAGGGCCCCCAGCAGGGGTCTTCCCGGTCCCCGCCCTCACGACTGCCTGGGGCGGGTAGAGATCCCTAAATTTAGGTGTGTTCTCCCCCGCCCAGCTCTCCGCCTAGGATACTGACGGTTCCAGCCCAGACCCGCATTGGCTTGAAGGTGGCCTTTACCTCCTCTCGCAGGCTGGGAGGGGGCACAGCCCGCGCAGCTGAGCCAGCTGCAGCAGTCACCGCCGCCCTCCATTCATTTAAAAAAAAAAGGCGGGGGGCAACAACAACCTCTACCCGTCTTTGTAAAAGAACGACGGCCCCTGGAGGAGCAAGAGCCAGCCCCAACAATCACGGGTTAAGTTCTTTTCCGGCCCCCCATTCATAAAAAAAAAAGAAAAGAAAAAAAAAGGAGCTCGGCGCATGCGCGCGCGGGGGTCTCTTGTGCCCACCCATTCATAGAATCGCGAACGACGCGCGTGCGCACTGGAGCTCCCTTCCCTCCCATTCATAAAAAAGCCATTTTCCCAGGCAGTGGTTGCAACATCGCCGCGGAGGCTGCGAGAGAAGCTGACAGCGCGGAGCTGGCGCTGCCGAGCGCAGGAAGCCGTGCCGGTTCCTTCAGCCGGCGTCTGCGAGGACAGTGGCTTCTGACCCGCTCGGGTTAGGGGATTTGCACAGACGTGAAGCAATGCTTGTGATTCTGCGGCTCCTCAAAGTAAGTCCCTGGCCGGTTTCGGAATCCGAAACTGACCCACTCTGAGCCGCGACGCGACTCCCCTTTGGGCTGGGGCAAATGGTGCGCTATTTCTAGGCGCGCCTCAGTGTTCCTTCCCTCTCCCTGCGCCTCCTTGAGTCGCTGCGGTGCGCCGCAGCTCCCGGACGCCCTGGGCTGGGCCGGCACGGCGCGGAGGGTATTCACCGCCTGGCACCGGCGTTTCCAACCCAGGACATTACCAAGCCCGGCTTCCCCCTACTCTGACTCGGGAAGCCCCGTGCGTGCCCCGGGAGTTTGTCTCTGGCCTGGCCTCTTCCCTCCTGCCACCACCCGCCTCGGGCGCTGGATCGGGAGACTCTAGGCTACGTAAGGAGCCACCTTTTGAGTCCGGCGGGCGCCCTCGCCCTGGGCGGCTCGCCCACCCCGGGCTCGGTGCCCATGGTGCCAGCTCTGCCGTAGATCTCCAGAGCCCGCCGCAGCGGCCTATGCTCGACGTAGGTTTTTCTTTCCCCTTCGGAGTCATGACGGACTGGCTTTTCTCCCCTTCTGCCTCTCCCCTCGATGGTCTGCGCCGGGCTGGCCCGGGACTGGGCATTTCTGCTCCCTCTCTTTGGCGAGGCGGTGCCTCGCCGTCTGACCTTTGCTCTGCTGCCGCATTTTATGCTGTGCAACTGCCTTGCAGTTAGTTGCCTGTCTTTTTCCCGGCCTCTGCAGGGCCTGAGGCTCCTCGGCCTCCTCGTGCCTCCCTATCCCCGGGCACCGAACTGTGCCAGGCCCCGAGGCCCCTAGGCCGCTCTGGGGCTGTAGGTGCGTTTACATAACGCCGGGCGTGTGGGAGCTGGAGGAAGAGGTTGCTTGCGTAGGAGAGATAAGGCTCCCGCTTTGCCCCTTCCTTCTTGGTGGTACCAGCTTGACATCACTGAGAAGAGAGAAGGATAGAGACGGTACGTTCTGAAAAAACCTGAGCCGCCAAGGCCACGGGTCAGTGAAGGGGGGCGAGGGCGGGTTTGGCCAGCCAGGGCAGCTGGAGCTTGGCTCCATCACTGGGGCCAGGGCTGTGCCCAGTTCCCCCAATATGCAGACGATCAAAAAGCAGTTAGACAGTAGCTGTTCTTGTGCAAGAAGACGGTTTCTCAATTCTCTTTGATTGGGGGCTGGGGGTTGTGGGTAGAGGAGGCAAGAGAGGCAGAAAATGGTTGCATGGCTTGGAAGCAATGGTTGCAACCAATGGGAGGAGAAGGTACTGGGCGGTACTGGGCTGGAGGGGCTGGAGGGTGGGGACAGGGGAGAGCTGAGAGCTGCTGGATGGGCATCCACATTGCCAGGCCTGGGTGAGGGCAGGAGGCAGTCTTATGGCCTATGGAGGCTGTGGGAGCCCCCTCCCACTCCCACTCCAGCATGGTTAGTGCTGAAAGGAAAGGCGTGGGGTTCAATGGAGTGGCCAGACTCAGTAGAGAAGCCCCTCTTTCCTGCTTCCAAATCTGTGGCGTTGATTCTCTCCAGTTTGGGGAGGGGCGGGAGCAAGTGCATGTCTGTCTGGTTAGCTGACCGAGGCTCTCCAGTCTTTCTGATGAGCCTCTTGGAAATACAAGGTTGTAAGCTGGAGGCCCAGAGCCTCTAGGAAGTCTGGGTTTATCAATCTCTTAATGAGCTTGATCTGGCCTGAGGCCCTACCCAATATTGCACTGGTGATTTCACAATGTTTAGAGTTCTCTGGCTCTTCACAGGAATGGAGCATAAACATCTGAAATTTTCAGCTTTTTTTCCCTTTTGTGTGTGGGTGTGGGGCAGACTAGGAAAGGGAGGTCTGTAGTTGGCGCCCTCTGCATCTCTCTCTCTCTCTCTCTCTCTCTCTCTCTCTCTCCCTCTCCCCAGAATGGTGGGAAAAGAAGTTGTAGACATGTCCTGTGTGAAATTGAATTTCCTCTTTCCCAGCCCTTGGGAGGGTCCTCACTTGCCAGCAGGCTCCAGGCGAATCCTAATGTGAGCAGTGCACACACTGACCCACTAAGCTGCGTGGCCAGTACCGGGTAGGGGGCTTTTTGGAGGTGGATTTCTGAAATCGTGATGGACACGTGTTGGTCAGCTAGGGAGAGGAACACTTTAAAGATATCTCTTGGTTATCTTCCTTTTTAGATTCTGAGCTCAGGTGTCATCCCCTTTTTGTGGAGTGTAAATGCTCTCCTCATTCCCACCACCTTTTCCAGATTAGCCTGTGGAATGGTAAGGTCTCGAAGCTTTGGTTGGGCTTGGTGGGAGGAGGCAGGACACACAGAATAAAATGATTCCTGGCTAAAGCAGGGCAGAGAGTGGGGATGGTGACCAATTTGGAGCTCTCATATCATTTTTTTCATCCTTCCAGAGTGGGTACACAGATGAGGCTCTTTGGAATTGCACCCTCTGTCCAGGTCATACTCTTTACTCACCACCAGCAGCAACACACACACACACACACACACACACACACACACACCATTCTGGTAAAACCCACAGTGCAGAGTTTTTCACTGATTTGAATAACAAATAAAGGCAGCCTTTCAGTGCAAAATTTGGTAGTCAGTGACTTAAAAATTAAGGGCAGAAAAAACCCATTAGCGCGGCGCGCGCGCGCGAGCACACACACACACACACACACACCGGAAGTGGCCCTTGAGGGGTGCTACTCTAAGGCTTAATACTTTGGCATCTTATATGGGGATTTCTCTTCCAGTTCCTGCCGCTGAAAGCCCTTTGGTGTGATATCTCCCAGCCCCCAGTTCTGGGCCCCCCCAAACCATCCATTTGTGTTGGTACCAAGGAGGCTTAGCAAGGAGCCCCCTCCTTCTCTTCAGAGAAGAAACTCCATGTTCTCAGACAGTCATGGCATCCACGGCACTCGGTTGGTTCTGAACCCACAGTGCCTGCCATGCGTCCCTTCTGATGTATAAGTTCCCTTGTGAGGAAAACTTGGGGGAAGGATTCTTGCACAAACCTGGATCTGGTTGAAAATCTGGATCTGGGATACAGATACGGAAGGAGAATGGCAGGAGTGGAGAAGGTTCCATCCCTTGGCCAACCTGGATCTCCTTGACAGAAGGGAAAGCAATGACTCATTGGGACAGATTTTTGCTTTTTCCAAAGAGCCAGAGAAAGAAGGTGATAGAGCAACATACTGAAAACTGTTTCACTCCTTCCAGACCAAGCTGGGGGCTGGGTCAGAGCAGATGGTGGCCAGGAAACCTGCTTAGCTCGCGCCTTCGCCTCCCATCTGCAGAATGGGGAGGAAGAACTCCTCCCGCGGGGCCAGGGTCAGCAGAGCAGCCAGCAAGTGTGCAGGGCTGGGACTGCTATTCGTTATTACTGGGCCCCTCGTGGAAGGGGCCCCTTCCTACACAGGAGGTGTGGGGTGTTGCGTGATGTAAGAGGCGGCATATTCTTGGCTCTCTGGTCTGGGGCCACCCTGCAGATCCGGACAGCTGACAAGGCTGTGGTCGTATCCGGGACATGTGGCTGGGCTTAAGAAGCTCCACCGTTCAGCTGTGATCACGATTGTTCTTCCCAAGGACGGTCGTGGAGGAAGCAAGGGCACTGGGGAGGGAGCACAGATGTGCTGGATCTGGTGGAGGAGGGAAGAGGCCCTTCAGGGGCAGGTGGCCATTTGCAGAAGAGTGGTTTCCCTTGTCAGGTAGCCTTTCTCTGGCTGGGTCACTTCCTGCCCCATCCCAGGAGTGAGCTAAAAATCAATTATGGTAAGTTCATCTGTTCGTGGAGGTGGTAAGATAAAATGATCTCCGGCCTCAGTAAGAGGGAGCCCTGGGGGGTCTAGGTTTCTGCACCCCCACCCCCACCCCATACACACTTTGATGTGGGCCAATTGTTCCAGTGTTAACAGACTTCTTCTAGCCCCATTCTTCTCTGACTCTTGACTTCTAATCCCTCTTTAAGGGGATCTGAGCAGACAACAATTATGGGGGTAATAGATTGAAGCTGAAATTTGAAGCCAATTAGAATAGCCCAGAGCCAAAGTACAAGACCTCTCTCTCTCACTCCTCCTGGCCCAGGGCCTTTGCAGCTCAGCTGATTGGTTGTGGAAGAGGAAGAGAAGAGGGTTGGGAACTGATAGCCGGTGATGGGACCAAGTGATGAAAAGCAGCTGTTTTCTTTTGTGATATCTAACAGATTGTGGCCAGAGGTGAGCTCCCTAGTGCCGGCGCTGGAGTCGGAGGTAGGGCGGAGAGCAAGGATTCTCAGACAGATCCAGCTGCCTACATGCTTTTTTCTCTCAACCAGGCCATTCTCAGCAAAGCTGCAGAGATTGTCTTCCTCAGTAGGGCGTAGGGCAGCCAAGTCCCTGGGTTTCCTCCCCCTCCTCTTTAAAGTCCTTTTGAAGCAATAAGTCATTATTTGGTTGGAACTTAATTAACTAAACTGGGATGTTGTCACAAAGAACCAAGCAATAGCGGTGGACAGTGGTAGGCGGGCTCTCTGGCAGACTAGAGACCTTTTATTTCTGAGCTGTGAAAGGGTTAAACAACCTTCCCTGAAAGAACCTGCTGAGACTGAATGGGCAGTGCAGAAACTGCCCATTCATTCAGAGCCTCTTCCAGTTTGTCTCTGACTGACCTGTGGTTTTCAGCCTTTTCCTACTATTTCGCAACTCCTCTCCCCAGGATAAGTCAAGGGGAAGGGGTGGGTGGGTGGTGCCAGGATGACATTTAACATGCTCTGCCGGTTCCTGGGGGCCTGAGGCTCAGCCCCTCCCCACAGGTACTAAAGCCGGGTCAGGCTCACCGACGGTCAAGCTGCAAGAATAGGGCTGTGTGCTCTGGGCTTTCCAATCTCCTGCCCGTTCAGTCTGCTAGGACTCTGTTTTT
>NW_006300372.1:1116508-1120580 GCF_000327345.1 Myotis davidii | reverse complement strand
CCTTCTCCATCCCCTGGGCCAGGATGCACCCTCCACGAACAGCCCTAGGGGACCCTAAGTTCAGCTTTACAGGTGGAGGAGAGGGGATTCCCGCCCATTCCTGGGTTTCCTCTTAGGGGCTCCTTGGTGGTTGAGGGTCCTACAAGTGAGACCATTCAACTTTTTAAGAAAAAAAAAAAAAACACTTAGTAAACTGGGGGAGAGGCAGTGAGGTGAGAGAAGGGATAGCAAAGAAAACAGAATTGGAAGTGAAGGTAATAATTGAGCTCTGAGCCTTCTTTTCATGGCAGATTTCAAACCTCCAGCCTCCACTTGCCACACTGACAATTTCCCCCTACCTGGGGGCCAGGCTCATGTCAGCCCTGCGTTGGCTTCATTTCCCTGCTGGTTTGGTTAAAAGCCCGCTGATGGCCTGATGTCATTCCCCAAGGGCTGGTGGCCGCCTGGGGAGACTGGTGGAGTTCATGGCTGTGAAAATGATTGGCGCTTTCATGCTTTTCCACGAATAACCAGAAGTTACTACTGTAAGTCAGGGCTGACGTTGCAGTGTCTGGAGCTTCTGCTCTCTGGGGTTGAGCCCTTCCCTGATCCCTTGCCAGCTCTATGGCCCTTTTTTCTTCCACTTTCTTCCTCAGCAAAATGGGAGTGATCCTCCAAGGTGCTGGTGAGGATTAAGTGGGAAAATCATCGCGGGCTTATCACAGAGCCTAACACCAAGAAATGTTTCATAAATATTAGCTGCTTCCATAATAATAATAATTATTATTAGAAGGTTGGAGTGGAGTGAAAGTTTTCTTTCCTCGTGCTAATCCATAGGCCCACCACCTAAAACTCAGTAGAGGTGCTTCTCTAAGTGGAGTGCTGGCTTTGTTTCTCTGTCCATCGTCTTCCAAATTGGCCATCAGTCTTCCAAACAGCCTAAACGAGGCGAAGCCGCCTCCTATTTATATTATAAATCCTTCCTTCCTTGCAGGGGAAGCAGAGTGTGTATTAAACTGCACTTAAAGTTCATCAGCCTCAGCCTTGCTTAGGCTCTGGAGGGTGGGTGTGTCCTGGGAGTAGAGATTGATCTTCTAAACCAATTGAGGATTGGGTTTTTTTTGAGACTTCATTTAGCTGTGCTGAGGGATTTATCTAACTGGCAGTTCCGGAAGTTGTTTTTCTTTGTCAGCCAAATGAATTCAGCCCTCCCGTGGAGGGTCCCTGCTAATGGGGAGGGGAAGGGGAGGCCATGAGGCCTGAGGAGGTGTGAGCCCTGCCGCTTCTTAGCTAGCAGGTAGTTTTTGCTGAGCTAGCTGGAGGCCAGAGGAATCCTGTATCTAGGTTATGATAGGAAAGTTGTGTTTTATTTTTTTAATTAGAAAAAAAATATTTTGTTTTTAAAAATGTTGTTTCCTTTTTCCATTACAGTTAGTTTCAGGTGTACAACATAGGGATTAAACATTTGTGTACCTTACAAAGTGATCACCCTGGTAAGTCTGGTACCATCTGACACCTTATATAGTCATTACAATATTATTGACTATATTCCCTATGCCGTAGTTTACATTCCTGTGACTGGTTTTATAACTGACAATTTATATTTTAAATCTCTTCCACTTTTTTCAGACAACCCTCCCTCCCATCTGGCAACTGTCAGTTTGTTCTTTGAATATGAGTTTGTTTTGTTTCTTCGTTTATTTTGTTGTTTTTTTAGATTCCACATATAAATGAAATATGGGACCTGTTTTAGTCTGACTTATTTTACTTATACCTTCTAGGTCCATCCATATTGTCACAAATGTAAGATTTCATTCTTTTTTATGGCTGAGTAATATTCCACTGCACACATGTACCATATCTTTACCCATCTGTCTGTCGATTAACACTGAGGTTGCTTCCATATCTTGGCTATTGTAAATAATGCTACAATGACTATAGGGGTGCATATGTCTTTTTGAATTAGTGTTTTGGATTTCAGGGAAGATGCATTGTAGAATATGCCTGCTGGAGCCATCTTGCATGCAGCCTGTCCCAAGAGAGCTGAGTCATTGTGGACCAAGCTCCACCCCCATGTCTGGCCCTAAATGCAGGCCCAGATGTTGACAGCTGCCTTTGGAAGGTGATGGGAGCCTTCTAAATGCCAATAGCCCCATTCCCTGGAGGCCCTGCTCCCACCCTGGCTTCCTGGTGGGACTTTTCCGTGGGACTTTTTCAGTGAATCTGTCTTCTGATTACAGACAGAGCCTGTTAAAATCTCTGAGCATTGCCTTTTGCTTCAACCACAGAAAATGGTTGTTTTCTTTGTGTGTTTTTTAAATGTATTTTTATTGATTTCAGAGAGGAAGGGAGAGAGATGGAGAAAAACATCAACGATGAGAGAATCATTGATTGGCTGCCTCCTGCACGGGATCGAGCCTGCAACCTGGGCATGTGCCCTTGACTGGAATTGAACCCAGGACCCTCAGTCCGCAGGCCAATGCTCTATCCACGGAGCCAAACCAGCTAGGTTGTTTTTAAAGAACCCCAGCACTAGAACTGGGGAAAGGAGAGTGGATCATCTGCTTGGGGAAGGGCGTGCCGTACCCCTCCTTCTTCCCACAGCATGGGAAGTCCCAATCCTGGTTCTAAGAGACCAAAGCCCAATGACATGGGGCAATACAGCCTTCAAGCCACCGCTGACATTTTGTTGGCAGGACCCTGAGTATTCGTGACCCGAGCTTCTGGAATAAGGGAATCGAGTTGTCTTTGTCTGGGGTGGGGGTTCTAGCTGAGGCATCTCTTGTCTGGCTCCAGAGTGTCTCATCCTGTGCCTCTGTCAGCATTTTCCGTTCTCACGCCGCATCACCTTTTCCTCCAAGCAAAGGACGTGGGGCTCCTAACCCTCTTCTGTTGATCCCAAACCCGTTTATTCTAGGGCAGTGATGGCGAACCTATGACACGCGTGTCAGAGGTGACATGCGAGCTCATTTTTTTGGTTGATTTTTCTTTGTTAAATGGCATTTAAATATATAAAATAAATACCAAAAATATAAATCTTTGTTTTACTATGGCTGCAAAGATCAAAAAATTTCTAGATGTGACACGGCACCAGAGTTAAGTTAGGGTTTTTCAAAATGCTGACACGCTGAGCTCAAAAGGTTCGCCATCACTGTTCTAGAGGCAAGGATTTGGAACCCCTGCAAGGGTAGGTGGGCTGAGGTAGCATTCCCTGAAGTCCCTCCCCCATGGCCAACCTGATCCTTGGAAAACTCTCCATAGATGCTTACTTGCCATCCCCCCCTCCAGCCCTGACCACAGGAGGCCGCCTTGGCAAATGCCTACTTGGCTGGCAGACCTGCCAGGCACTTAGGGCTAACGGCCATGACGAAGTCTCCCGTTTGAAGATGATGCTCTCTTTTCTTCGGGAGAAAACGTGGAGGCAGGAGGCAGACTTTCCAAGATGGGAGAAACCATGCACAGAAATACCAGCATCTTTTACGTAGGCAGACAGTGGGAGCTGAGCCAACAGTGCATGCCCTCTGCGAACGGGAAAGATCAGTTGACTGAGCACTGAACCTTGTAGAAAAGGCTTTTTTTTTCTTGCTTTTGGCAGTATAGATGATGCACAGATGAGAAGCCTGTGGGTAAGCTCCCTTTCATCCCATCCCCTTCGTGAACTTTGCATCTAGAGCTAGCTCTTTCCTTCAGACGGGCTGGAAAGCATCTAAGGGAGCCCTTCCCCAACCATTGAACCATTGCTGATCAAACCACTGTTTCCAAGAAGGGGAAATACAATGCTGAGTTGCCCTGAATGCCTTTCTTATCTCCTCTTCATTCCTTACTATAGACATTGAGAAGTATGGATGAGTCATCCGGGCAAGGCGTCATTCTCCTGTAATTGGAATATTGCGATGGACCGACTGTGTCCCAAGCCTGGAGCCGTATGGGGAAGTGGAAACCTATCCATCCACATCCCCTCTTAGGCATCACCTTTGAGAGAAGATGAACCTAACAGCTGAGGAGCAGGATCTGCTCTCCCAATTAGAACATCATTAACATCTTGAAAAAGCATTTCCCGAAATCCCACCCGTAACACATTACCCGGTGCTCC
>NW_006300372.1:1095904-1116452 GCF_000327345.1 Myotis davidii | reverse complement strand
CCCGCTTTTTTCTAAAAGATGATTATATCTCCCTTCTGTCTGCACACCCTGTTTTGTCTCCCACCCCCCACCCCCAGTGGAATCTTCCCAGAGTCTAATCTTTCTCTTGGATTCCAAATCATGTCCCCTTGGGCAGAGGTCTTGGCCTTCTGCTGCTATTTCTTTAAATTGATCTCCAGCCGAATTCCGAATGTAAAGGTCAGCAGGCGAGGAAATGGCACTTCTAATAGAAAACAATGTGCACTTTCTAAATTTGAACCAAGCCGTTTCCGCTCTTTGATTTAAGTGACTTCCTGGGGTTCCGTGTCAGGCCCTGCAGTTGAATCTCTGGCAGGATTCCAACTTAAAATTGCACTCTCTCGGTGAAATTAGAAACTGATCCAGGGTTGGCTTAGCTATTCTAGTAAATAGCATTTAGGCTGGATGTTCAGCTCAGCGCTTGGAAATGGGCGACGTGAGTGCCCCTGGAGAGGATTTCCCATCCAAGTTGTCAGAAGCTCGCCTACCCCTGGGTTATTAGCCGCTGGAGGTTGCTGCTCTTAGAAGTGCTGGTAATAAGTTAATATCCTGGACGTGCAGGCATCAGATACGGCCCTTCCTTCTCTTGTGACTGAAATAAAGGCTGTGTTTATCCAGCTGATAAACCTGACGGGAGCACACAGGGGCTGTCTCTCTCGTGGTCACCACATCCTCAAGCACAATGCTTGGCTCGCTGTGCTGAACAGTGTTCAGGAAACCCACACTGTTGCGCTCTGGGAGGGTGATGAATTACGGAGCACTTGCTGTATGCCAGGCAAGATGTTCGGGACTGGATGTCCATTTTCTCATGTAATCCTCACGGGAACCCATTTTACAGTTGGCAAAACTAAGGCATAGAGGTTAAAGAACCTCATTCGTGGCAACACTGTTAGGCACAGAAGGGAGGATTCGAACTGGGATCCGATTCCAGAGCCTGTGTTTATCACCATCGAGCGATCTGTCTTAAATGAGGAGCATGGTTCGCAGGGACTACAAGAACGAACTCAGGTTTGAGTCCTGGTTCTGCTACTGATGGTTTTGTGCGATTATGGGCCAATTACTTTGAACATTAGGTTCCTGTGACTAGAACAGAGATAATAATAGTAGGAGTGTTTCAAGGTTATTGTGAAGAGTCAGTGACTTGATACTCATGGTACTTGTAAAGAGCTAAATAAGTGTAATTCCTACCACTTACCATTGCTGTTGTTGTCATTATTAATCATCTAAGCCTTAATTCTGGAGATTCCACCAAAGGAAACCAGTTCCCATTTCATTTGGGCTCCCAAGCACCTGATGGGGACGGGGGTCTTAACAGGCCAAACACTGACGCCTGGAATCCATTCTCTCTTCCTCCCCCCACCCCCAGGGCCCCTAGAAGCCTGTTTCTCAGTGCTGTCCAGGACCTCCAGCCCCATGGAGCCCCCGATCCCACAGACCGCCCCCTTGACTCCCAGCTCAGTCATGGTCCAGCCCCTTCTCGACAGCCGCGTGCCCCACAGCCGGCTCCAGCACCCACTCACCATCCTCCCCATCGACCAGATGAAGACCAGCCACGTGGAGAACGACTACATCGACAATCCTGGCCTGGCGCCCCCCACCGGCCCCAAGCGGACCCGGGGTGGCGCCCCGGAGCCGGCCTCCACGCCTGCCCGCTGTGACCAGGACGTCACCCACCACTGGATCTCCTTCAGTGGCCGCCCCAGCTCCGTGAGCAGCAGCAGCAGCACGTCCTCCGACCAGAGGCTCTTAGACCACATGGCGCCGCCCCCCGTGGCTGACCAGGCCTCCCCGAGGGCTGTGCGCATCCAGCCCAAGGCCATCCACTGCAAGCCGCTGGACCTCAAGGGGCCCGCAGCGCCCCCCGAGCTGGACAAGCACTTCCTGCTGTGCGAGGCCTGCGGGAAGTGCAAGTGCAAGGAGTGCGCGGCGCCCCGGACGTTGCCCTCGTGCTGGGTCTGCAACCAGGAGTGCCTGTGCTCCGCCCAGACCCTGGTCAACTACGGCACCTGCATGTGCCTGGTGCAAGGGGTCTTCTACCACTGCACCAACGAGGACGATGAGGGCTCCTGCGCCGACCACCCCTGCTCCTGCTCCCGCTCCAACTGCTGCGCCCGCTGGTCCTTCATGGGCGCCCTCTCCCTGGTGCTGCCCTGCCTGCTCTGCTACCTGCCCGCCACCGGCTGCGTGAAGCTGGCCCAGCGCGGCTACGACCGCTTGCGCCGCCCCGGCTGCCGCTGCAAGCACACGAACAGCGTCATCTGCAAGGCGGCCGCTGGCGAAGCCCAGGCCAGCAGACCCGACAAGCCTTTCTGACATTTGGGTCAAAGCCCCACGCGCTCCCCTGGGAACTGGGTTCCCTCCTGACACCTGAGAAGACTGCAGCGAGGCCAGAGGTTCTGGCATCAGAGGTGACCTTGCCAGGCTGCCACCCCAGCTTCGGAAGAAACAGAGACTCCCCCCCTCACCCACTGTCTTCCCCAAGAGGAAGCAGCAGCACTGTGGGTTTTCTGCGGGTCCTGGAACTTGGTGTGAAACAGACAGCGGCAGGGGCATGGTGTGCTTCGGGGTGGTGGGGGGAAGGTTCTTCTTTTCCAGAAGACAGATGTGGCCACACAGCCGGAAGTTGCAGCTGCTTGACTGCCTTCCCAGCTCTCCCGCCTCCTTCCCTGCCTCCCCCCTTTCCCATTCTTTTTAGCTGCCTGGGAGGAACCCGTAACAGAGTGGCCAAGGGACCTTTGAAGACAACCGTGCAGTCTTGATGGCTGTATCTTTTCTCCTCCCCGACCCCACGGCTTGCCTGACATCCTGGGGAAGGTGTGGACCCTGGCTGGCAGTCCCTGTTGTATATACTTGGGAGCCCTCGACAAGAGAGGTCGGCCAGCGAGTCCAGGCCTCGCTCCCTCTCTCTGTCTCCCGGAGCCTCGGATGGATTCAGGAGCCACTACACAGAGCACCTCTCCCTTCCAACTCCATCCCTCGTGGGGTTGTTGCGCTCTTAACACCGTCCTGCGTTTCTCACTGGGTCACAGACTCGCCTGCCTGCTTCTTGTCCTGAGTTCTCTCCACCCAGATCCTTCCCAGAAACTTGATGGGTCGAGAAGCCCAGTGCGGCGAATGCAAGACCAAATACCATTTTGCCAATGAGTCTGAGGCTGTGGTCTCTAGACCCGGTCATTGTGTTTTTATAGAGTCATTAAACCAGATGCTAACGGTGTTTTAGAAAATAATCATCAAACACTTGCTTCCTTTTGGGCCACCCCCAGGAAGGGCTGATTTCAAAATCTGGGGGGGCGAGCAACCTTAAGGAACACAATCCCCCTCCCCAACAAGAAGAGGATTTTAACAGCAAAGAAGAGAGACAGCACCTCGCATTGGCAGAGGGACAGCGGAGCCGAGATGGGTGCCGGTTTCTTCTCTTCTGATTCTGCTGCTTGCTGTCATAGCCTTTTATGTACAGTGATGTGTCTGTATCTTTAATGTAAATAGACAGAGGATGGAAAAGAAGAGTCTATTTTAGTGTTAGGAAGCCCTGGTGGGGGAGTCAGAAGAAGACGGGTGGGGGGAAGATTCTCCAGGGGCTTCTTGGGGTTGAGCCCTGCTTCCGTGCATGGCCACGCCACCCCCTCCCGACAGCCCCCCAAGACGTAGCAACTCTTTCTCTCAAGGTGCTAAAGAACTCGGAAAGTGCAGCACGTCCAGTGGGTAGGTACTTGTTGCATGCAGGCGCTGTGGTGTCTGGTCCTTCTCCCTAGTGTTGTGCGGGGTTCTTGCTTCATGTGGTATTTTGTGTGTGTCCCCCCCCCCCCAAGAGGAAGTGGCCTGGGTCAGAAAAGCCACCCCAGGGGAAACTGGAAGTGCAGTAGGTGTAGAGCGCTTGTCGCATTTCCAGTTTGTCCTGGAGGAACACAAACGGCCTCCAGGAAGGATGGGAGGAGGCGCGTAGCTGTGATTGGGTGCACCCAGCGCTTCTCGAGAACTTCCCCTCCCCCTTGAAGACTAGTAGTAACATCTTATGATTTTAGAATAAGTTAATTGTAACCATAGGTATTTATTGATGGGCGGAGAGGAGGGGAGGGTCTTATTATTTTTAAAAGGCTTTATTTATATAACATTTGCTAGCTTGTAAAAGGCAAATAGGAAATACTGCATCTGCGTTTTCTATGGCTGATTCACGTAGCTACCCGTGCCACAGTTGTGATGGATGTATGGATGTTCTTGCACAAATGGAGGGGATGGTAGGGAAAAAACACATTCAGCCAACCACTTACGCTAATTGAATGTATCAGACGTGTACGGAAGACTGGAGGTGTTTTCCTCAGAATAGGTTACCCCTAAAACGAGAGGGCACACCTCCGCTCTTGGGGAGGCCTCGGAACGTTCCCAGAGCCCCTCCCTCTGATGTCTCCATGGGAAACTTGACCCGGTGGCAAGTTGCACTTTGGTGATGGTGTTCTGCACACCCGTTCTGTGGAGAATTGATTTATATAAGCTGTGTATACACACACACCTACCCCTCCCACCCTCTCTCTACATAGACCCTGTTTCTGGCAAACAGCCTCCTGAACCCTGACTTTTTGTGTACATAGTTGTAAACAGATTTTTCTGGATTTTGGTTTTCTTTTTCCTTTTTTTCTCCCTGTTTTGGCTTACTCTTTAGTTTGCATTTAACCTGCTAGGTGGATGTCTGCAGAGCTCTCGGTGTACTGTGTGCTCCCGGGGGGGAAGGGAGGAGCGGACAGCCTGGTCCCCCACCCAGCTCTGTTGCATTGCAGTCCCTCAGCATGTTTTTTCTCGGCTTCTTGGAAAAACAAACACAAGAAAACTGTTTTTCTGTGGACCAGTCAGGAGCCACCAAGGGACCCAGCTCAGTAACAGGACACATTCCTGGGGCCGCCCCGGCTGATAGTGTTTCCTGTCACCAATGGCTTGCTTGGCTGAATTAGTCCTCGTCTTGATCTTTTTTGAGAAATGCCAGCTGGTTTCCACGTCTCTTCAACCCGGAGTGGGTGATGGTTCTGCCTGGAGGTGGGGGCACAAGCCTGGGTCCAGGACACTCGTCCTAGGGGGCCTTGGTGCTCCCCCCGACCCCAAGGGCGGTTTGTGGAAGCCCAACGCTTCAGCAAGCGCCCTGGGAAACGTCTAGGACAGCAAAGCCCTCTCAAGTCCATGACTGCACAGCCAAGGCTTGGACAGCTGGAAGGAGGCGGAGACCAGTTCCTCCTGACAGATGACCACGTGGCTCGCCTGGTCCTCTCAGCGTTCTGAAGTCTGCGTGGGTCCCCGCTGTGCATCGAGGGAGACCTAGATAGACAATGACTTGTCCAAGGTGGCACAACACAGAAAGTGTTGGTTGGGACCAGCATCCCGAAGCTTGTCACCTTGAAGCTCCATGTTCTCCCATGCTGCCCCAGGAGACACCCAGCGGGGTGCGGGCAGCACCACTCCGCACTGTACAATTCCGTTCCCTAGGGCGTCCCGCCCACGCCCCCGGCCTTCCGGCTCATGCCTTCGGTAAGCATTTTCATGCCCTGCTTACTGTGACGGTTGATGACAATTCCTGCGCTGCCATTCTTGCTGTGGGTGACTCCGTGTGGTGTCTGATCTCGCTTTCGCTTCTCACTGCCGCAGTTTGGTTTCCTGTTACAAACAGGAAAGCTGTCCGAGGTTCCCATCCCACTTCACCTCTGACTTATCCCCACCCTCACTGTAGCCCCTTCTCACCCCACAACAAAGTTACCACAGAAGGTCCCCTTTGTATAGAATATTTATTTTGAAGCTCTATTTTAATAGTATTTATTTTAGAAAGTCTACTATTGTAAGAGTTCTTCTGTTTGTGAAGAAAAAACAAGTTAAAACTGAATGTACTGATTTAGAAAATATATATAAATATATATTGTTAAATATACACAGGACTGTCGTTTCTCGTGTGTTTGTATGTTCGTGTCCCTGCATCTTGCCCAGCAAGGCCCCGTGTTTGTCGAAGAACACTCACCAGATGGGACTGTGTCCCCACGCCCTGGCAGAACAAAGGGACACAAAGGGGTCCTGGCTGGGGCGGTCCCTCGCACCCCTGGAGGAAGCTTCTCTTGCTGAGGAAACTGAACCCTGCCAGGTGCTGCTAATTCCTCCTCTGGGGAGCCCTCCCACCACGGGCGAGTATTTGTAACAGATGGACAGCAAAGTTCAAAGTAGGAAGTGGTGGAGGTGGGGAAGGATGGCCTGCCCTGCCCAGTTTACAAAAGTTCTGCGGCTTGAATGTCCTGGTGCCCCCCTAAAGATTTTCATGCACACACATGCTTTAAGGAGACAAACAGAAACGCCCTTGGTGGTTTTCTTGATAGATATTGTACAAAACAAGTCACTTTGACCTCTAACTCCATCCACTGAATATCTTGCCTCCTGATGCACCTCCACCCCCAGATATACTCAAACTTGGTACAGGCCCCGCCCCTTCTGAGGTCATGTGGCTGGGGGAACTTTTTTCATTACTTTTAATTCATATGCCAATCACGATGAAAGCTGGGCTTTTATTTTGAACGTGTGAACACATGCCTCTTGTCTTCTGAATGAAAAGGAACAGAGCAGTGAAGACTTGTTTTTTTACCAATAAGTGGGGTCAGGTAAGTTAATGGGGAGAGGAGGTCAGGAGCCCCGGGTCCAGTTCTTTGTTTCTCTGAGGTCACCAGTTACGGTGTCTTCCCATTCTCTGTGAAAGCCTTGGGTTCCTCTTCGAGACATCCGAGCCCATTTCCAAGGGTCCCCTGGCCACTGCCCAAGAAGATTGGGGGCCGGCCTCCCTCTGGGCCGGACCGTGTGGTTTGTCCCATTCTCACAGGATGGATGCAGGGAAGTCAGTGAGGGCACTGAGACCTCGCTTTGCTGACCAGGTAAGTGACTGGCACCTAAAGAGGCTTTCCTTTTCATTGGCTCAGCTCCAGGTACAGGGAACCCTTTTTGCACCCTGTAAACAATACCTGCTTTGGCTAACTGAAAGAAATCAGAAGAGGATTTTTTGCTTTTATGAAAAAAAGGCAAAAAGTGAATAGAATAGTGTTCAGCATTTGTTTTTCAGTGAATGAGCTGATAGAGGCGGCCTGTCCCTGAGCAGCGGGGGAAGGATGGAGCGGTGAGAGTGGCCACCAAGCTCCCCCAGGAACTACAGTCAGCATCTCAGCATTAAGTTACCTTAGCTTTTTAAAAAGTCCTCACCTAAGCCAGTATCCAGAGAAAAGGAATGAGGCTATTTTTTCCATTGGTTTTTTTAGAGAGTGGTAGGGGAGGGTGAGGGAGAGAGAAACATCTATTGGTTACTTCTCACACAAGTCCGGACAGGATCCGGGGGCAAGCCTGCAGCTGAGATACCTGCCCTTGACTGGGAATCAAACCTGCGACCCTTTGGTCCGACGGCCACCACTCTAACCACTAGACAGACCGACAGGGCAAAGTGCCACAGCGCTGAGCATCTGTAGTTCATCTTGATTTGTTTTGTGCATCATTAGTAAGATGTGTCCCAAGGTATCAGAAAAGTCTCAGAGAGCACCTAAAAGAGTGTTGCATTTGGTGTAAAACAGGATATAAGTAAGGATATTTGGCATGATTGGGTAGGTTATATTTTGGGGCTGAGAATGCTCAAAATTTTTTCTATATAGCCCTAGCCGGTTTGGCTCAGTGGATAGAGCGTTAGCCTGCGAACTGAAAGGCCCCAGGTTCGATTCTGGTCAAGGGCACATGCCCGGATTGTGGGCTCAATCCCCCCAGTGCGGGGCATTGCCTGCATGCCAGGAGGTAGCCGATCCATAATTCTCTCTTATCATGGATGTTTCTATCTTTCTCTCCCTCTTCTTTCCTCTCTGGAATCAATAAAAATATATTTTTTAAAAAATAATGGTAATTGCTTCATCTCTTAACGCCATTTTGGCTAATGAAGGGATTCCTGCACTAGGATAGCGTGGGAAACCTCTGAATACCAGGCTTTCATTCAGTCTTTGGTGTCCTGATGAATAGGTGCCTCTGGTTTTACTTTGTTTCTGGTGTTTGGAGATTAAAAATAACAGAAACCTATACAGGGAGTTGGGTGCTCAAGAGTCTCACCCATCCAAACGCTCTGGGGAAAGGGGAGCTGAATGAATGTGTGCTTGTTTATAGGAAAAAGCAGTGTCCAGAGAACATTGCACATACTGCCTTCCTGTCGCTCCTGGACCGGCCCGGTCTTCTCAGCTCCCAGTTATGAAATGGCTTTTGGGTGATGAGAGTAGTTAGCCTTTGAGGAACAGCTTCCTTTTGCCAGGTACCAAACACACACGTCAGATACCATTGTGCCCTCTCAGATAAGTAACATGCCTAATACATGGTTGAGGGCTAGGCAGGAAGAACGGAGCTGAAGGTTTTAGCGTTGCAGTTTGGGGAAGAAGCATGGGATGGACTAAAATGACTCCCTGGTGATTGAATTTAAAATAAGGGGGAAGCGAAACTCAAAGCTCTCCACATCCACAACCACACTCCCCTATACCGTAAGGGCACCACAAGCCTGGCGCTCATCCCACAAAGAAAGGATGGGAGGGGGGTCCCAGCTTAATGGCAAACAACTAGACCCCCCTAGCAACTCTGTCATCTGGCCAGGAGGCCCCAAGCACTCCTGCAGCTCCCCAGCCGGCCCCCCCGGCCTGCTGAACCTACAACTTGAAATGAGCTCAACTTTGCAAGGACCATTTGTGAACTCATCAAATGAACCCCGGCAGACAGCTCCGTGCTGGAGGTGTGTGCCAGATGAAAGCCGAGAGGACATTTTTAAGAGCCGTAAGTTTATTCATCGGAACTTTAATAAAACAATATGTCCATGGCCTAGGGCAGGTATAATTTTCATAATTTATGGGTCTCTGAGACAGGAAGAGAGCTCAGGGTTTTATTGTGTTTTGCACGATAAATGGCATTCCAATTGTCTACATGATGTTCTTTAAGGACTCTTGTCTGGCAGGAACACAGGCCTTCTGGAGCCCACCTGGGCCTCGAGGCCCGAGGCAAGGGATAATTATGAATACATCTGTATCTGTTAAGCAGGAGATGATTGAAAAACTCCCTCGCTTCCTTCTGTCATTAGAAGACACTTCCTATGCCGACACCTATATTAACATTTAACTGATGCAAGGTTTGGAACCCTCCCTGTTCCCTTCTCTCCCACCTTCTCCCTTAGGTCTGGGCTCTTTCTTTCCTGAACCTGAAGAGACTCCCATAAAAGACTGGCTGCCTTCCCATTGGGCACAGTGAGGGAGAGGGAGTGGCTTCAGACCCTGAACAAAAAAAAGTCCATCATCCATAAAGCTAGAGAAGGGATGAAGTTCCAAACGATGCTCTAATTGAAATCAATCGTTGGAATACCTGCCGTCTTCATGGAAGCCTTCCCGGGGTAACAGAGGTCAAGTGGCTTTATGAAATCATTACCAAAGCTGTGGCTTGTAAGTGAAGACTCTGCATTATCATTTACAATCTTGAAAACAATCAAAGTAGGTTGATATAATCAATCTCATTTTACAGATGAGGAAGCAGACTCAGAGAGGTTAAGTCACTTGCCTAAGGCCAACAGCTGATGAGTGGTAGACTGGGAGGCCCACATAAAGCTTGCACTGCATGCTAACGTCCTATTCTAACTCTCAGACCCCATTCAGATATCTCTTCCCCTGGGATGCTTTCCTCTGCTCCCAGGAAGAGGTTTCTTGCCACCTGTGATTCTATAGAAGTCAGTAGAATAGATGATCTTTAACCAAGCTTATAGAGACTAATCGAGATAAAACTTGAATCTGGGTCTAACCACCACACCACAGCACCCTGTATAAAGTAAAATACTGAGGCCCCATTCTCAAGCTGATCTCAAGAAGGAAGGGTCTTCCATTACCACACAACACTGCTCTTGACCAGCCTGCCTGATTTCCTTCACAATCAAGATTGCTTCCCCAGACCTATGGAATTTATAGGCTGTGGTGGTCAGGGGCAAGAATCTTACAGGGGAGAGGGGGCTGGAAGTGGCCCCAGGTGATACAAAGGTGGTCTCCATGGGTAGGTGGGGAGAGTTACGAGTGAATGGGTGAAGGTCAAAGGTTTCCAGGGCAAAGCCACGTTCATCTTTAGATTAGGTGGATGGGCATGGACCAAAGCATCCAGAGTGGAAATGGAAGGCAGCGGGTGTTGGGGCTGAGACCACCAAGCAGTGCTTCTTCCAACCCCCCAGGCTATTGCTTGAACAGTTTCCAGGCAATGCTCCATCCAGCCTGGGATCTCTAAAGCTCTGAGATGCCAGGATCTAACTGGCTTAGAGAACTAGTGTCCACCCAGGTGGGGCCAGTTCCTAGAGCCATGACTGCCACTTCCACACTCCTCTTAGGGCAATGTGGTGGGAAGCACTGAGCCTTACAGTCCCACTGCTCAGGTCCCTGCTCTGCTTCCTCCACGAGTGTGACCCTGGAAGAGTCACTGCCCTTCTAACAGTTGGAGGATTAGATAGTGCTGTGCACAGCAATGATAAATGTTGCTAATAACTTAGAGATGAAAACCTGGCTCCTACGGAAGAGCAGAGATTAGAACTCGGGTCTCCTCTCCTCTCCGCCTCAATGACGCTATCCAGTCTTCTGCAGCCCTGAAGGCTGGACCATGTAGGCAAGTCAAACTGTTGGCCCACAGCGTTTTCAAAAACTATTGGTTGTCATCATTTGCAAAGAGGTTTCCAAACCCAGATCTGAAACTTCTCTTGAAAAATAGACTTGCCCTCCTGGGCCCCCCTTCTCCATGGCAGCCAATGGCTGGAGCTGACTGGCAGCTGCCCTTTTCACACTGGGCAAGGTCCCCTCAATTCCCACAGCATCCCCTCCTCTTCCCCTGGGCTGAGTGCTAGCTGACATTAATCACTATGTTTGCAATTGATGTCTCTTTTTTTAATTTCAATTTATTTTTCAACCCTCTCCCAAGGATATACTTAGAAGACGGGAAGGAGAGAGGGAGAGAGGGAGAAAGGGAGGGGGAGAGAGAGAGAGAGACCAATTCATTGCCTTCTGTACACTCCCCACCTGGGGATTGAATTGGCAACTTTTCCGTGCACAGAATGACAACCAACTGAGTCAATCTGGCTGGACAATGTCCCTTTAAATACATATATATAACCTGCCTGGCTCTCTACTGCTGATATTGACTTGTATCAAATCTTACTGACCTTTTTTAAAAACAATATGTTTTTAATGATTTTGAGAGAGAGAGAGAGAGAGAGAGAGAGAGATCAATCGGTTGCCTCCTGCACGCCCGATAAACATCAATTGGTTGCTTTCCATATATGCACCCCAGCTGGGGACTGAACACAGCCTGGGCATGTGTTCTGACTGGGAATTGAACCAGTGACCTTTTGGTACACAGGACGACACTCAACCAACAGAGCCACACTGACCAGGGCTGACTGGCCTTGAGCAGTTTAACCCAAAACATGATGCCACAACCCCCATCTAGACTTCCTAACTATGCCCACCCTGCAAGCCTGTCACTCAATCATAATCCCAGGAAGGGCACCTGAGGTCGTGGAAGCCTACAGTTCCTTCACCGAGGATTTGCAGAGGTTTAAAGGGGGCCGTTTGGCATTATAGATAAATTTCTGTGTTTATGTCTGAGAGACACTGTCCAGATTCTCAGAGGAGTATGTGACTCTCCCAAAATGTTAAGAACCACTGGTCCAATCCATCCACCCTCATTATATGGATGTGAGACCCTGAGAATGGTGGCTTGTCCGCGGTCACAACAGGTTAGCTGCAAAGCCAAAAATAGGAGCCAGGCTTTGTGTCTCTCTGGGAAACTATAGTTTTCAAGCATTTATGAGCCAATCTGTAGTGTTTCCTACAAAAAAAAAATACCCCAAAAGTGACATCAATGATGCTACCAGTAACCCCCCCACTCAATCTCATCTTGGTGTTCTCTCTGATCTTTACGTGGTTCCTTCCTTATATTCCTGCAATAGGCAGGGATTTGGTGACCCGTTTACTTGTTTACAGCCTGTCCCACACTAGAGAATGAGCTCTATGAGGGCACAGAGCCGACCTCTTGTTCATGACTTCAGTGCTGCCTGGCTTTCATCACAAAGCACTTAGACACTGTCCAGCGGGGTAAACCAGCAAGGTCACTGGGCACTCCCTCCCCATGCTACACCCACTGCCCTGAGCATCCGGGGATGAGTATTTTGATAACTCCACACCTGCTGGGAAGCTTCAGCACAGCACCTGGCATATACATGGCAGTCAATAAATATTTGTTAAATGTATTAATGAATTAATGATATACTGAGAGGAGAGTCAAAGAGGAATGGATAAGTGGCCTCAGACTTTATTTCTGTCTCAAAACTAGCCATTGAGGGGATGTAGTACTTTCACTACATAATTATAATCGTAGTTAATAAAGAGAGAATATGCCAATTGACCCTCATGTCGTCGCAAAAGATGGCAGCGCCCATGGCCAATAAAGAGGGAATATACTAATTGACCCTCACACTGTCGCAAAGATGGCGGCGCCCAAAGCCAATAAGGAGGGAATATGCTAATTAACTGCCACAATCTCAAAAAGTCCCCCAGTCCCCACAGCTCCCCAGCCGGCCCGAGGCACAGGCAAGCCTCTGATGGCGGCTGCCCAGCCACCCAGGGCCGCCGAGGCTCAGGTAACCAGGGCCTGTTGAGGCTTGCGCTGCCAGCAGTGGCAGCAGCAGAGGTGTGTTGGGGCATCGCCTTCCCCTGATCGCTGGTTGCCTCCCGCCCCTGAGGCAGGTGTGTTGGGGCATCGCCTTCCCCTGATTGCTGGTTGCCTCCCGCCCCTGAGGCCTCCAGAACTGTGAGAGGGAGCAGGCCAGGCTGAGGGCCCCCCACCTCCAGTGCATGAATTTTCATGCACCGGGCCTCTAGTGGTATGAATAATAGGACCAGCCTATCTCGTATGACTGACACACAGCGTATCACATGCCAGGCATAATGCCAACCAAGTGCGTTTTACCCACTAGTTCCTTCAATCCTCACTCTGTCAGTACTTTCATTGACCCCATTTTAGAGATGAAGAAACTAAGGCTCTAGAATGTAAAGTCATATGCCCAAGGTTAGGCAGGCCTGACTTCAAAATCCCTTTTTTCCTGACCCATGCATCCACCCACAGTCACTAGAAAGAGGTATGGCCAGCCAATTGAGGGGATGGTTGGCATGTGTGGGGAGGCCTGAGCTAGAAGCCCTGGCTGCCTCCCTGTAGTATCATCACTCATGGACCATGCAGATCTCCGGGGCAGTAGTTTGCAAAACTGAATCTAGCAAATTCCTAGTACTCAGCTCCCTTTTCCACTTGCCTGTGACGGAACACCCCCAAGGAGAAGAAAGGAAGGTAGTTTTAGGAATTTATGCCATTTGTCTCTGCTGGCCCCTCCAGAACATGCATGGTTACCAGAAACATTTATTGTCGGTATTGGACATTCACCACTTAGAGTAGGCCAGCATACGAATTATTATTGATCAGCTTTAGGAAAAAGAATCAAGGCAGTACTAAATTTAAAAAATATACATATTTTTTTTTAACCTTTAAAAAATATTGATTTGAGAGAGAGGAAGAGAGAAACATCAACTTGTTATTTCCACTTATTCATGGATTCATTGGTTGCTTCTTTATGTGCCCTGAACAGGGATCGAACTCACAACCTTGGTATATCAGGAAGATGCTTTCTAACCAACTGAGCTACCCAGGCAGTGCTTAAAAAATATTTTCAAAAGTTGAATTATCTTTTTAGAAAATAACATGACTGTTGCAAAAAGGAAAACAGAAGAAAAAAAGTAAACTCCCCACCATATTCCCAGCTTCAGTTTCACATTTGGGTTTATACCATTCATTCAATTAACACATAGTGAGCATCTATTATGTGCCAGAGACTGGATAAATAAATGATGGTCACTATGGAATACATGGGATCAACCTGCCCAAAGCTGTTCTGCAGAAAGTATTTTCACTCAACGATGTACATGGACTTTCTTCCATCCCTATAGCTCCACTTTCTCTCTTTAATTTCTCGTGTTGAGTGGCACTGCATGTTATGGCCTTATCACCTCCCCTTGTGATACGCTTCGTCCTCCAAATCCAGCCACAAGCCTCACCTGGACCACACTCAACATACACCTCTGTTTGCCGTGCCTATGGAGGCTAGTGGTCAACACAGGAGTGTGTGTGTGTGTGTGTGTGTGTGTGTGTGTGTGTGATGGGGCCAAAGAAAGGCGGGGCCAAGGTAAGGCTGCACCAGGGCAGCCTGATGAGGCCATTACTGGGGGGCACAGGAAATTCCTCTCTTTCCCCGGAAGACCTGCCAGGTGGCACATCTCTGAATTAGAGCAAAATCCTTGATGTGTGGCATTCATCTCAAAGATGATCGCAAAAATAAACAGGAGGGAACAGGAGAGACTACCATGTCTTTAAGATACACAGCTCGCCCTGGCCATCAGCTGCAAGTCGGCACTGCTGAGAGAAGTATATTCTATCGTGACCATCATTTATTTATCCAGTCCCGTCTTACCACCGCCCTTTTAAAACCCTCCATCTTCTCCCTCCCTTAAGTGTAGATTGAATTTAGAGACTTCCAAAGAATAGAGTATGGAAGAGGAAAAAATAGAAATTTTATAGTGGAGAAATCTGGCAGACTCCTCAGTGACCAAATAATCAAGGTTAAGCATCACCTGTATAGGTCACATTGATATCATATACTCCCTGAAATCCTGCAATGAGGACATATCACCTCTCCTATTCTTCCCCCAAATTCATAGCCTTAATCAAATGATGAGAAAACAGCAGATAATGCCAAATTGAGGGACAGTTGACCAAATACCCAACCAGTATCTTCAAAAATGTCAAGGCATGAAAAACGAGTCAAGACTGAGAAACTGTCACACACTAGGAAAGACTGAGGAGACCAAAGACAATGTGGTGGGAAAACTGGTGAGATCTGAATAAGTCTGTGTAGTCTTGTACCAATGCTACTTTTCTAGTCTTGATAAATGTGCTGTGGTTATGTAAGATGTTAACATTAGGGAGAGTGGGTGAAAATTATATGGAATCTCTGTACTATCTTTGCAACACTTTAATGTAAACCTAAAATGATTTCAAAATAAAAAGGTTCTTAGAGTAAATTTGTAAGAATCTCCAGTTTCTTTTCTTTGGACTTAGATTGAAAGTCAAACTCCTTACCAAAGTCCAGAAGACCCTGCCCACCTCTCCACCGTCATCTTGTTGCCCCGCCTCCAGCCCCCACATCAGCTAAAAAGCCCCTCCTGCTTCTCTGAGCCCTGCAGAGCCTCTTGCTCCTGCTGATACCCTCTTCCACCCGTAAGCTAGGCTCACTCCTCTCAGCTCTCAGGTGAGCTGTCACCTCCTCAGAGAGGCCCTCACGGGCTGTCTCTGTTGTCATCCGGGTCGTTTCCTTCACTGCACAGATTTTAATTTGCAGTGATGACACATGGTGTTTATTGATTTATTTGCTATCTGTCTTTCTCCGTCGAGGGCAGATTTATTCACTGCTTTCTGTGCAGGGTCTAGACCAGTGGTTCTCAACCTTCTGGCCCTTTAAAAACAGTTCCTCTTGTGGTGACCCAACCATAAAATTATTTTCGTTGCTACTTCATCACTGTCATGTTGCTACTGTTATGAATCGTCATGTAAATATCTGATATGCAGGATGGTCATAGGCGACCCCTGTGAAAGGGTCGTTCGACCGCCAAAGGGGTCGCGACCCACAGGTTGAGAACCGCTGGTCTAGACAGTGCCTGACATATTGGTTATCAATAATTTTTCTTTTTCTTTTTTCAGTAAATGAACTCATCTCCTATGGATGGACATTCAACTTGCTTCCAAAGTTTTGCTCTCATAGGCAGTGTGGCAGGCATCTTAGTTGACACCCATTCCATTTTTAGTTGCTGCCCCATGTTTCTTCCAGAGTTTCCTGCTTTGCCATGTGATTCAGGGAAAAGTAACTCTGCTCACAGTTCCAAGGATAAGCACTGAGGAGAGCAATCAATCATGTTGGCCCCTTGCTGGTGATTGGTTCAAGCATGGACGTGAGATACAGGGATGACCAATGAAATGTGAAGGGAAATCTGATGGGGGCTTTTGGGAAAAGTCTCTTCATTCTTAAAATGAGGAACAGGGAAGAAAGGAATACATTGTAGTGTCTTGTGACACTGGGACTGCAGCCTTGGTACCATGAGGGAGCTGGTCTGAGGATAAAGGCCAGAAGCTGGATGGCAAAGAGAAAAGGGGGGAAGAAAATGGGCCCTGTTGACATTGTCGCACCGACTCGTCAGTCAGTCCTGAAGTCATTGTACCTAGAGACGTCTTTTATTTAAGTGAATAAACCTTAACATGTAAGCCAGCTTGACTGGGTAATTTTTGTGACTTGCAGCCAAAGGCATCCTTGCTGGGAGAGCTGGTACAGTTTCCACCTTTCTACAAGGCGGGTGCTTAGAGATCTCATGGGCTTGGGAGGGGCCCTAGGATGTCCTCTTCACTCTACCCTCCACTGCATACGCACAAGTCACCGTTTTCACCTTTCTGAGGTTTTCCTTGGGGCTAATGCCACAAACTCATGTCTTAGATGGGCCAGGGACTATTCTGTAAAGGGCCGTGTCCCGCTCTATACATTCCAAGAGTTTGGCTACTAGACTGCCCGTGGGTAGTGGCTATTTCCACCCCCAGGTAAAGAAATGTAGGAGGAGTTGTAGTTTTTTTTGAAGTGTATTCTATGAGTGTATTTCACATCCCCCCTCTCTTTTCTTCAAGGTGGGGGTACCCACAGAGCTACAACTCACATGGGAGGTTGTCTCTAAAATCAAACTCATGTTTCCCTTGTAATTCCAGGAAGGAGGGGGGAAGTCAGATCTTCAATAAGTCCCGAATTAGAACAGTCTCCCCCACCCACCCAGCGACAGCGACACAGCCGGACAAGTCACTCTTGACTTTCAGGCTGGAGCCCTGCCAAAAATGTGAGCAAGAATTTGGCCCATTGTTGCTTTAAATATCCTGTGTTGCAGGCCATCTAGGAATGTCTAAGTATGGGAATGTTCCTCCTGGGGTCTGGATGTGGATATAAATAACTCGTTTGTTAGATGCTGTCTCCATCCTGCCTCTGCTAGCTTCAGTGGCCACGAATAAACCAGCCGTGTTAATAATGGTCACCAGTCCACTCAAGGGGTGAGGCCAGTAGCGTAATGTATTAGGTGCATTACCCCCCCACCCCCCTTACCCCCCGCACACACGCTAACAATAACTTCTCCATGCCAGGCGAGCTGGAGAGGAGCTATTTCCAAGACTGCCCCAGACTCCTCTTGACAATGCAATCTGGGAGATCATGGTTGAGGTTGACCCATCCAAGCCTTTCCACACCCCAGGTTGAAGTTTGAAGAGCGCTATTTCTGTTAGGCTGAGTAAGAAGAGCGTTTTAGCCTGGCTGGTGTGGCTTAGTGGTTGAGGGTCAACACATAAATCAAGAAGTCTCAGGATCGATTCCCAGTCAGGACACATGTATCCCAGGCTTGATCCCCAGTAGGGGGCGTGCAGGATGCAGCCAATCAATGTTTCTCTCTCATTGATGTTTCTCTCTCTCCCTCCCTTTCACACGTGCGCTCTCTCTCTCAAATCAATAAAAACATATTGAAAACAAAAAGAAGGAAATTTTATTCCTGTTCTTCTCACCATTTCTTTCCAAGGAAGGATCTGCTGGAGTTAGCCTTGCACTTGCAGCTGTCATAGAACTGGTAGGGACAGGCTGCAGTTGCCTCTTTCCTTCCAGCTCTAACTCCCCCAAATTTCCTTGGCCGTGGGGTTACAAATAAACCAAACAGGCCAGCAGGCAGCACCTGGATTGAGACCAAAGTGGCTCCACACTTAGCAGGCGGATTCAACGAGGCAGAGTGCGTGGAGGGGGACTGCAGAGTGTGACCGCATAAGCCCGTCCAGCCTCATCTCCACCTCACTCCTCTGTCATGTTGCTGAGACACCTTTGGAGTAATGGACCTGACATCACCATGTCCCCCCTGATAGCATTTGTTTTCTGTCAGAACCATGGCCTCGCATAGAGTGAAGGCACCACAGGACCTCGATTCAAATCCCGACTAAACCACGCATTGGCTGTGAGAACAGACAAGTCGCAAAGTCTCCCTAAGCCTCCATTTCCCCATCTGAAAAGGGGAATAATAATGACCCATCTCATGCGTCTCCTGTCAGGGGTCAGTGAGAGCCTATGCATGTGAGTGAAAGAAGACAGAACAAGGGGAGAGGGAGAGCAAGAAGGACGAAGATGGAGGGGGGCCCATGGGGAAAATAAACACACACAAAGGGGACATCTGCAATACTTTCAACAATAAAGGTAAAGTTTAAAAAAAAAGAGGGAAGGAGAGAGACAGAGAGGGAGATGGAAATAGAGAAAGAGGAATGGATGGGAGAGAGAATCACAGAGACATGGGGGTGGGCAAGGGACAAACAGAGCCCAGAGCCAGAGAAACACAAGCGGTGGGCTCTGGGGTGGTTTGGAAAGCCCTGGGGGACAGAATGACTTCCTCTCTGGTGGTGGTGGTGGTGGTGGGGTGTGTGTGTAGGGGGGTGCGGGGGGCGGGGGTACTGTTGGCAGTTGAGCAGAATGTTCATCTCAGAGCCCCCATCGCCTGGTAACTATAACAGGTTCCACCATCCAAAAAGGAAAAATTATAGCCTGGGGTTCTCTCACTGAAAGCAGAAAGCTCAAAAAGGAGCAGGTGGAGCCTTCTGACCAGGTCTCTGCTGCTCACCAACCTTGACCAAGGGCCTCACGTGTACCAGGCACAGGCCTGGGCCCCGGGTACTGACTTTCCAGAGTGAGGGAAACAGACAAGGGCTACGTCAGAAACGGATGTTCAGGATAGTTTTAGACAGTGAAAGGGCGGCAGGGAAAAGAAATCAGGCAGACAGAGGTCAGGGAAGCCTCTCTGAGGAAGTGATGTGTGAGCTGAAACCTAGGGAGAAATTGGAGGCCTGAGCCTCAGATAAAGAAATAATCTTCCCTGCAGGCCCTCTCAGGACCTGGGGCACGCACGCACACACACGCAAAAAGAAGTCAAAGAAAAATCTGCAGGAACTGCCAAAATAAAATATGACGGAGATGAATTGGATCGTCAGTTTTTCAGAAGTTGGTCCTCCCACCTCACATGGCAAAAGCTGGAAGAGACAGCCAGCCCCCAGGGAGGCCCAGTGGGAAGGGGGGAGCCGACAAATGGCCCACACAGATCTCCCCACTGCGTGCTCTCTTCCTCCCTAACTATAGCGATAGCACCTCGGCCCACTGAATCACTGGGCTTCTTTGACAGCAAGGCGATGGGGCCGGACTTCACACTTCCCAGCCCCACCCACAGCCCCCAACCCACCTCCTCCCCCAGGGCCACCAGGACCATAACCTACATACAAAACATGCTTAGGGGCTGGGGGCTGGGGGAGCCAGGGGAAGGGTTCAAGGCAGCATGTCTCCCCTTGACCCCAGTACAAGTTGAGTTGAAACTGCTCTGTTCGGGTCAAAGCTGCCAAAACAAAGTGAAAGGTGTAAAAACAAAGTGAGAAGGTCACTTTGACACAGGAATGGGCCTCTCTCTCTAGAACCCTGGGGTCGGGCAGGGTGAGAAAGGAACTTGACTTAAAAGCATTTTTCAACCATTTAACCTATAGACGCCCCTCCACTTCAGAGCGTGGGAGGGACGGACATGCAGCACCAGCAGTCAGTTTCCTCCATCCAGTAAACGTGTATTTTCACATGTTTTAAACAAACCGAAGGCTCAACATTCTCTCCCAACCTGCTCTTCCTGTGGCTTTCCCCATTTCAGTAAATATTTAATTTACCCAGTAGCTCAGGCCAGAAATCGTGGCCTCATTCTTGGTTTCTCTTTTTATTTCCTACCCCAAATCTGATCCCGCAGCAAACCCTATTGGCTAACATTCAAAGATATCCGGAATCGGACCCACCTCCGCTGACACCAGCACCATCCAAGGCACCTAGCATTTTCTCTCGCGCCTGGATTATTGCACTGCCTTCCTCACAGTCTCCCTGCTGCCTCCTACAGCCCCTACGGTTAATTGATTCTCTGTGCAGTGGCCAGAGGGAACGTACTAAGAACATTTACCAACTGAATGGCCACGGGCAGGTTACTTCACTCCCCTACACTTCAATCTTTGCATCAAAACAAGAGGGAAAATAATAGTAGCTGCCTCATGAGACTATTGTGAAGATGAAATGAAATAAGAGGGCCTAGCACAGAGCACAGTCATGATTTGTCTGACATTATTTCACCGACCATGCTGCACTGTAACTAGTGTTTCTGTCATCTCTTCCCACTAGGTTGTGTGTGGCTAGAAGGCATGGAACATACCTAAGACATAGCACAAAGTCAGAAGTCAGTCCTCTGCTCAGGGACCTTCTCATTTCATTTTTTTTTAAATATATATTTTTATTGATTTCAGAGAGGAAGGGAGAGGGAGAGAG